>NC_137691.1:6402248-6652248 GCF_963989245.1 Nansenia antarctica | reverse complement strand
TGGCGTCTGGTCGGCACCATCGAGGAGGACGTGACTGTAGAGTACGGGGCGGACATCGCCTCAAAGGAGTTTGGGAGCGGCTTTCCCATCCCGAACGGACAATTCAAAGTCTCCCCTGAGGACGAGGTATTTTAAGTGCTTTTTTGTTTTGTTTACACTGGCTTCATTAACACGGTAGCGGTAGCAGTACATCATGGGGTCGGCGGAAGCCTAGAGGTTAGAGAAGGCCGCCTAGCAATCGGAAAGTCGCTGGTTCGTTCCCCGCCTCAGGAGGGAGCTTGCATGTGCCCTTGAGTCAGACATTTAACCCCTATTTGCTCCAGGGGCGCCGAATATGGTCGACCCTGTGCCTAGACCCTGTGCCTACAGCAAAAATACCAAATTCCAACAATTGACTGACAAGTTGATTGCATGGCAATAAATCTGTAAAAAGACAAAAACACAAGTTGACCAAGTGGTTTGAGATCACTAAAGACACCTGTACTTGGAACAGACTCTCGACACACTGTATGCTATTATAGCTGTAACTCCTAGCCCCCTGAAACCCGACACTGCTGCTCCGTGAGTTACCTGCAGCCCTGTGTCTGACCTGCAGGACTACCTGAGCAGCGGCTGGAACCTGAACAACATGCCAGTGATGGACTCCTCGGTGCTGACTCACGTTACGGCTGACATCTGTGGGATGAAGTTACCCTGGCTCTACGTGGGCATGTGCTTCTCCTCCTTCTGCTGGCACATCGAGGACCACTGGAGCTACTCCATCAACTACCTCCACTGGTACAGCACCCTCTCTCAGCTCCCCACACGCCACTAGTTTTAAAACGACACTAAAAATGTTTTCAGTTTTCGTCAACGAAAAACTGGACTGAAACTAAGAAGGATCAAAATGACTAAATGTGACCAAAAAAAAAATAATCGCCTTAAGACTAAATGTAAAATAGCCTGCCAAAATTAACACTGGTATAGTATAACAGAGATAACTTTTTTTTTTTTTTTAAATGGCCTCCTCTTCTTTTGTTTCAAGGTATCTTCTATCTTCTAATCCGTATCGTCTTTGTTCAGGAGCCTCAATTGCCCGATATTGGAGTGATATCGTAGCGAGGCGGTGTAAAAAAACAACAACACAAGCTTCTAAATGGTAAAGGCAATAACAGCGTTTTTTTTAACTAAGTGTCCTCCTGTCCCCAGGGGGGAGCCAAAGACGTGGTACGGGGCTCCGGGGTACGCTGCTGAGCAGCTGGAAGGGGTGATGAAGAAACTGGCCCCCGAGCTGTTTGAGTCCCAGCCTGACCTCCTGCACCAGCTCGTCACCATCATGAACCCCAACACACTCATGAACTACGGCGTCCCGGTAAACAAACAAACAAACGCACGCGCACACACTATCAGAAGTGCCTGAGGAGAAGCGTTGATATGGGCTTCTGCAGTTGGTCAAGAGAACTGTGTTCAGGCAAAGCATAGACCCTTCCCTAACCGTGACCCTAATGTTCTTTTTATTTTCTCTAGATCTATCGTACCAACCAGTGTGCTGGGGAGTTTGTCATCACCTTCCCCAGAGCCTACCACAGCGGATTCAACCAGGGCTTCAACTTCGCTGAGGCTGTGAACTTCAGCACCATGGACTGGGTAAGATAAATAAATTCTTCCTTCTTCTAACACACTTCTAACACGACGACTGCCAATGGCTGTGCAATGCTGCGGTAGAGCATAGTTCTAACCCAGAAGCCCTTGCTGTTCTGGTCCTCAGATGCCCATGGGTCGTCGGTGTGTGGACCACTACCGGCAGCTCAACAGGTACTGTGTCTTCTCCCACGACGAGATGATCTGTAAGATGGCCTGCAAGGCCGGTACCATGGACGTGGTCCTGGCCTCAGCTGTGCAGAAGGACATGACCATCATGCTCAAGGAGGAGAAGGAGCTGAGGGATAAAGTCTGCAGAGTGGTGAGTGGGAGGATCCCTTTCATGCTCCAGCTGACTTCTCCCTAAGTCCATCAACAATACTGCAACTATGTCTCTGATGCTGCGTCTCCTTAAATTCCATTTAAGGAGACGCAGCATCCATTTCCCCAGAGAATTTGAGTCAGAGAATTTCTCTGGGGAAATACTCTCAAATGGAGTCATTTTTGTTTCATTGTGACATTGTAACTACTAGATTGTGAACAAAGAAGCAAGGAGTTTCGAACCAAACATGACAAAAACTGATGAAGTGCATTTATGCAGCATTTTGCCAGATGCAGCACAGAGGCACCAAAGCAGATGTTGCAGCCCCCAGAGGAACACTTTTCCCCTCCTCTAATGACTGTATGTGTGTGTGCGTGTGTGTGTGTGTGTGTGTGTCTGCGCGGCTGTGTGTGTGTGTCTGTGTGTGTGTGTCTGTGCCTGCGCGTCTCTGTGTGTGTGTGTGTGTGTGTGTGTGTGTGTGTGCCTGCGTGGCTCTGTGCCTGCCTGTGTGCCTGCGCGTCTCTGTCTGTCTCTGTGTGTGTGTGTGTCTCTGTGCGTGTATGTGTGTGTGTCTGTCCCCAGGGTGTAACTCAGTCCCAGCAGGTGGAGTATGACCTGCTGCCAGATGAGGAGAGGCAGTGCTCCAAGTGCAGGACCACCTGCTACCTGTCTGCCCTCACCTGTCCCTGCAGCCCCGGCCAGCTGGTGTGTCTGCACCACGCCCAGCACCTCTGCTCCTGCTCCCCCAGCAACCACACGCTCAAGTGAGCCTCACCACTGACACTATATATATGTGGCTCTGTGTGTGTGTGTGTGTGTGTGTGTGTGGTATATGTGGGAATACGGTACATGTGGGGAAAACTAGGGTTAGGGTTAGGTGCTACGTCGACTTGGTCGGCATGTGGCATGTCTAACCCTAACCCTAATCCTAACCCTAATGGCAGTCCCACTCATATTTTTCATTTTATTGGACAGATATAGTGAAGACAGACAGGAAAGTAAGGAGAAGAAGGGAGAGAGAGGGCATGTCAGCAGGGCATGGGCCAGATTCGAACCCATGCCGACATGGGCATATGTGTGCACTGTAGACCGCGGTGGTAGACCACTGGACCACCTCAGGCCACATTTAACTTTTATTTAACCAGGAGGTCCCTTGAGTTTAAAATCTATTTTTCGAGGGAGACCTGGTCAAGAAGTACACATTTACAAACTGTGAATAACTGTAGAACTGTGAATGCCCACATTAGAATGTTGATATCTTCAGCAATTGTCCCCATATTATTACATAGACCCCCCCATGTTTTTACAGAAATGTATAATGTGGATCAACTTCACGTAAGGGGTAGAGAGGTTTTTTTTCATCAGTCAAGTTAAGCTACATTGAAACTTGACCTCCAAGACCTCGTCATTGAAACATTTGTCATCTGGCTACAGTGGCTAGTCAATGGTTAGTATTTGGTTGGGACAGCAGCAGTAAACGTTACAGTTATTAGAAAGAGGCTTGATTTGTATCTGTTTTGATCTGTCTACAGCTACAGGTTCACCATGACTGAGCTGTACCCCATGATGGAGGGGGTGAGGCTCCGGGCAGAGTCCTACACTACCTGGTCCTCTCACGTCAGTGACATACTAGAGGCTAAACAAGACAAGAAAGCAGGTGAGTTATTTTCCTCAAACATTGTCTTATATGTTCTCCTGACCTGAATATAGAATATGTGGCAGCAGCTGGTGAAAGCGGGAACATGTCAGCAACCGACCGACCGATGTTCTGACTTTCATTTTAACATTTAAAAATAAATTTCAGCGTTGTTGAAAATCAAGGACACACTTGCTAGTCAAGTCAAAACATTGCAATGCAATAGATTCCTTGAGTAATCCCCACTACTACCTAGTAAGTGTAGAGTAGTGGGGGATTACTCACCGAATCCATTGCATTGCAATATTTTGGCTTGACTAGTGAGTGTGTCCTTGATTTTCAACAACACTGACATTTATTTAAATTTTTCTGAATCAAAAGTCCGGCGGTTGCCCGCTTTCACCAGCTGCTGTCACTTATGTTATTGAGCTCAGTTGACAGTTGTAGAGCCACAAATAGAGCAGCTCTGTCGACGTGTCGCCTCTGTTTGTCTGAAGTGTGGTGCTGTCGCTCTGTCCGCAGGCCTGGAGGAGCTCCGCTCCCTGGTGGAGGAGGCGGAGGTGAAGTCCTTCCCCAGGACGGACCTCCTGCGGCAGCTACGCATCCTTACCGTGGACGCGGAGAAGTGTGCCGTAGTGGCACAGCAGCTTCTTAACGGGAAGAGGCAGACCAGGTACACACACACATACACACCTTGAGGCCAAAGGACGCTAATTTGAAGTATTTTAACTTTTGTGCTCTGTTTTGTAGTCGTTTCTCTTAAACTTAAAACTAATACTTACTACTTATATACTACTTATATAAAAGTAAAAAAAATAAAATAATAGTCTTTATAATACTCAATAAAAGTCTTATTCAGTTTGTGGTCTCTGTGTTGTTAGGTACCGCTCTGGAGGAGGGCGGTCTCAGAGCCAGAACCTGCTGACCGTGGAGGAGCTGAGGACGTTTGTCACGCAGCTGCAGAACCTGCCCTGCAGCATCCGCCAGGCCCCCCTACTGAAGGTACTGGGGGGGGGGGAATCCCCAATTGTGTTCCTCCAGCAGTAACCCCGGAGGACAAGTCAAATGATCGCTTTAGTAAATTCAACACAAACCCACACGATATGCCCATAGGCGGTAAGCCAAGAGGTTAGAGAGGCCAGCTAGCAATCGGGAAGGTCGCTGATTCAATCCCCGCCTCAGGAGGTTGCAGCTTGCATGTGCCCTTGAGCAAGGGCACTTAACCCACTTAACCACTTATTGCCCCAGGGGCTCCGAATATGGCTGAACCTGTGCCTGCCTACACCCTGTTATTTTACAGCGAAAATACCCAATTCCAACAGTTGACTGACCAAGTTGATTGCATGGCCATAAATCACTAAATACGCCTCCTTTGTGGCCTGGGGTGGTCCAGTGGTCTGGCACCGCGGTCTACAGTGCACACATATGCCCATGTCAGCATGGGTTCGAATCTGGCCCATGCCCTGCTGACATGCCCTCTCTCTCTCCCTTCTTCTCCCTACTTTCCTATCTGTCTTCACTGTATCTATCGAATAAAATGAGAAACATGAGTGGGACTGCCCCACTCAGAAATGTTTTTTAAAACTAAAATGTATAATAATAATAATATGCCTCCTTTTCATTTGCCATCCTTTGCCAGGACCTGCTGACCAGAGTGGACGACTTCCAGCGTTGCAGTGAGAAGCTGCTCTCTGACGAGGCCCCCAGCCCCGCGGATCTGCAGGGCCTGCTGGACGTCAGCCTGGGCCTGGACGTGGAGCTGCCCCAGCTGGCCCCGCTGAGGGAGAGGCTGGAGCAGGCGCGCTGGCTGGAGGCGGTGGCCCAGGCCAGCGGCAGGCCCCACAGCCTGTGTCTGGACACCATGAGGAGGCTGATCGACCAGGGCGTGGGCCTGGCCCCGCACGCCTCCGTGGAGAGAGCCATGGCCCGGCTGCAGGAGCTGCTCACCGTGTCGGAGCACTGGGAGGAGCGGGCGCTCGGTCTCCTGGAGGCCAGGTGAGGATGGGGGGGGGGGGTAAGGTGGAGAGTGGCTCTGGAGGCCAGGTGACACGGGGGGGCAGGTGGGGAAGCTAGGTGAGGGCCAGGCAGGTGGAGGTGGAGAGTGGGTCGTTGGTTAATATACTATCAAATGATATCCATCCCATTGGAATAAACTGTGGTTCAGCCTATATGGACTGGAAAGCCATTATTATTACTGTTGGGAAAACCCCAAGTGTTGCATCAAAAATGTAAAAAAGCGGAGGGGGGGGGGGGGGCGTAGCACACCCCATAGGTGTGTGTGGCGTCGCACACCCCAGGGCTTGACGCTTACCTTTTCCCCAGGTAGCACTGTGCTACCATGTTGACAAATTTAGTAGCACACCAAGAATTTCAGTAGCACAATGAAAATTGCGCAATTTTCGTCAACAACGACAACACATTATCATAATCATAACATATCAAAATGATCATAACCGGCTCTTGGCCGTAATAAAAATGGAGACTCACACAATGTTAAGGGGAAGTAAGAATATTAATTTTAGTTGGCCCACGGTTCGGTATGAGTTTTTGGGTCACGGTTCACGGTTCGTGTTTTTTTAATGTTTAAATGCTACTATTTATTTACAAACTGTTACTTTGTTTTGCTTATACTTATGGAACTTTAACATTTAGACACATTCCAGAATATGACTGGTAAATTGTATAATATAAATATATATAAACAAAACACTTTCAAATGTAAAAAAATTACATAAACACTTTCAAATGTGACGTGTTGTAGATTGGAACTACGGATCATAAGCTTTCAAATGATGTGTCATACATTGAAATCCGAAAAAAGATGAAGTTAGTCATTTGAATGTTGTTAGACGTCAGGCACATATAGGGTTAACCTCTTTGTAATGAAACCGGAAATAAACGCTGCTAGCAGCTAGCGGCTAACAAAACACAGTGCTACGAGCTATGAGAGCTGTATCCCATATACCCATTATGCGCATTTTAAGCGCATATAGGACTCACGTGAAGCATTTCTGCGTCTGCGTTTCTGTTCACTGTTTTCATTCCCTCATCGCTGATACACATAAGATTGACTGCGCATGACAGTAGTTCAGCAGTGTTTTAGTCGCACTGGTGCGATTGAATGTATTTCCAAGTCGCACAGAAATATATTCACTCGCAAATGCGACCAACACAGTCGCACTGTCGAGCCCTGGCACACCCCCATAGCACACCACATAATTGCAAGGTCGCTGGTTCGATTTCGGCCACGGACATATCCTGCATGTCATCCTCCTCCCTCTCACCCATCCTTCCTGTCAATCGCTACTGTCTTTATCCCAATAAAGCAGAAATGCCCTAAAAACATATATCATAAAATGTTGGGGGGAAACAAAGTGAAGCACACTGACATGACGGCTGCACGCAGCGTTGGTACCTACCTTATGAAAAGCTGCTTAGAAGTTCAGCCAGGACAGAGCGAAATGTGCAAGGTTTGCAAAGCTGCTTCCTGGTGGATTAACTGGCTCAGGGTGTTTGCAGAGCGCTCGGCTGGCCAACAGCACAGTTTACACAGAGAAAACCAGTTGCACAGCAGCAACGTATTTAGAAACCCTGGTGACAGTTACTTGTATTTTGACAGTTACTGTTCAATTTCACAAAGTGGGATGTATGGTAATCGACTTGACCATAAGAACTGCCTACAAGCACTACTGTTTTATATTGATCTGTCCTATTTTTGCCGATGTACAGTTAAGACGAAAGGTCTGACACCTCATCGTGTGCCAGAGGCATAAAGGAGCACTTTATTAATTAATTTCTTTTTTAATTTTGCCATTTAGCAGACGCTTTTATCCAAAGCGACTTACAATTACGAATTACAGGGACATTCCCCCTGGAGTAACTGAGGGCTAAGTGCCTTACCCAAGGGCACACTAGTAGTGGTGTGGCTTCAGGCGGGATTTGAACTCACAACCTTCCGATCACAAGTCCAACTCACTATCCACTAGACCACCACTACCCCTTTAACCACCTGAACTGTGAAACAAGTTGCGTGTATCATCACTAGCGTGTGCTAGGGGTACTAGCTGGTACAAATAAGCTATTGATTTGATTTATAACGCCTTATAACGTGTTCTATCGTGTTTATTTGAGTATTTGCGGTCGTCTGTGGCTCAGTTAGTAGAGCACGGCGCTAACGACGCTTAGGTGTGGGTTCGATTCCCGCTGGGACCATATATACTGAAATGTATGCACTCACTGCAATGTTGCTTAGGATAAAAGTGTCAGCTAAATGGTGTATATTATTATTATTATTATTATTATTATGTTATTATATCTAAAGCTCTGCTGCTCTTTCCTCTCAGGCCTCGTCATTGTGTGGAAACTCTTGAAGCAGCCGTCCAGGAGGTGGAGAGCATCCCCGCCGACCTGCCCAACTGTTTCCTGCTCAAGGAGGCCGTCTACAGGGCCAAGGAGTGGCTCCAGGAGGCCGACGCACTGCAGGTAGGAGACTCACATCCTCCTCCCGTCTCTCCCAGGCTGAACACACAGATTATCTTATTGATCGAGCTCAGTTGATTATGTCAATAATTCAAAACATTGCTGTTGTGTCTTCCAACCATATTGTGTATGTTAATCTTTGTGTGTGGAGCTAGTCATAAAGTATTATGTTTACATAGTTAATGTGTGTGTGTGTCTGTGTGCAGCTCGGAGGGCGTATCCCTGTGCTGGACAGCCTCTCTGACCTGGTGTTTCGAGCGAACGCCATCCCGGTGTGGCTGGACCCCCTGTCTCGCCTGGAGGCCCTGGTCTCAGACGTGCAGGCCTGGAAGGAGAGTGCAGCCAAAACCTTTCTGATTAAGAACTCCCCTTATTCTCTGCTGGAGGTAAACAATCTAGAATGATGATGCCAGTACACATGATGATGATGATATTGGGTATATCCACAGTATGTTGCCTGATAGAATCAAGTTTATTGTTGTGTCACATTACACAAGTGTAAAGGCCAATGCACACGGCCCCGATTTTGTCGCACCGCCGAATTCGATTCCATTGTTTTGAATGAGACAATGCACACGGCGTGCGATGCGATATTATCGCACGACAACATTCGATTCTCCATTCACACCAATTGAAATAATTCAAAGAATTGAGAATCGAATGTTCGGCGGTGCGACAAAATCGCACGCCGTGTGCATTGGCCTTTAGGCTTCGGTTCCTGACATTGCAGCAATAAGGCAATAGGCATAATTCAAGATAAAGAAAAGTGACAAACTGATGATAGAATCAAGTAGAATGCAAGCTTTGTTAGATAGATATTGTGCTTGCGGGGGATTTGCCTAACCGTACCTTGTTTATGTCCAGGTGCTGTGCCCCAGGTGTGAGGTCGGGACGGGGCCTCAGAAAACCAAGTCTAAAAGGGCAAAGGAAGCCGTGCAGAACAGCAACAAACACTCTGCCAAGCTGGACTGTCTGGGTGACGTGGAGAGAGCTCTGCTAGAGAGCCAGGACTCCGCCTCTGCTGTACGTGCTTCCTCTCCTGCTCTGAACATGTTCTTTTTGTTTGTTTGTTTTTAATGTAACCAGGAAAAGTCTGAGATTAAAACAGAGTGCTTGTCTTGGCCAGGACAGCAGCACAATTAACAGGGTTGCAGACATAAAAACAACATGTAACAATTTACAATGAAAACAAAGAATAAATTACAGAGTCATAACATCATCAATATTCGTCACAAGTCATCAACATCAAGTAAAGCTTTATTTATATAGCGCCTTTCGTACATGAAATGCAACTCAAAGCGCTTTGCAACTCAAAGCGCTGTACACAAGAGTAGTTAGTACACAAGAGTAAAAAATCTTTGGCTTTGGTTCCTCAACATTGGCATTGCAGCATTCAGATATAAAATCACAATAATAAGTAAATTAGTAAAGTCAAAAGTAAATCCTACACTAATAAAGTCCTGATTTTAAAAGTGTTGTGATGCCCCCCCAAACCCCCCCCCCCCCCCCCCCCCCCCCTGCAGATGTCCGCCCTGGCGGAGGTGCGTCAGAAGGAGATGGAGACTCTTCAGGCTCTGAGGGCTTCCAACCAATCCAAGCGTCTCCCCCCTCCGGCGGGGGGAGGGGACGGTAGCGTCTCCCTCCGGGTGTGTGTGTGCCACAAGGCCCCGTCGGGCGCCATGCTGCAGTGCGAACTCTGTAGGGACTCCTTCCACCACGGCTGCGTCTCCGGGCCCAGGGACTCCTGCCCCGCCCCCGACCAGGCCTGGCTGTGTCCCCTGTGCCGGCGCTCGGAGAAGCCCCCCCTGGACAGGGTGCTCCCCCTGCTGGCCTCCCTGCAGAGGATCCGGGTGCGTCTGCCAGAGGGGGACGCCCTGCGCTTCCTCATCGAGCGGACGGTCCGCTGGCAGCATCGCGTGCAGCAGGCATCTGCCGAGGGGATGCTGGAGGAGGAGGAGGAGGAGGAGGAGGCGGAGGCGCTGACACACCAGCGCTGGAACAGTCCCTCCACCCCTGAGGCCAATGGAAAAGTAGGCTTCTGCTGCTCTCTGGCCTCACTTGATGATTACCCTGGGGGGTATTCTGTCAACGTTGCTAAAGGAAAATCCAGGCTTGTTTTGATAAATCTCGCAAGAATGATCCAAATAAGACTGGATTTTTTGATAAGTCTCGTGAAACTTATCTAAATAAGCCTGGCTTCCTTTAGCAATATTGATGGAATACCCCCCTAATTGTTTACTGTTTTGTTATGATGGCTACCAATAGGCGTTAATAACTCCTTAAGTAACTTACTTCTCTAACTTGGTGCCAATTTTGCTCATATCTACAGACACTTCTTCTTTTTTGTCACATACTTTGTTCGCTGACTTTGTTCCACCTGTATTACTCCTGCAGGTGAGACATTACCCTGGGCTGTCCTCATCTCCAAGCCAGGAAATCAACAACGGTGTGTCTTTCTACACGGAGCATCAGTGCATTCCTCTGCAAGGTCAGTGTTGGGATTATGAGGACCTAATGCGCCTCAACACAAATTGCATTCACTTATTTATTATGTATTTATTACATATTACTTATGTCATAATACAGCCCATTTTCACCATGTCGTGTCTTTCTGTGTCCCGTTGATGTTGTTGTACACCTGTTGTCTGTTATTTTCACTTGTTTGCCTGTTTTAACCTGCTGTGGCTTTCGCTCTTGTATTATGTTTTATTGTGTTTCTTCCTTGTTATGTAAAGCACTTTGTGACCCTTGGTCTGGGAAAGGTGCTGTATAAATACATGTTACTTACTTACTTACTTATGTTTGTTGTGTCTGCTGTAGGACTGAGCCCTGAGCTGGAGGAGTTGATGGTGGAGGGCTTCCTGCTGCAGGTGACTCTACCTGAGACGCAGCAGCTGTACAGGTCCCTCCTCCCCAGACTGGCCCCCAGGCCTGTAGAGAGACCCCCCTCCCAGCACAGCGCCGAGCAGGAACACCACCAGCACCACTCTCAGGGAGGGAGCCCCCCTCACAACCAGGTAACAAACTACTCCAAGCATAACCTCCCTAACGCTAGAATGTATCAGCTGGATTGTCAGTGCTACTACAGCCAACAGTCCATTCTAACAATCTACAGCCAACAGTCCATTCTAACAATCTACAGCCAACAGTCCATTCTAACAAACTACAGCCAACAGTCCATTCTAACAAACTACAGCCAACAGTCCATTCTAACAAACTACAGCCAACAGTCCATTCTAACAAACTACAGCCAACAGTCCATTCTAACAAACTACAGCCAACAGTCCGTTCTAACAAACTACATTCTAACAATCTACAGCCAACAGTCCATTCTAACAAACTACAGCCAAAAGTCCATTCTAACAAACTACAGCCAACAGTCCATTCTAACAAACTACAGCCAACAGTCCATTCTAACAAACTACAGCCAAAAGTCCATTCTAACAAACTACAGCCAACAGTCCATTCTAACAAACTACAGCCAAAAGTCCATTCTAACAAACTACAGCCAACAGTCCATTCTAACAAACTACAGCCAACAGTCCATTCTAACAAACTACAGCCAACAGTCCATTCTAACAAACTACAGCCAAAAGTCCATTCTAACAAACTACAGCCAACAGTCCATTCTAACAATCTACAGCCAACAGTCCATTCTAACAAACTACAGCCAAAAGTCCATTCTAACAAACTACAGCCAACAGTCCATTCTAACAAACTACAGCCAACAGTCCATTCTAACAAACTACAGCCAACAGTCCATTCTAACAATCTACAGCCAACAGTCCATTCTAACAAACTACAGCCAACAGTCCATTCTAACAATCTACAGCCAACAGTCCATTCTAACAAACTACAGCCAAAAGTCCATTCTAACAAACTACAGCCAACAGTCCATTCTAACAAACTACAGCCAACAGTCCATTCTAACAAACTACATTCTAACAATCTACAGCCAACAGTCCGTTCTAACAAACTACATTCTAACAATCTACAGCCAGAAGTCCATTCTAACAAACTACATTCTAACAATCTACAGCCAGAAGTCCATTCTAACAAACTACATTCTAACAATCTACAGCCAAAAGTCCATTCTAACAAACTACAGCCAACAGTCCGTTCTAACATGTAATCATATTCTGCGGCGTGTTCTCTCCAGAACGGAGCGGCCTGTGTCAGGAAGGACGCCACGAACGGCCAGAGCACGAAGAGCAAGCGGCGCAAGGACGAGGGCTCGGAGCCGCAGCGGAAGGACAAGACCAAGAAGCCCCGCAAGAAGAAGGCCAAGATGAACAAGGAGAGGAGCCAGGAGGCCAAGGGGACCTCGTCCCCCACCAACACCCACTCTGACCTCTCCCCGTCGGACTCGGAGGACGACGTGTCCCTGTGCGCTGCTCCGTGGTGCCGGGAGCCGGAGGGGAAGGAGGTTAGTCTGTCTGTCAGTCTGTCTGTCTGTCTCACCTCCTGGCAGGCCCAGCCCTTGGACTTAAGTGGCCCTAAACAACATTGTGATTGTGCCCCCCGCCATGTTTCGTCGACATGGGTGGGTGGGGGGGGGGGGAGGTTGTGGCCCAAAACAGCTGCGTAGAGTGTTTATGCTAGTGGCTCTGCCTCCTGGACTGCAATCCATGCAATCTATGGTTCTGAGTTACACCTATTTCACGTTACAAGCTATATAAAAAGAGAATGAACCCTATGTCGTTGCCCCCCTCTATGGAGCTATTTTAGTGCCAGCAGAAAATGAATTGTATGAATGAATGAATGAATGGACTTTATTGTCATTGCTACAGTACAGGTACCAAACAACGAAATTTAGGAGGGGAGGCTCCCCTGGTGTTAGCAAAGGGAAAAAAAAAAACTTTTAGAAAAAGAATAAAATCACAAGAAGGTAAGGAGCTGGTTTACATAAATAAAGGCTATGTACACAATCCACTGTACTATACTGCACAGATAGTCAACTAGGGTTGTCATATTGCACAAAAGTATTTTTTCACGTTATTTAAAGTGTCACAGTTTGCAGGCTTGAAATGTACATTTTTGTGCCTCAGCACTAGCTGCCATACAATCCGTCCTGTATTTGACAGATTGAATTGAATATGAGCACAAATTGAATTGTATTTCACAGATCTGAATTGTATTTGACAGATTGAATTGTATTCAATTCAGTTTTCATTATTTTCATTCAGTTTTCAAATTCAGTTTCTCTAAATACAATTCGGTTTTACTCAAAATACAATTAAGTTTTTCTCAAAATACAATTCAGTTTTTCTCAAAATACAACTCAGTTGTTCTCAAAATACAATTCATGCACTCATCCGGGGACTCTGGGCTAGGTAGAATAATAATATTCCAGCATAATAAAGTCCAGCAAACTACAGCCAACAGTCCGTTCTAACATGTAATCCTATCCTGCGGCGTGTTCTCTCCAGAACGGAGCGGCCTGTGTCAGGAAGGACGCCACGAACGGCCTGAGCAAGAAGAGCAAGCGGCGCAAGGACGAGGGCTCGGAGCCGCAGCGGAAGGACAAGACCAAGAAGCCCCGCAAGAAGAAGGCCAAGATGAACAAGGAGAGGAGCCAGGAGGCCAAGGGGACCTCGTCCCCCACCAACACCCACTCTGACCTCTCCCCGTCGGACTCGGAGGACGACGTGTCCCTGTGCGCTGCTCCGTGGTGCCGGGAGCCGGAGGGGAAGGAGGTTAGTCTGTCTGTCAGTCTGTCTGTCTGTCTCACCTCCTGGCAACATTGTGATTGTGCCCCCCCCCCCACCCATGTCGACAAAATGTGGCGCGGGGGGGGGGGGGGGGGGAGCACACAATCACAATGTTGTTTAGGGGGGAGGTTGTGGCCGAAACAGCTGCGTAGAGTGTTTATGCTAGTGGCCCTGCCTCCTGGACTGCAGTCCATGCAATCTATGGTTCTGAGTTACACCTATTTCACATTACAAGCTATATAGAAAGAGAATGAACCCTATGTCGTTGCCCCCCCCTCCCCCTGAAATAGTTTTAGTGATGGACTTAAGATTTTGTAAAGTGCCACATTTAAGCCGTTACTCAAATGTTTATAATCGGGGGTTTAAATGTTTTCAGTGTTTTTGGAAAGCTCCACCCCAATGAACGAGACCCTGTTGACCCAGCTGTAAGCTGACCAAGTGTGTTCCTCTCTCTCCCTCTCTCTCTCTCTCTCTCTCTCTCTCTTTTAGGTGAATTGGGTCCAATGTGACGGCAACTGCAATCAGTGGTTCCACCAGGTGTGTGTGGGGTTGTCTGCTGCACGGGCAGAGAAGGAGGACTATATCTGTATAAGCTGTACACAACCAGACTGCGAAACGAAGCAGTGAAGACCAACAGAACTGTTTTTGTTGAATGATTTCATCAGTTTTGGTTGAAGTTGCAGCTCTGAGTGAATTAACTGAACTCCCTCTCACTCTGCCTTGTGCTCTTCATTTGCCCTCCTTGAATCTTGCTCTTGGTGACAACGGTGCTACTTTCTTCTTCCTCAGACCTGCTTTTCAGAGCTTACAGACTTCCGTCACTGTTTCGTTATAGTGGCTGGCTTCCTCAGCCAAATCAACTCCATCTTTCCAATCAAATGACACACAATGCAGATCTGTACTGCTTGAGGTTCCAACCGCGAAGGAGAATAAAGTGAGGAAACATTTTCAAGTTCACTTCACCGACTTTATTGCATGGTGTACACACGACAATGCAGGGATTTTTTCAACCAAAAGAAGTCAATTTGCGACATCAGTTTTTTGGAACCTACAGTTTTGTACATCCATCTGAACAATGTGAACCTTTTTTCCTCTTGTAGAGCTAATATTATTTATCTGAGCAATAACTGAACTGGTTTGTTGGAGTTCGGTTTTTTGTCTGAGCTATGTTTGTGCTTAGAAATTGTACTTTGATAGAAGAGCCCTCTTAGGCTGTAGATGAAAGTAATGTGTGTTGGATTTTCAACATGGCTAACATAAAGAACTGTGTGATTTAACTGCCACGGGTATAATTTGATGATTTTTTCCCTGCCTTCGGGTAAAAATGTAATTCATGTTGCAGTTTGCATTATGGAATTAAAAAATATTTGTTCCCAGAAGTATCAGCCTGGTTTTATTGTTCTCATGATGTATACATTTAAAAAAAAAAAAATGGTTGTAAAAGCTATACAAAGAACAAAAACATAGATATATATTTGTGATATACACTTGCTGAATTTCATATCCACGCCTAGCCCTACCCTATCTAGGATCATAGTATCTGAAAGAACCAAATAAAGATTACAATAATCCTTCGCCTTGGCTAAGTGGAATGTTTGCCTTTATCTCCATCCAAGCCTCTCTGACATTTTTTATTTTTTATTTTATAAGGCGCCTTTCATGGCACTCAAGGTCGCCGTACAACAACACATTTAGGGTGACTGGGGGTAGGGGTTAATTAAACTAATGTATCTTTATGGCACCGATTTGAATTCAGCATTTAACGCGCTCATATCCTCCACCTCTCATATCCTCACCCCTTGTTTACTCAAGCGCCTCTTACTTCGACGCGCATGCGCACCAGCCTACGCCTGCCATTTACTCCTCCCGGCCACAGGGCGGCGCAGGTAGGTTACTAGCACGGACGTGAGATGTTACTGATTGCTTCGGGCCACATCCTCCTGTCCTGATGGATAGTTAGCAAGTTAACTGTTTTGAAAACACAACACACATACCCCCCTCTCTTTTGTTGCTTCTCCCAGCATAATAAGCTGAGTAGATCAGGCTTGTCTGACACTGTACTCCCGTCACATCATGGACGAGGAATATTACGGCACCGTGGGAGACTGGGATGGCTCGGGCGATGGAAATCTGGTAAACATGCTAACCGTAGCTAACGAGACAATGTTGCTAAGCTAACTACACTACAGTGAGATTGCTGGGTGCTTGTGGGTCTTAGATACCGTCCCTCTCATACAATATACAAAGTACAGAACATTTCGCGACGTTAGAATTATAAGGTTCTATCTCCATTTTTGTAAACATTGAGTTTGTTACATAATCTGATCCAGTAGGTGTTTATTAATGCCTGTGTGGTGTTATTTTTAAAATGTTGACATTTTTTGAGTTAGTAATTAATAAAATACAAAGGTTCCATCTCACAAAACATAATGGAATGTAAAAACTTTGACGCTCAATATCTCTGAACTGCCCTAAACGGAGATAGAACCTTATCATTCTAAACGGAGATAGAACCTTATCATTCTAAACGGAGATAGAACCTTCTCATTCTAAACGGAGATAGAACCTTATCATTCTAAGCTCACGATTTCTTTGTTGATTTGACTCCTTTTCTTCCAGGAGGATGGTTATGTGGAAGGGGAGAACGATGGGAAGGTGCAGGAGGATTGTCTCCAGAAGTTCACCAGCAGGGATTACATCATGGAGCCTGCTGTCTTCAACACCCTCAAAACGTAAACAGAGAAATGTTCCAGACTTTCTAACGTGACGGAAACTCAGAGAGTCATTATTGTACCATGTCAGGGTATTCCGCGGTGTCTTGAAAAGTATTAAAAGTTGATAAATCAATTTGGGGAAAATCAAGACCCTTAATAAGTATTAAAAAGTCTTATCACGATTTTATGAGGTCTTGAATTTTGTAGGTATTTTTCTGAATTAGACTCTGTCCAAAGAGTTTCCTAAAAACGTTTAGTAAAAGTTTGTGAATTTATTAGTTTTATTAAAAAACAAAGATGAACCGGAAATTGTGTTGTATGATAGTGGTCTAGTCTATTGCAAACTAAAACTGTTAAGTTAAAGGTGTCACTGATGTGAACGGTTACAGCTCAAAGTGGCGGTGAGGTCTGGCAAAATATTGACAAGGTCTTTAAAAAGTCTTAGAAAGGTATTGAAATTAACCTCAAGATTCCTGTATATACCCTGTTGTTGTACCACGAGTGCTGCTTGATTTGTGTACAGTTGCAGCCTAAAACACTGACCAAAGCATCTTGTTTCCAGGTATTTCCAGGCCGGGGGCTCACCTGAGCATGTGATCCAGCTGCTGTCTGAGAACTACTCTGCCGTGGCTCAGACTGTCAACCTGCTGGCAGAGTGGCTCATCCAGATGGGTAAACTTTGGCACTCATATATTGAGAAATAATGGCAATTCCAGCTCATGTAAATAGCAATATTCCAATATGTAAAACGTGGAAAGAAAAAAGTAAACTGCTATAAGTATGACTGTTAGACAATGCTGTCGGTTTACATTTCTGTACATCACCATTATGTTTTGTTGTGTCTATTTGCTGTCAACTGCTACTTGTGATGGATGTCTGTTCGTTGTTTGTTTAGTGAAAATAATAAAAACTATTAATCATTAAAAAAAAAGAAACAGGGCCATTATAACATATTATAGTATTGGAGTTTCTCCCCCCTGTCAGGTCAGGAAAGACTCAGTCAGGGCAGACAGTTTTATAATTGATAAAATGTGTTTTTTCCGTCTTTGTTTGTATTGCAGGTGTAGAGCCAGCTCAAGTTCAGGAGCGGGTGGAGAATCACTTGAAGAGTCTTCTGATAAAGCACTTTGACCCTCATAAAGCTGATTCCATATTTACTGTGGAAGGAGAGGTGAGATGATGATAATAATAATAATAATAATAATACATTAGACTTATATAGCACCTTTCTAGACACTCAAAGTTGAATGAAAAGATCGAGTTGTAATAATAAAAGGTGAAGATAACTGTAAAAAATAACTGGTGAAGGCGAGCTTGAAGAGGTGGGTTTTGAGGGCCTGTTTAAATGTTGGGAGGGTGTTGGCCACCCAGATCTAATTCTCATTTACCAGTGATTTACACCTTTCAAGCAATCAACCAACTTGTTGCTGGACTCTCAAGTCACAGGTGCTGAAGAGTTGTGTTCTTTCATTTGTTTCCTCGTCTTTCTCACAGCTTTCCCTTTAAAGACAATTTTATTCATAACATAACATTGTCCATTACAATCTCCTTGAGTTGTACTGTTTGGTATTTGACCCTGAATCACTTCCCTTGTGTTTGTCCAGACGCCTGCCTGGCTGGAGCAGATGATCGCCCACACCACCTGGAGAGACCTCTTCTACAAGCTGGCCGAGGCCCACCCCGACTGCCTCATGCTCAACTTCACAGTCAAGGTACTTATATTACATATATTACATAACATATATTATTATGTAATAATATTAATATATTATTATATTATATATTATTATACCCCACAGTTACGGTACTTATACACTTATACATGTATTATTATACCCCACAGTTAAGAACATTTCACAACAAGCTCTGAAATCGGTTGATGTCAAGCATATACTCTTGCAACTTCGCAGTTGTGTACTAAGACAACTGTGTGTGTGTGTGTGTGTGTGTGTGTGTGTGTGTGTGTGTGTGTGTGTGTGTGCGTGTGCGTGTGTGTGTGTGTGTGTCCAGCTCATCTCAGACGCAGGGTACCAGGGGGAGATCACCAGCGTGTCCACGGCGTGCCAGCAGCTGGAGGTGTTCTCCAGGGTGCTGCGGACGTCTCTGGCCACGCTGCTGGACGGAGGGGAGGACAACCTGGAGAAGAACCTGCCGGAGTTCGCTGTCAGTCTCTCTGAAGTCTCATATCTTTAAATCAACCTATTGTTGTTTTTATTTGTTTTTTTATAAACATTTTCACTTTAAGACCAAGAAACTCACAAATAGAAAACTTTCAGAGCTTCTTTACAAAAAGAAAACATACGTAATAACACAATAGTATAACAATGATCAAATTAAATCAAAACAGAATTTGTCTAATTTAACATACATCGTTACATATTGTACATATAATGGTCATGAGAAATTAGATTAAATTGATCATTTTGTGAATGGGAATACATGAAAGGATTTCAGCACATTTTAAAATCTTAAAGTTTGCTTTATTTAATGAATGTGTAGTTGCAGCAGGACATTGGTACTGTAGCACTGCGTCACATGGTGTTCCAGACCACTTATAGTCCTCTGTGGCTCAGTTGGTAGCACATGGCGCTAACAACGCTTAGGTTGTGGGTTCGATCCCGCTGGGGTTATATATACAGAAAAATGTATGCCACTCACTGCAATGTAAGTAGCTTTGGATAAAAGCGTCCGCTAAATGGCATATATTACTATTACTTATTATTGTCTATTGACTTGGGGGTTTTGTGTTGTCTGTGGGTGGTGCTGAACGGTTCTCTTGTGTCTCTCTCTCCGTTGTCTTGGTCCAACAGAAGATGGTGTGTCACGGGGAGCACACGTACCTGTTTGCCCAGGCCATGATGTCTCTGCTGTCCCAGGAGGAGCAGGGAGGCTCGGCCATGCGCAGGATCGGACAGGAGGTGCAGAAGTCGGCCCATCAGAGGTACCACTCTGCTCTCCTCACACCCGTGTACTGCTGTTACATCAGGGTATTACTGTTACATCAGGGTATTAGTTTCATACTGATCAGAGGAAAAAGGATTTGTGAAGTTATTCATGTTTTAATATTTTAGGGTCCGGTATCAGTCGGGCTATAATTTCACAAATTCTGTATTAAATGTCATTACGTGACATAAAAAAAAGGCTTAAAATGGTAACTTCTTGAAACCTGCAGATACTGTGTATTTAGGGATCATCTTATTTCAAAATGCATGATACATGTATGACACATCTGTGTAACAGTCTAGATCAGTGGTCTTCAACCGGGGGTCCGCGACCCCTAGGGGGTCCGCAGAGGTACTGCAGGGGGTCCGCCAATTTTTGTCATAATAATTGACATTTTTCACCAAAATAATCAGTGAGAATTACAAAATATAACAAAAATGATATTGAGTAAAGTACAAGCATTAATAGGCAATAATAAGCTACCTTTGACAAAAAAACTATTTACAAAATAAATGATGCCCATGATTCTAGAGTCTCACATAACGTCAGCTGAAAAAGAAAAAAAAACACACCTGTCTAGCAAGCTAGGTGTTGGCTAAAACGCTGCAGTTCGGTCTTCATTGCGAAATTAACGTTAATTAATAACTAGCATAACGTTACTAATTTAGTTAGTTTGATAATAACAAACCCGCCTCTTTGCTTCTCTATGCGCCGCTATAACGCGCTCCTTTACCATTCCGAGGTCAGATGGCTTTCCCGTGGATCAGTATTGGCGCGCGTCTTTGAATTACATACAGCTATCCACGAGATTCTGCTACCGCGCGGAGCTGGCTGCGCATTTCAATGCATTTCCGCGGATTCCGCGGTGCCCTCGCCTGACGTGAAATGCGCAATTGTTGATCACTTGGAGGCTCTCGAAAGTCAATTTGAGAAGTACTTTTCTGAGACTAAGTCTTGGAGAAAGCACAAGACATGGATACGGTTTCCATGCAAAGACAATGCATCCGACGGCTCAAACCTGACAGCCGCTGAGGAAGATCAGCTGATCGACCTAACCACAGACAGTACACACAAGAATGTGTACGAGTCACAGCCTCTCACCCAGTTCTCGATGAGCCTCTTGCCTTTTGCAACAACTTATCTTTGTGAAAGTGGATTCTCCTCCCTCACCTACCTGAAGAGCAAATACTGTTCCAGACAGCAGTCTGAGGATGACATGATGCTCTGCCTGACAACCTCCATCTCCCCCAGAATAGACAAGCTGTGTACCACCAACCAGGGCCAGTCATCTCACTGAGGTAGGCATACCTGGCTTCCTGAAGCTAAAAGTTTCATTGTTGAAAAATAATAATAATAGAAAATATAAGCCTCATCAACAACAACAACAACAACAATAATAATAATAATAACCAATCATAATTATGCATGAACGTTTTATCAATCATAAACACATATAGGCTAATAACCCAGTATATTAGTAATAACCCAGTATATAAATAGGTTAATACGGTGAAAGAAAAGGCGAATGAAGTAAATATACAAGTTATTATAGGCTTTAAAATGTGAGACATTTAAAAATATATATTACATGTGGGGGTCCCTGTTCTGTTTGTCTCTCGTCCAAGGGGTCCTTGGGTTGAAAAGGTTGAAGACCCCTGGTCTAGATAGAATTGTCTAGTTCAGTGTTTCATTGTGGTGTGATGATACTTGACTGTTCCTCAGGGGTCATGATGATACTTGACTGTTCCTCAGGGGTCATGATGATACTTGACTGTTCCTCAGGGGTCATGATGATACTTGACTGTTCCTCAGGAGTCATGATGATACTTGACTGTTCCTCAGGGGTCATGATTAAAAAAATTAAAATTTAAAATTAAATGATGATACTTGACTGTTCCTCAGGGGCCATGATGCCAGTCAGATCACCCTGGCGCTGGGCACAGCAGCCGCCTACCCCCGAGCCTGCCAGGCCCTGGGCGCCATGCTGTCTAAACAGGCCCTCAACCCTGCCGACATCACTGTCCTCTTCAAGATGTTCAGCAGCATGGACCCCCCTCCTGTGGAGCTGGTGAGAGGAGAGAACCAAGTCTCAACTTTATTGTTACAAGTGTACAAGTGTAAGACAGTAAAATTCTTAGGCTTCGGTTCTTGACATTGCAGCATAAAGGCCAATGCACACGTTGTGCGATTTTGTCGCATCACGAAATTCGATTCCATTGTTTTGAATGAGACAATGCACACGGCGTGCGATGCGATATTGTCGCACGACAACATTCGATTCTCAATTCACACCACCGAAGTCAACAACACGGCCCATCTCATATGGGATTACAAGACACCTATATTACATAATAATAACAATCGAGCATGTAGGCACAATATGCCCAGTTGTATCTTGTTGAAATTGTGGAAGCAAGGCAAGCAATATTGGTAGAGCCTATAGTAATCAGCCTGCCTGGTCCGACTTCGGTGGTGTGAATTGAGAATCGAATGTTGTCGTGCGACAAAATCGCACACCGTGTGCATTGGCCTTAAGACAATAAGGCAATAGGCATAATTCAAGATAAAGAAGTAACAATAGTACAGGACATAAGTGACAAATAAGACAGGATACAATTAGCCGTACAAATAGTAAATAAAATTGATAGTTCAAGTAGTAAAGTGGCTGTGAGCTTAAGCCTTAAGCTCACAGCCACTTTACTACTTGAACTATCAATTTTATTTACTATTTGTACGGCTAATTGTATCCTGTCTTATTTGTCACTTATGTCCTGTACTATTGTTACTTCTTTATCTTGAATAAATATATAAGGTTTAGGTAGTCTATACATGGGGTGTGCTTGGGGATGATAGTCGCACCTTCATGAGGAATACATCCTAGATTAAACAGAGCAATAATGTATTCACTTGTGGCCTAGAAACAAAGGAGTGACACACAGCTCTTGGTTGCCTTTAGAGAGGGATGGCAAACTGAGATTTTCTTTCAACCTACAATGTTGTATTTTGATCATGTTTATTTTTCAATTGTTTTACTTGCTTTAGATACGGGTACCTGCCTTCCTGGACCTGTTCATGCAGTCACTGTTCAAGCCAGGCTCTAAGATCAACCAGGACCATAAACACAAATACATTCACATCCTGGCCTACGCTGCTAGTGTGGTTGAAACATGGAAAAAGGTACTGGTGGAATGGGAACCTTTTGTTGACGCAGAGTTTAAGAAATGTTTTGTGATGTTCTTATTTTCTCACAGACCGTTTGATCATACATGCAGTGATGAAAAAAAAAAGATTTCCCAAAAGAAAGGTTCTCTAGAAATTGTCCTCATACCTCTCTTGTCAACCCCACCCCAGAACAAGCGAGTTAACATTAACAAGGATGAGCTGAAGTCGACCTCGAAGGCCATCGAGACGGTCCACAACCTGTGCTGCAATGAGAACAAAGGAGCGACCGAACTCGTGGCCGAACTTAGTACTCTGTACCAATGCATCCGGTAAGCAAAGTACTCAAGTTCTAAGTTGCCCATAAGCACACTACTAAAAGAAAGTAAGATGAAGAAAGTAAGATGAAATATCTTAAATCAAGGCAATATATGCTTGTTTTTTGTCTAACTAGACTAGTTTTAAGTTATCCTGTACTTGTTTTAAGAACATTTGGACAAGTGAAATGTTCCTGTTCTGTTGTCAGATAATTTTGCTTAATTTAATTAATATCCCCCCCCATTTTGTCGCTTTTTTGTGTTTGAGAGCTGACTGTTTGCAGTGCACAGATCTAGGATCCAATTAGCCGTACCCCAATCCAACCGTACCCCGTTGAGAGAACCACCTCCGGGTGACTATTTGTGTTTTGTGGCTGTGTCCATATTCAGCTTCCCGGTGGTTGCCATGGGGGTGTTGAAGTGGGTGGACTGGACCGTGTCTGAGCCCCGCTATTTCCAGCTCCAGACAGACCACACGCCTGTACATTTAGCACTTCTGGACGAGGTAGGGGGGTCCTTTTCCCCACTGACTGTGCTTTTACTACTCATCAATCAGATCAACGACTTGATTGTTCATCTTTATTTTGTTACAGTTAGATGAAGTTGACCCCATTGTCCTTTGTTCTTCCCCAGATCAGTACGTGTCACCAGCTTCTGCATCCTCAGGTCCTCCAGTTGCTCATCAAGCTCTTTGAGACAGAACACTCCCAGCTAGACGTCATGGAGCAGGTGTGTGTGTGTGTGTGTGTGTGTGTGTGTGTGTGTGTGTGTGTCTGTGTGTGTCTGTCTGTCTGTCTGTCTGTGGAGATAGCCTATTCAAAATCCACTGAAAGTGCTGTCAGTGGATGACCAGTGACCACCCATTTACATTTTACATTTTTGGCATTTAGCAGACGCTTTTATCCAAAGCGACTTACAACAAATACATTCGACTAAGTAAGTGAATAATCTATCCACCAGTCATAGCAGGAAAAGGTAATCTATTCTCAGGCTTGGAGCCTTTGGCAGTCATCATGCTAGAAGAAGGTTGTTTTTTGCACTGGGGAAACAGTACAGGGGGGTTGTAGATGTCTCAGGAGGGACAGTTAAGATGTAGCCTGAAGACGTGGGTCTTCAGTCTACGGCAGAAGATAGCAGTTGTGCAAACTTGTCACCTTTCTGCTAAATTAGCTGTTTTTACCTCAAAATAGGTCATCCATGTGAATCGTGTTAGATCTGCAAAATGTAGGTGTTAAGGTCAGGGCTGCCACTATTTACATGTGCATCATTGTTAGACCACCGTTAGTTGTAGCGATATCTATTTAACACCATTAGTGCTAGCGCTACCCCCCCCCCCCCCGTCAAAAAAAAATGTATCCTCTAAGGTTAACCGCGCATTGAGAATTTTCTTCGTTTTTTCACCTTTTTGGACCATCACCAGTTTGCACCCCTGAGATAGAAAGTTCCACCTCGTGGCCTGGGGTGGTCCAATGGTCTAACACCGCGGTCTACAGTGCACACATATGCCCTTGTCGGCATGGGTTCGAATCCGGCCCATGCCCTGCTGACATGTCCTCTCTCCCTTCTTCTCCTTACTTTCCTGTCTGTCTTCACTGTATCTGTCCAATAAAATGAAAAAAAAGAGTGGGACTGCCCCACTCAGAAAACATAACTTAAAAAAAAAGAAAAAAAAGAAAGTTCCACCTGACTGAGTGTTGTCTCTCTCGCCCCCAGATGGAGCTGAAGAAGACCTTGTTGGACCGGATGGTTCACCTGCTCAGCCGTGGCTACGTGCTGCCTGTGGTCGGCTACATCCGGAAGTGTCTGGAGAAACTCAACACGGACATCTCACTCATCCGCTACTTTGTCACTGAGGTGACTGCCTGCTCAAACGGCATATTTATTTACTTATTGTTAAGTTTACTTATTGTTTACTTAATGTTACTTATTGTTATTTACTGATATATTGCCATGCAATCAACTTGTTAGTCAATTGTTGGAATTTGGTATTTTTGCTGTAGGCACAGGGTCTAGGCACATGGTCAGACATATTCGGTGCCCCTGGAGCAATTAGGGGTTAAGTACCTTGCTCAAGGGCACCTGCAAGCTCTCTCCTGAGGCGGGGATCGACCCAGCGACCTTCTGATCGCTAGCCAGCCTCTCTAACCTCTAGGCTACAGCTGCCCCCATCATATGGCATTGAGGTTAATTTTATAACAATGTGAAACTCTGAAAATTGAGCGAGAGGAAATGGTAGTGGAAGTGAAACTACTGTGATTTATATATCATTTATCATATATTATATATATTCATAATGTATATGTACAGCCAAGAGAGGGTAAGAAAGTTCATGAGAAGCCTGAACTTGGAGAAACAATATACAACCAATTAATATCTCAAGACATATTAAGGAGATGCGATTGTGCTAAGATCTCACACAAACTCTGTACCCACTGTGCTCCTTTGTTCTCGTCCAAGACATTTATTGACATGTCTTCTCTTTCAGGTGCTGGATGTGATCGCTCCCCCGTACACATCAGACTTTGTTCAGCTATTCCTGCCTATCCTTGAGAACGACAGCATCGCCGGCACCATCCGCACAGAGGGAGAACACGACCCCGTGACGGAGTTCATCGGTCAGCCTCACTCTCATACTGAATCTGCTATAATCCAGTTTCATCAAATATTATATAATCTTACACATTATATAATACATTATATTACATTAATAAGATATATCATATCGAATGACATCTCTACTTTTTTCATTTACATTTCGTGAGCTTAGAATTATAAGGTTCTATCTCCGTTTAGGGTAGTTCAGAGATATTGAGCGTCAACGTTTTTACATTCCATTATGTTTTGTGAGATGGAACCTTTGTATTTTATGAATTACTAACTCAAAAATGTCAACATTTAAAAAAATAACACCACACAGGCATTAATAAACACCTAATGGATCAGATTATGTAAAAAACAAAATTTTGACAAAAATGGAGATAGAACCTTATAATTCTAACGTCACGATTTCAAGTAATAAATTTTTTTCTCTTACGTTTCAGCTCATTGCAAGTCCAACTTCATCATGATGAACTGAGAGGGGGAGGGATGCCTTTGGGTCTACCATGGCAGGAGGACAGTGTTGAGTTTCCCTGAAGCACAGATCCAGGACCCACTTACCCTTCCCAAATCATAACATTGACTATTATGGGATGGAAAATGCATAACTGACCCAAGACCAGTGTCAGGCAACTTCACCCTACATTCACCCGAAGCAGCAGGATGACCAGGGAGAGGAAGAAGGCGGGACCTCTTTGTCATGACGGTGTCAATCATCCCTGGATGTGTTCTGCTCTGTGACAAATGGAATGCTGCCAGACTGGCCGGCATTTGCATATAGGACAATGAGGTGTAACTAAAAACAAGACAATGTGATTTCTGAACTGTTAAAATGTCCCATTAGAATGTCATTGCAGGGTTAAAAAGAGAACCTCTTTTACAATGCTGCTTCATAAATCAATGGCTTTGAGTTTAGTTGTGTAGACTTTTTTTTTTTATAAATGTTTTGTTTAAGTATTTTTAGTTTTTTTTATGCGTTTAATCAAATTTCTCGCATATTAATAATTGTCGTGTGAGATCGAAATGTGTCTTCATGTGGTAATGGAGGAATAGGCTTTTGAAATGGTAATAATCTTCAATATGACATCATGCTCACCTGATTTAACCATAGAATGCCCAATAAAACCATAATGGGTGAAATGACAAGTGATTTAGTGAAGTCTGTAGCTTATTACAACCTAGGGCAGTGTATACAAAGCTGTTTATATAAAGAGTTCTGGTATAACAGGCCTATGGCCACTCATCTGTGCAATCTCAGTGGATGAGTGGCCACACATATGCACACAATTTGGGTATATTGTGCTAGTTTTCATACTTGAGGGAAAAGATAAAATCATTATCTCATAGTCAATATTATCTCGAGCCATAAAGTTATTAATTATACTTTTCGAATCATGTATTTAAGAGACAGAGACAGAAATAAACAACTTGTTTTGTCATAGAAACTTTTAGTTGTATTATGATTGTATGCTCTGGCTTAAACGGGGACTCTTAATGTGAAATGTGACGTGCTTGACAGCGAATAGCATTCGTTAAGATCACCCAGGCGACAGCCGGTGCAACGGGTAACCACTGATCACATTCGAATCGATTTTATGTAAATCGTAATGTAATTCGAATCAGACAAGAGACTTGTGTCCCGTTTAAAAGCCGACTCAAAACAATGTATGATGACGTGGAGTTGTGTCAGGATTCGGTGTTTACAGTTTTCACATGCCAAAGTGGTTGCTATTGTGATGACTATGTAACATTGACTAAATCGCTGTATGTGCCATCCCAAAAAAGATCATCATTATGGAAGGAAAGGACATGATGACGTATGTTTCTGAAAAAGACACGTCATGCGGCATCTTTGTTTACAATGTAATGTCTGTCTGTCTCTCTGTCTCTCTGTGTCTCTCTCTCTGTCTCTGTCTCTCTCTCTCTCTCTCTCTCTCTCTCTCTCTCTCTCTCTCTCTCTCTCTCTCTCTCTCTCTCTCTCTCTCTCTCCCTCTCTCCCTCTCTCTCTTATCCGCTGCGCTCCGCCCCTCCCGGCTCAGCCTGGCAGCCTAATCGAATGAACCTCCCTTCGGTCTACTGTCATATTTACGTTTTCCACGTCATCGAAGAGGCCAGCCACATCACATCAACAGACTCGATGCTATTGATTTTTTATCAGGGAATTATACAAACAGTATCGGTCATGTTTGTTTGTTTAATTCGCGTATCGCTTGAAAACTAAGAGAGAACAAACGACCTTATTCATAAGGTTTGAGGGAGACCTTCTCTGTCTGGCTCTGGACGCCGGGGGGCGAGTGTGCCCGGGCTAGCCTCTCATGCTAGCTCAGTTAGCTTAACTACCTTCCATTGCAGGTTCAGGTTGTGTCGTCGCACCACTAAGCCACTGTGTTATTTGATAGCTGTGCCTCTGTGTCCTCCGTGTGTAAATTAATCATGGCAACTAGGCGCCTGACCGATGCCTTCTTATTAATGCGGAACAATGCCATCCAAAATCGGCAGATATTGGCAGAGCAAGTGAGTACATACGACCCCCGGGGCGCTCTGAGTACACGTAGCCATGCTGCGGTGAGTCTAATTAACGTTAATCAAATGACATTTTGGTGTGTGTGTGATTTTTAGAATAGCTAGCCCACAGCTAACCACTTCACATGCTAGTACACAGTAGCTTATAGCTAGCTTTAGTGTGGCCCATCTACCATCTACCCAAAAAACAAGCTGGCTACTTCTTGACTTGCTGGGTTTAGCTGTCAAGCTACTTACAAGCAAGGGTGCCTGACTGTCACCAACAAAAGTTTAGATCTAAGTAGTACCACGATTATAAGCACACATCTGGCCTGAGTGAGTGCATTGTGGGACTTGTGTTGTCCTTAATTTGAGTTGAACCTGTGCAGTCAAAAGTATTTTGCCCAATTCATCTTATTGCAAACCTTCAGGACAGGTGCATGCATTTTTCCAAATGAGAGCATCACTTGGAGCCATGCATTTGTCATGCAAAGGAACTCCTAATTGAAAGGAAAAGGCAGAACTTGATCTTCATTTTAGGGACAACAGTATTGGCTAAAAAGCAACCACAACGGTGCATGCTGGAATCTAATCCCAGGCTCTGTTACAGAGGGCCAAATGTAACATTTGTTGTCATGTTACATTTCATTAGATGTGTGTGTGTGGTTGATGAGTAGTCTGTGGCCTTTGGATCTGACTGCCACAAACTTTATTATTATCATTATTGTTATTGTTGTTGTTTGTTGTGGGGATGCATGCTGCATGCTTCCTTAGGTGTTTACTTGTTGACCAGTGTTACTTTAGTTGATGTTGTGCTCTTTGTTGGTTGTTGTACTGGAAGAACATGTCCAGTGTTCACTAGGGTTTGAGTTCATCCATCTTATAGACGTGTTATAGGTGTTCCTGTAACTGTATCTGAGGTGTGTTTCTCTTGATTTATTGTTCTGTTTCTCTCTCTCTCATAAGTACTGCATGCCTGCATCTCTTCTCTCTCCATTCTTTGTGGTTATTCATTCGGGGGAGGGGGCTGTATTATCTTTTGCATTCACACTCCAATCTCAGTTCTTGATTAAGGGACACACGTTTGTAGAACCTCAAAATTGATTGGAATAGCCTATATTTTTACATTTTTGAACGTCTATATCCCTCTTCTGTGAGAGTGCATGCAACATATCTTTGTGAAGCTCATCACTGCTTATTGTCTGGGGCTCACTTTCTTTCACTTCTGTCCATCTCACCTCTTCCTCTCTCCTCACTGGATGGGACTGCGCTGGTGTCTGCCAATCACATTAGGAGCTTGATGAGGTACTGTCCCAATTTTCACTTCCTCATTTCTGAACTGCATCATGAACCTCCGCAGCTCACGAGGTGCATTGAAGAATTAGATGCCTCACTTTGCAAGTGTGCAAACAACCGTCTCAAATGGAGTGTGTGTTAAGTCGTATTTTATTGTTGTTCCTGTCAGCTGGCTGACGACCGCATGGCCCTGGTGTCTGGGATCAGTCTTGACCCAGAGGCCGCCATTGGAGTCACTAAGAGACTGCCCCCCAAGTGGGTAGATGGGGTGGATGAGGTAAGAACTAGTGTGAAGCTCTCTCCTACTACATACACATTATGAATGGTGTGTTTGTTCTTGGTTGAGGGGGTGGGTGTAGTTTCTGACAATTAAAATTCAGTCTTCATCTCACAATTGGCATACCACTTGAGTTACACCACTACCAACTCATGGAAACCCTACCCTATCTAATTTAAAATGCAATTGTCCTTTTTGTTCGTTCTGCTCTAGTCTAACGTGTTGTTGTGGCCTCGGCCTTTCAGATACAATTAGAAATCACTCGAGTCCAGCAGAAGATGAAGGAGCTGGCGGCCCTTCACGACAAGCACATGAACCGTCCCACGCTGGACGACAGCAGTGAGGAGGAGCACGCCATAGAGATCACCACTCAGGAGATCACACAGGTAGGCAAGTAAGAGGAGGTCCATATACAGTTGCAAGAAAGTGTATGTGAACCATTTGGAATTACCTGGATTTCTGCGTAAATTGGTCATAAAATGTCTTCTGATCTTCATCTCAAGTCACAACAATAGACAAACACAGTCTGCTTAAACTAATGGCACACAAACAATTATATGTTTTCATGTTTTTTTTTTAACACACCATGTAAACATTCAGGGTGGGGGGTTTGTCTGTTGTTGTGACTTGGCCTAGATGAAGATCAGGACATACTGTATGTTATGACCAATTTATGCAGAAATCCAGGTAATTCCAAAGGGTTCACTTCACATACTTTTTCTTGCAACTGTAAGTCTAATAGAAATGGCCCATTCAATCAAGTCGTTATTTAGGGAAGAAGTCACTGTTTTGGGAAACTGCAAGCAACATGCTTAAAAAGAATCTGCCTAAAAAAAGGCAATGCCTATAGTGAGTTAGCCTGGCTAATATAAAATTATGATATTGTTATCAGTTCACACAACAGTTGGTGATATCTGGTGATATTTGAGACTTGTTTCACGTGTTTAAATTTTGCACGTCCACTATCACTAGACAATTCTTGTAGTAGGACATGATGTGCTTGGATTCTAAGAACTTATCACTCTTTCTCATCAGTTGTTTGTCCTCTCTTCCCTTTGTGTGTGTGTGTGTGTGTGTGTGTGTGTGTGTGTGTGTGTGTGTGTGTGTATGTGTGCGTTTGCGTTTGCGTTCACGTGTGTTTGTAGATGTTCCACCGCTGCCAGCGTGCAGTGACAGGTCTGCAGTCTCGCTGTGGCCACTGCACAGAACAGGAGGAGAAGCTGCTGAGGAATGTGGTGTCCTCGCTGGCACAGAGCCTTCAGGACTTGTCCACCACCTTCAGACACACACAGTCCAGCTACCTGAAACGTAAGAGCCCCCTTGGAGGAGCAGTGGTGTGTCACATGCTTGTGAATTCATTCATTCACTCACTTCTTGGAAACCTCTAGTCTAAAGAAAAAAATCTCTCCAATATTTGCCATCCCTCCCTTCTCTCTTTCACATGTCTCTTGAACACTCCTAGCACACATTCAGTTTGCCGAATACATTTTGATTTGTCAGCTAGCCCTCTCCCCCCCCCCATCCCTATCCTCCCACCCCTCTCTCCACCCCCCTCCCCACCACCACCAACCGACACCAACAGAATAATTCCACCCCCATATATAATGTTAATGTAATGACTGTTATGGATGCTTTCTTTCGCAGGTATGAAGAATCGTGAAGAAAGATCCAAGCACTTTTTTGACTCCGGCCCTCTCATGGAGGAGGATGAAGACATTGCACTATATGACAGGGTGAGTTACACCAGTATGATAGGGTGAGATACAGCAGAAAGCAAAGCATACCTCAGCAGTCGGGACTTGTACATGCTCTTTGTTGAGCTTTATCTTGATGGAACAGAGGTAGTCCAACCCCTATGTTGTAACAATACTAATCTGTATGAATCCCCATCCCATATGGTTAATGTTTACATCCACACAGACAATGTTTACATACCTTCAGTTTATCTTAGATGGTTAGCATTACAATTTTTTATCTATTGAGATTCTGTGAAATGTTTGGAGTTTACGAGGCACAAATGAGTACATTATTAAAATAAGGAACATGTTTACTTTGGATTGTAAATCTGTGGGCCTGACTGACTCATAATAGTCCCAAAAGCCAAATCACTCAGCCCATCTATTTCCTGGGTCCCCAGGGGTTCACCGATGACCAGCTGGTGCTGGTGGAGCAGAACAGTGTTCTGGTGGAGGAGCGAGAGAAGGAGATCAGGCAGGTCGTACAGTCCATCTCCGACCTGAACGAGATCTTCAGAGACCTGGCTGGGATGGTGGTGGAACAGGTCTGTGAGAGACAATTGTATTTCAAAACGTGTGATAATTTATTAGAATTTTGATAGTTTTCGTATATTTTTATAACAGTTTTGACAACATTAATGACATGTTAGAAATCGTAAGGAAAATTGCGGAGAAGGGGAGTGTGTTTAGCAGTCAATTTAGCTGTAACATTGATTGTTACTTTGCTCACTTTGATATTAGTAGAAATGGCTAAAATGCACCATATTAACATACAGTAGAATTAGTAGATGTCAGTATGAGCTGTTATGCCTGACTGTATGTACTGTGTGTTCTTCTAATAAGTCTCTCTTATTCCAACATCAGGGCACAGTACTTGACAGAATTGACTTCAATGTGGAGCAATCATGTGTCAAAACAGAAGAGGGCTTAAAACAATTACAAAAGGTGAATAGGACAACATATCAAAAAGATTGTTGGTGTCTTTGACATCGAGTTGTGCTTAATAGCTTTAATTAAGCCAAATTATTATGATTATGTCCTTGAAAAGGATGAATATCTGTTGTTTAAGCTTCGGTATCCCCTTTGTTCTCTTGCAGGCTGAACAGTATCAGAAGAAAAACAGAAAGATGCTGGTCATTTTAATTCTCACGGTTATAGTGGTGGTTCTAATACTTATTCTATTTGGGACAAAGTTTTAGCGATGCATTCCTTTTGCTTTCGGTATGTCCGTGTGGTGGGTGTTTGGTGTGCTTGTATGCGGATCTTATTCTGTGCTTCAATGCATACTGCCTTTCCTGACCACCAATCAACATCTGAAGAATCACCCCTCCCAGCATCCCTTGCTGTATGGCTCATGGAGATGTGAGGAGAGCATGATCCGTAAGGGAGAAGATGGACGGCAAATGTCCCTATTAAACTTTGCAACAGGCCTGCACCCATCCCACTGTCTGCCCCCAGTGTCCTCCTGTACCTGACTATATCCCACGTCCAGATAGAACGTGGGCCTTGCTGCAGAAAAAGCACTCCTTAAATTCCCTCTTGGAAGACTACTGATAAATCTTTATTTTCCTTGATTTTGGAGCAAATGTGTGTTTTTTGTGTAAGAGTAAGTACCATCTGTCTAATGTTCTTGCAAGCTTTATCCATATGTCTATGAATGAGGAACATTAGTATTTTGGTGTTGCTCTTATGGACCCCTGGTCACTGCAGATCCTTCTGCATTCCGATGTGCATTGGTTTCTATCTTTTAAGAGGAAAAAAACCCTGAGTGACTGAACGACATTGGCTGATTCATCAAAACTTACGTTTTTGTATTGAGAGCTGTACTTTATCATCCTATGGTCATGTCTCTTTTTACCAATGGTAGTCTCTGCTAAGGTGTACATTCAGATCACATGTTGACTGCTTTCTGTTGTTTTAATGACTCATTTTCCCAATATATTATCCTGCTCGCAGTTTGCACATATCGAAAGACTGAGGGGTTTGGTTTCATGGCTGTAACTACTGTCTCCTGTATAATATGAAATGCTAATTATTTATTTAGAATTTAAAGTTGTACAAAGGTCAGTGTTTTTGTCAACAATGGCAAAAAATATATTGTGTTCATGAAGGAGTGATCAAGGTGATGTACACCTACTACCTAGCAGGTATTGTGCTTCTTTACCCATTCCACAAAGACAAAACACTATTTTACTGATTGTAATGAATCATAATCTTTTCATTGGAAAAGGAATGAACTCATTTCCCTTTCAATTCTGTATAAGATAAAATGCTTTACATGTTGGTCAAGTGCTCTTTGATCATTACTGAGCTGAAATCATGGGTTTAAAAGTTCACATCCAAGACATTGCCCCAAGTTCAGTTGCACAGACGTTGCAATTTGAAATCATTGTTGATGTTGTGATGTTTCTGTGTGGAAAAGAAACTGCTTAGGTCCCCAATGGTACTGTCCTTTTTTAACGGTTGTGGATCATGTCAGCAGACTCTTTTTTTTTTTTTTAATAAACATGGAACAATGATGTTTTGTGGTTTTATTTGGGGGGAAATGCAGGATGTCGTGAGCTTAGAATTATAAGGTTCTATCTCCGTTTAGGGCAGTTCAGAGATATTGAGCGTCAAAGTTTTTACATTCCATTACGTTTTGTGAGACGGAACCTTTGTATTTTATGAATTACTAACTCAAAAATGTCAAAAACATTAGAAAAATAACACCACACAGGCATTAATAAACACCTAATGGATCAGATTATGTAAAATAAAATAAAACTCAATTTTGACCAAAATGGAGATAGAACCTTATAATTATAAGCTCAGGAACATGAAACATGGCTGGCCTCGAGTTGTTGTCGGATCAGGGATATCGCCTGGATGGAAGGAAAGCGACGGAAGAGGATTGATTGATTGATTGAAAACTTTATTAGAAGATTTGCAGAAGTAGGTACATGAAAGTACATATTACATACAAGGTCAACTAACAGGATAAAAACCCAAGAAAGCCACTGGCTTATTTCAATTAGGGTCCTTGAGGAGGCCCCACGGGGACCGCAAGTCCACAGATGAGCTTGCACCTCAAGCAGGCATTCGAGGCTGTGTCGTGTTAACAACACAAAGGTCATGCGTGCAGGGTGGGTGTTGCCGCTCTGTCTCTGTCTGTCCCAGTGAAGATGCTGAACGTGCTGCTGGACTTCAGGGCTTCTGCCGGGGACTCGGAGCCCCAGACCCGGCCGGTCCTCATCCTCGGTACACTGCCTCATCTGCAACAAGTCAACTGGACCCACGTCCAGGGGAAACTGCAGCCGGCTGTTAGCAAGGAGGTAATCAATAAAAGAGCTTGAAATGAGCCTCGCCGGCACCTGTCTGTCTACTCACGCTAGCTGAGTAAAGAGTTAGCTAGCCCCTTCAGCTAGCTTGTCAGGAGTAGTGACTAACTACTAACTAACTAACATTCTCCTCTGTCAATTAGTATAGCTTAATTGTAAGGGATGTATTTGGTGATAAAATGGCATTAATACCATCCATACTGGTGTAGCTGTTTTGCTTTGATCACTGGTCTATCATAGCTTAGCTACTAGTAGGCTAGTTTAGCTTGTTAATCTGAATCTGATGTGATCTGGTCTGGTTGCTATGCTAACCGGCTAGCTCTGAATGGTGTCTGCTAACATCGTGAGTTTAGAATGAGAAGGTTCTATCTCCGTTTAGAATGATAAGGTTCTATCTCCGTTTAGAATGATAAGGTTCTATCTCCGTTTAGAATGATGAGGTTCTATCTCCGTTTAGAGATGGAACCTTTGTATTTTATGAATTACTGACTAAAAAATGTCAACATTTTAAAAATAACACCACACAGGCATTAATAAACACCTAATGGATCAGATTATGTTAAAAAAAAAAAAAAATGGAGATAGAACCTTATAATTCTAACGTCACGAACTGTCATGTCCCTTAATGGAGGCTGACAAAACACCAGTAAATAGACATTGACCCCCCCCAAAAAAGTTGTATGATCTGGCAAAAAATGTACCTATAGTTAGTTCACTCAACCCAGTCTTAATTTCAACAGTTTGTATGATTGAATCAGTTCTGAGATTGACTGAAATTTCTCGTGGTAGCCTAAATGACAGGATTTGATATGTTTCCATTTCATCCACATATATAACTATATCAACTAATCTAATGTATGCTTCTTTGTGGTGTGCTTTGGGCAAGCCAGCTGATATGATTGTCTTCTGTAATTTAATCACCATGTCTGAATTGTAGCTGGTCAGTTTAACCTTTAAAACTTAGGCTAACTAAACTAGTGTATAGTGCATGGATGGGGTTTTCAAAGGATTTGTAGCCACTCCACTGTTTCATTGCAATAATAGGCATTATTCACATTCACTAAACCACATATCTACAATTCATGTGTCACAGACAAATCATCACACATTTGCCCGTAAAACATTAATCTTAAAACATTTGCATGGTGCTAGTGTGCTAATGGATGAACATTGTTGTTTCACCAGGTCTGGCAGGCTGCCCTCAGTACTCTGAACCCTAACCCCACTGACAGCTGTCCTCTGTACCTGAGCCATGCGTCGGTGGCGGCCCTGCCCTCCCGGGTCAGCAGACACAACAGCCCCTCCTCTGCCCACTTCCTCACCCGCCTGGTCCGCACCTGCCTGCCCAGAGGGACCAACCGCTGCATCCTGGTCAGACCCTCTCACTGGCATTTTAAGTCACGTCAAGCCTATTGGGAATACATGCTTACTTGGTTTATGCCGGGACACACAATTACAATTACGTACACTTATCTGATTTGTTTGTAAACAAGTTAGTCAGTTCACCGTCAACAGCTAAGACTCAGAATCCTGTTACATCTTAATTAATTGAAATAGTACCTCAGGAGAGGGTTACACTAATAATAAGGGCCTACTACAGTATATTACCCTTTTAGATTGAGAAGGTGTCTAAGATTATGCTCCAGCAAGCAATAAACCGTAGATCACTTCATACTTTACGCTTACAGGCCTCTACAACTGTTCCAAAGTCTCAAGTAGATACAGACCTTTGCTTAGTGTTTGCAAAGCATTTTCGTCAAGGACAATTTCATAATAATAATAATTGTTTATTGCCATGCAATCAACTTGTCAGTCAATTGTTGGAATTTGGTATTTCTTGCTCTAGGCGCAGGTTCAGCCATAGTCGGCGCCCCTTGAGCAATTAGGGGTTAGGTGCCTTGCTCAAGGGCACGCACAGCTCCCTCCTGAGGCGGAGATCGAACCAGCGACCTTTCCGATTGCTAGCCAGCCAGCCGGCCTCTCTAACCTCTAGGCTACAGCCACTCCCAATGTGCAAGAAGACTTATAATAATTTCAGTCTGAACATTATTATCTTTTGTATTATTAACGTTTAGTTTTGTCCCTGGTCCAGATGGTGTGCGAGCGCTCTGACGTGTTTGCCTCGGCCTGCGCCATCGCCCGGGCCTTCCCCCTCTTCTCCCGCCGCTCCTCACTGAAGAAGAAGAAGCGTCTCACTGTGGAGTTTGTCACTGTGGGCGAAGACAACGGACCTCTGGACCTCGCAACACTGAAGGTGCCTTTCTGCTGACGCTTGTCTCATCGCTTGAGCTGGGGGGGGGGTATTCCGTCAACGTCTCACGGAACTAAAAATAAAATAAGCCTAGAATTTCCTTTAGTGACGTTGATGGAGAACCGCCCCCTTGTGGTGATTTTTAGACTTGTTGTGGCTTGATTTAGATTCCAATATTATTGATGCTAGTTTGTTAGCACATCAGCCAATGCTGTGGTTCCTGCCAAGTTGTGTCTGTGATTGAGGGGCTGTATGGTATGGTTTAATTGAAGACATTAACCCTGTGTTGTTTTTTTGCAGTAGTACACCTCAGATGCAGATGTTGCTAAACATATATTTTCACTGACTGATGCTTTGGTTCATATACCTCTATATAATAATTGTAATATGCCATTTAGCAGACGCTTTTAATCCAAAGCGATTTACAATTACGAATTACAGGGACATTCCCCCTGGAGTAACTAAGGGCTAAGTGCCTTACTCAAGGGCACACTAGTAGTGGTGTGGTTTCAGGCGGGATTTGAACTCACAACCTTCCGATCACAAGTCCAACTCACTATCCACTAGACCACTACTACCGTACTTGCCATACTGTGCTTATCACTATCTTGTTTTATATCACTGTTTGCACTTCTGGTTAGACGATAAACTGCATTTAGTTGTCTGGTACTTGTACTCTGCAATGACAATAAAGTGTAATCTAATCTAATCTTTTTGCCAGTGTCTTTCTAATGCCGCAGATGGAGTGAGATTGGCAGCACGGATTGTGGACACACCGTGCAACGAGATGAACACTGATCACTTCTTAGATGTAAGTGAGATCTGTATGGTGTTATGACCGAGGCCAATAGCGTCCAGTGCCAACATAATCTGTAGTGACGATAGGATGTGTATAACCATTCCACTTCGAATGGGCATAATAGTGACCTGCAGGCTCTTTTGCAGTGGGTTCTTCAACAAAAATGCAACACTCATTTGTAAAAACAGTGGGTATCCCGCTCTTTAGTTTAAGCCTGTTTTATCATAAATGTAATATCCTTTTTTTATTTAGGAGATCAAGTCTGTGGGGACTGAACTGGGAATCACTCCCGTGATCATTCGTGGAGAGGAACTGAATCAGAAGGGCTTTGGAGGTACTGTGTCAGCTTTCACAGAGTCAGGAGGCAGCTGTTGTGATGGCAACCAAGCGAAGCCTTGTTGAAAGTGTACAGTTGATATTTTAAGCCGATTTATCCATCAACTTAAACACATTTAAACCGTTACCGTTTGAGGTCATTTGTTTCATTTTTAAAAGCATGTGGGTCAGCTTGCTTGTTTGGTGACTATATCCTTTCTTCCACTTCTCTTCTGGAGTTACCTTTAATCTTTTCATTCTGCTTTGTAACTCTCTGTCTATGCCAAACATAGAATGAGGAATGTTAATGTCAAATTATATTTAGTTTTACACTAAGGGAAAAAGCTTGTATTCATATTTATTTTATGATGATCTAATGAAAAATCAGTTGTCATGTCATCCAGTTTCAACCAGTCTCGGATTATTTGTTGAATCACTCTTGTCTGTTCGTCCCCTCAGGGATTTATGGAGTGGGCAAGACTGCTGTGAACCCGCCCGCCCTGGCAGTCCTCAGTCACACACCAGCTGGTGCTACCCAGACCATCGCCTGGGTGGGGAAGGGCATCGTGTACGACACCGGAGGCCTCAGTATCAAAGGAAAGGTAAACATGTGCGAGGAGACTAAAGCCTGGTACACACACAAAGATTTTCTAAATCACACCACACACGAAGATAAAAAAAATCATGGATTGAACAGTTTTGATCGTATTGTGTGTGGTGTGCTCCGATAGTCCCAATACAGCACACCACATACAAAGAACTGTCCTTCGACGGTCTAGAGTCTCGTCCCCCAAGCCAGAAATGTCACGTGATCACAAATCGGCCAGATTATCTTTATGTGTGTACCAGGCTTTAGTTATAAGTCTTGGATTCCTAATCATATCAATCAATCAATCAAACTGTATTTATATAGCACAAGTCATGCATTGAATGTGATAATTGTGTCTATTCTTCTCTATACTTGAAGGGTTGTTACATTAGTGTAAATTACTGACGTACATTTTTATTTCCTCAATAAGACCACCATGCCAGGGATGAAGAGAGACTGTGGTGGAGCAGCAGCCATTTTAGGAGCCTTCAAAGCCACTGTCAAACAGGTGAGGTCTACTGGAGTTGGATGAAGTTGTCCCTAGACACTGATCTAAGGCCAGTTTCACCTTCCTATGGAAAAGGTTAGGATTTGGAGAAGGTATACTCAGATTCATCCTAGATCAGCAACGTCTAATCTGAGCAACAGATTTGCTCTTAAAGCCATTTCAAACCTCAGAATCTCCGATCTTGGTCTGCAATTTATACATTGTCCATCTATAACAATAAGGCTGTGTGCAAACTATGTGAGATGTGTGTCTGTGGGACGGCTGTGGCACGGAGGTAGAGCCGACGTCTAATGATCGGCGGTTTAAACCCTGGCTTGCCACATGTTGAGGTGTCCTTGGGCAAGACACTGAACCCCAAATTGCTCCCAATGAGCGGGCCGGCGCCTTGCATGGTAGCTTGCCGCCTTTGGTGTGTGAATGGGTGTGTGAATGGGTGAATGAAAGGCCATTGTAAAGCACTTTGGAATAAAAATCCATTTATCATTTACCTTTCTTTGTCTCAGGGCTTCAAGGACACTCTCCATGCCGTGTTCTGCCTGGCAGAGAACGCCGTCGGACCAACTGCCACACGGCCTGATGACATCCACACACTCTACTCAGGAAAGTGAGTGTGTCCCTAACTTCCTCACTGGCAACCCAGTCAGTGCCATAAATTAACTGATGGATTTAGCCAATAACTTGTATTACAGTATTGAGTTATATACTTTATCGTTGCTTCATACTGTGAGGTTTTGGTTCCTATGTTTGTTTTATGTGACGGCTGTATGGTTTGTGGTCCTGTGACTCAGTGGGTAGAGCATTGCATTAACAACGCTTTAGGTTGGGGGTTTGATTCCCGCTGGGACCATATATACTAAAATGTAGCACTCACTGCAATGTAAGTCGCTTTGGATAAAAGCATCAGCTAAATGGCATATATTGTTTGAAAAAAATAAATAATAATAATAAATGTATTAACCCCATTTCTAACAAAGGACAGTGGAGATCAACAACACTGATGCTGAGGGCAGACTGGTGCTGTCTGACGGTGTGGTGTACGCCAGCAAGGACCTCTCTGCTGACATCATCCTGGACATGGCCACTCTGACTGGGGCACAGGTGGGGTACAGCCTCTTGCAGGGGGGGTTACAACATTGGAGCTTCAGCCACCACAGCCACCACTCTGCATTTTGTTAATTTTCTCTCATCGCCTCTGGATGTATTGTTGGCCAAGGCTATAGTTCTTCCCTTTTAAATTAATTTCTGTTACTTGCATTTGACGTCAGAGTACGCTACGTTGGACTCCTTATGAGTGCACATTTGATAAGCATACGAGTCACAATTCAAATGATGTCTTTATATAGCTCTGGACATTTGCATGCTCTGGTTTAGTACAATCTAAATTGCAAATTTAAGCAATTGCAAATCTATTATGAGTGGATTGTATTGGTAAAAAAAAGAAGAAGAAAGAATGCAACAACAGGGGTGGCTGGGTATTAAATGCTGGCACAAAGAAGTGACAGCATAGCTAGGTCATAGAGGCGCTCATAAAACGTAATCAGAACTGCTGCACATTTTACAGCTAGTAACATTTTACAGCTAACATTTTACAGCTAGCACTTTAACCGAAACTAACTAAACTGGTTTGTGCAAAGATCAACAGAGCATGTGACAGTCATACTAATCAACAGTCTCACCAACTTCCTCTTTTGCTGTTGCCTTGGACAATGTACTTGATATTTAATGTTTCTTTGGACACAGTGAAGGATAACAGAGTGCGGAGTGTTTGAAAATGTTATTCTGGAACTCAGAGCACAGTTTATCTTGGCAATGCCACAAGAACATGTGATAACCCTCATGATGATTGGATGCAGTCATTCGGAAAATCACATGCCACACATTGGGTATTTTAGCTACTCAATACAGAGCAACAGTGACTAAGTTTTGACTCACATGAGTAGGCAGCTTTTTCGCTGACCAGCAGAAATTGCCATTTGAGGGGCACTCTGCACACAATGTTCTTGTCACAGTACATGCTGTACTTTGGAATTAAGATCCATGGGCTCAATTCAATGAAACCTCCATTACAATTATTTTGGAAAATGTTTTAACGTGTCTTAAGTTTCCCCTACTTTCGATTTAGTACCATCATCCCTGATCACCGTCATGTCGTCAATAACATTAAAAAAGTCAACATTTCGCCATTTGTTGATTTCTTTCAAACAATGGTGTCCTTTGTGTCTGTGCCTCCCAGGGAATCTCCACAGGGAAGTACCACGCCGCCGTGATGACCAACAGCGAGCAGTGGGAGGCGGCCTGTGTGCGTGCGGGACGCAGCAGCGGAGACCTGGCCCACCCCCTGGTCTACTGTCCAGAGCTGCACTTCAGCGAGTTCACCTCAGCAGTGGCTGACATGAAGAACTCTGTGGCAGTGAGTTCTGCCCCGTGATGCACTGCTGCACACACTCTCACTTACATTGACATTTTTGGCATTCAGCAGACGCTCTTTATCCAAAGCGACTCACAAAGACTTACAAAACAAATACATTTGACTAAGTAAGTGAATCATCTATCCACCAGTCATAGCAGGAAAAGGTCATCTATGCTCTAGGCCTGAGGCCATTGGCAGTCGCTAGAAGACAGTCGATATTTGGTTTATTATTATTATGACACTGGGTAATCATACAGGGGTTGGTCGCAGATGTCTCAGGAGGGACAGTTAAGGTGTAGCCTGGAGAACTGGATCTTCAGGCTACGGTGGAAGATCTCACTGTGTTATGATCAACAGTCATAGTATGCTGCAGAAATATCCCTCTCTGTAAACCTCTTTGCAGAGGATTCAGCTAACTACTGTATTGCTTACACCTCCGCAAACGTCCCAGGTACTGAGAATTACACACACGCCTACCGGAGAGGGACTCTGGATTCAGGGCCCTACTTCTGTGTCTGAGCAAAATTGACGATCACAGGACTGACATGCTGTTGAGGGGCTTATTGTTCTGCGGCATATTATGACTGTTCTCCCAAATTCGATTGTAGTGTTATTATATATTACCCTGCTACAGTTTATATTTTCTGTGAAGAAAATGTCCCCATGGGCTATATTAGGGTATGATGAATATTTTGGATTCAACCAGGTTCTTGTGTTAAACGGCGGTCATGGCTGAGTGTTGTAGACAGAGGAGTCACACGTTGTCCCTGCTGTCTTAACAGGACCGGGAGAATGCTCAGAGCTCTTGTGCTGGCCTCTTCATCGCCTCCCACCTGGGCTTCGACTGGCCTGGGGTCTGGGTCCATGTGGATATCGCCGCCCCTGTCCACACTGTGAGTACCTGCGTCACTGTCCCGATCACGTGGGAATCGCAATAGCAACATATGGGACTGATGGTGTGTCAAATCTGTTTATCAGCTCGAGATCATGTTAGCCCATCCCTATTCAGACAGACGGTGGGCATTAGCCCAGGGCCCAGTTGTTAATTTTTAATACATTTTTCATTCAGAATGATCCCGATTTATTTTTTTGCTATCCAGGATCAGATCTCTCTGGCTGATTTTGAGTCGTATAGGGGGGGAAATCATCCAACTCGATCTGATCCTGGATGGCAAAAAAATGAATCAGGATGATCATTCTGATCCAGATTAAAAGTTTTGAGCAACTGGGCCCTGGGGCCTAACAAGAGCCTTCAGGTCTTGGGCAAGATTACTCTGTATGAAAGGGTAGCTTACCAGTTCAACCTCCGCTACACCTAGACAAGGTGTAACCTGTCCTGGTTCTCTCTCTCTCTCTTTCTCTCTCTCTCTCTCTCTCTCTCTCTCTCTCTCTCTCTCTCTCTCTCTCTCTCTCTCTCTCTTTCTCTCTCTTTCTCTCTCTCTCTCTCTCTCTCTCTCTCTCTCCCTCTCTCCCCCTCCCTCCCTCTCTCTCTCCCTCCCCCTCCCTCTCTCTCTCCCCCTCTCTCTCTCTCGCTCTCTCTCCCCCCCTCCCTCATCCAGGGGGAGCGGGCCACTGGCTTCGGTGTGGCTCTGCTCATGGCTCTGTTTGGCGAGGCTTCAGAGGACCCGATGCTGAACCAGGTGTCTCCTGTGGGCGGGGCCAATGCTGCTGCAGGGGACCAGGAGAGGGACTGCAAGAGGAGGAGGCTGATCTAAACACTCCCAGATACCCCCCCCTTCCCCTCCTGTTCCTTGGCCTCACCAACTCCACAACTGCCACTACAAGACAAACACCACCTCCACTCTTTTCACCAGTGTTATTGAGTCTTAAACTAGGGGGCGGGGGGGTGGGGGACAGAATCAGGTGTATTTGTAATGGGATGGAACAAAAGCCATCACATAGATATTCTGAAGACCAGGTTTGATGAAGGGGTGCCTTTACTATGACATGCACTGATCACCTAGAAATAATTTCCACCCTTCAATTCCTTTCCTTAAAGATGCAGTGATTGAATAATCTGAAAAGAGACTGACTGTCATCGAGTTTATTTGTATGTGTTCTTTTAACAGTTGATATGGTTGATGATGGTTGTGCAACTACATTTATTTGCATGTTTGCACTTACTGTCTTGCCTTCCTGAAAATCTAAGTAATATCACTATTATGAAAAATGTATGAAATTAAATCAATAAAGACAACATTTGAAACATGAGGTGTGATCGTCTCGATTTCTGTTTCTATGTATTGACTGGGCAATTTGGCTTGTTTAGTTTAATAGGCAAAACATACTTTGTAACCGTAGCTTTAGTCTATCCACTCATGCCAAACCTGTCATTCTGGACATTGGGGGAAATAACCAATGTGTATAAACGCTGGATCTTTGGAATAAATAATTAAACAATATGCCTTGGATTTGGTTTCTTCGAACAGTGAAATAATTCGAATTTACACCGTCAGCAAGTCTTAATTGTCGCAATAAGCAGTACACAATCAATGTGTGCTTGATTGATTTGGACAAGAACAATATCTGAATGTTTCTTCCAACCACTGCTTTCACTTTCTTTTATAAATGACAATCACGCTCGCTTGTAAACCTGAGTGAACTGCACAAGAGAGAACCGAGATGTAATAACACGTCTATGGTTGCAGCCTCTGACTCAGCAGCACTGATGGATCAATTTGCACACATAATAAAGTATCATAAATGCAGCCAGTCTGTCTGTGTGCATCAACCAGTCGTGAGCTTAGAATTATAAGGTTCTATCTCCGTTTAGGGCAGTTCAGAGATATTGAGCGTCAAAGTTTTTACATTCCATTATGTTCTGTGAGATGGAACCTTTGTATTTAATTAATTACTAACTCAAAAATGTCAACATTTTAAAAATAACACCACACAGGCATTAATAAACAACTAATGGATCAGATTATGTAAAAAAAAACTCAACAAAATGTTGACAAAAATGGAGATAGAACCTTATAATTCTAACGTCACGCAGTGTTAACGCACTGCGTAATCGACTGCGCAGCTAGGGCATCGTGTGTTAATTAGATAGAGAGAACTAACTGTACAACTCTGATCCATTCGTTGTGAGATCTAGCAATGTAGGCGTCCTGGAACGCGCCCAGAGGTCTGCCCCTGACAGTATAAAAGCCCCAGCAACTTTCCCCCAAAGTCATATGACATCTCGGTGGTTCAACATGGCTAGCGCGGTGCTGTGGTTCTTGTGTATGTTGTCCGGGGTTCTGGCTGGACGGTACTTTAACGAGAACCATCCGTGCTATCGGCCCATGCTGAGGAAGAACTTCGTCGGAGTGAAGTATGATAATGATTATTTTTTTTTATTTTTATTTTTTATCGTAGCAAGTGTGTCAGTTATTTGCTTCAGGAAGAATTAGGGTGTTTTGTCTTTGTGTAATGTTTTTATGTTATGTAAGTTTGCTTTAATGATCCGATGAATGCATAGGAATGTGTCTTTCCTTTTGTTTTAGCTGTGATTTCACTTTGAGTAACATAATATTGCATTAAAAAAAATCAACTTCGCGGAAATAATGTGTTCAGTTCAGTGTACTTTTCAACTTCCCTGCGCACCTGCTGCATTCAATTGACTTTGATCGGATATGTGGGCGACATTAACCCTTTTATCCCTAATTCTATATTCATATTTCATATTTTCATATTCCAAAATATGGAGTTCTGTTACAAAAATGTTTGTGGTGTGTTCATATTACATCAGAGAGCCAAACATGATATGTCAATTTTGAAGAGAAGAGCTAGGGCTTTTAAAGACTAACATTAACAATATGTCAGTGCCTGGGGAAGTTTGTTCCTGAGTATATAATGAACTGATTGGGTTGGTGCAACAACAACTTGAATGAATAGGACTTGTATAACTAGCAGAATGTCTTATTCTGACCTATCAGTCTATTGCAGGCCAAGCATATCATGGCTCTCCGACGTTTGAAATCAGTCAAGGAAGCCCATGCCAGGGTGGAGACAAGGTAGCAAAGTTCTGGCTTGAGTCTGTCCAGAAGTGTGAGGACTGGGTCACAAGTAGCATGGTGCTATGGGCCGACACATGTAGGTGTCGTTTGGAAGCTGTTTTGTTGTTTTTCTTAAATGGCAATGACACTTCATTTCTGCCCATGAGATTTCAGAAATGGCAGACGCTTGCATGACCGTTATGGCTACTTGCCATTCTGTTTTGAGAGTATGCTTGTTGTGGTTGCCTGTTGCTTCACGTCCCATCTATTTTAGAGTAAACAATCTGGGCAGATGTTGTCTTGTCAGTAATACCCAAATGAACCATGACGATTTGGAGACACTGAGGCCAAAGTCACTGCATTTTCCCATCATCATGCTTGCATCTGGGCTGCCCGCCTCTCACCACACAAACTATGCATAGCAGAAAAACACAATCCTGCCTTTCTTTTCGACAGGACAACAGCTCGTCCCCATGAGTTCCTGAACCCTGTTGATCTGCCAAAGGCTTGGGACTGGAGGAACATCAATGGCACCAACTATGTCAGCACAACCCGCAACCAGCACATTCCTCAGTACTGTGGCTCGTGCTGGGCTCACGGCAGCACCAGTGCAATGGCAGGTAAGGCCTTCAGCGTGCCTTCACCTGTGGTCTGATTCATGGTGCTAAATAACCTTTTATTGTACACGTAAATGTTTCAATAATTGTTCAGACATGCCTGGCAGTTAGGTGTTTGACTCATGACTCCATTGACCCAAATTCAGATTCCAGAGAGGCTGTTGAGCTACTCTTTTTGCAGTTTTTCAGGCTTCTTGTAAAATGAAGTGTCTGGTTTAAATAAAAATACACTGAGCAAGAATATAAAAGCAACAATTTTGTTTTTGCTCCAATTTTTCATGAGTTGAAATCATATGTATACAAGGCCTATTTCTCTCAAATTGTGTTCACAAATTTGTTTAAATCTGTGTTGGTGACTGGTTACATGCACACCATAAGCCTCTTAATACCGGCTTATGGTGTGCATGTAACCGCAGTCAGTGAGCACTTCTCCATTGCCTTCACACTTCCTCAAAACTTGCGACATCTGTGGCATTGTGCTGTGATAAAACTGCATATTTTAGAGTGGCCTTTTATTGTAACTGGCCTAAGGCACATCTGTGCAATAATCATGCTGTCTAATCAGCATGTGGATGGATTACCTCTGCAAAGGGGAAGTGCCCACTAACACAGATTGAAACATTTGTGAACACAATTTGAGAAATAGGCCTTTTGTGTATGTAGAAAAAGTCTTGGGATTTTGATTTCAACTTGGTGAAATTGGATCAAAACCAAAAGTGTTTTATATTTGTTAAGTGTTGGTCTGGTTCGGACTGTAGCGATGCCACGAAAGGTTCACTTCCTCTTTTGCTCATGGTCATTGCTCAAGTCGTGACTTGTGAGGAGTGACGTGTTCTATACTTATTCCTGTCGGCTGTATTTGTTTCCCCATGTCAGATCGCATCAACATCAAGCGAAAGGGCGCGTGGCCCTCTGCCTACCTCTCTGTCCAGAACGTGGTGGACTGTGGGGACGCCGGGTCCTGTCATGGAGGAGACCACTCTGGGGTGTGGGAGTATGCCAACACGCATGGCATCCCTGACGAAACCTGCAACAACTACCAGGCTAAGGATCAGAGTGAGTTATCCCTCAGCACATGCGTAGCCTTCCATCAACGTCGCTAAAGAAAGATCCAGGCTTATTTTCATAGTGAGGGTAATGGGTATGCTTGTTGTGGTTTCTTGACAAAAACGGCGGCAGATAAGTTGTGAGACTTTCCTCTGGACCCCCCCCTGGACTCAAACTGTGTGTATAAATGTGCAAAAATGCCACTACTGATTCAGAGTTAAGGTCCAATTGACTTCCCTGCCTTAGCATGTTGTTCTCCACCGCTGTTTAGAGTGCAAACCCTTCAACGAGTGTGGCACCTGCACCACGTTTGGAGACTGCAACGTTGTGAAGAACTACACGCTGTGGAAGGTGGGCGACTACGGACCCGTCAGCGGCCGTGAGAAGATGAAGGCCGAGCTCTACGCTGGAGGACCAATCAGGTGTGAGACTGGCTTTAACACTACAACAGCCGTGCCTATTTTACCTACTAGTAGAGCCGCCTTGGGGGGTCAAAGACCCTTTTTAGAATGTAAATCTGCTATTTACACATCACTAGATGGTGCTTCTTCTTTTAGCCTGCCTCCTACACAGAAAAACTGCAAAACAGCTTAATACTATCTTTTCCTGAAGTCATGTTTAAAATGTAAGGATTCTGGGTGGTAGAACGCACATATCTAGGAAAAGTCATGAAAGGAGGGTCCTGAAATTGATCGAGTGCAAAGATAGAATCACTGTGACCCCTCACGGCTCTTCTGTCACGGTGACTGTAGTTTCATGGTGTCAATTGGAGGGATTTTGTAACACTTTTGTTTTTTGTTTCTAAAGCTGTGGGATCATGGCCACAGACAAGTTGGATACCTACATTGGAGGCGTCTACTCAGAGTATGTAGAGAGTCCTGACATCAACCACATTGTGTCTGTGGCTGGCTGGGGCGTTGAGGAAAACGGCGTTGAATACTGGATTGTCCGCAACTCCTGGGGAGAGCCCTGGGTAAGTGCCCTTGTTAAATGCGCTGTTGTTGTTTTTGTAATTAAGCTGTATTTGGTTGACGTCCACTGATTTGGCTTGCATGGCTCTGAGAAATGGTGAATGTGCCTAAAGATTGTGTCTTCCACGTCATCACTTATTTTTATTTTTTTAATAATTCCGACACTAGATGTTGCGCCATGTCATGATGCAACAACAGTTTCACTGCGGAAATGTGTGGCGGACGGAGTCTTTATGCATGTTTGGCATTATTTTCATGCAGAACTACAGCAGAATACTCCCATGATGGCTCTGCTGTAGAACTGGATGCAGTCTAGAGGCAAATTATCCCAGACAATAATGACTTCTATATAAAAAAATCCCTGGGGGTATTCCATCCATGTTGCTAATGGAAATTCTAGGCTTATTCTTGATAAGTCTCGATTTGAAGCCTGGATTTTACTTTAGCGATTGATGGAATACCCTCCTGATCTTTGAAAAAAACCGTTGTTTTTCTCTTTCAACCAGGGTGAGAAGGGATGGCTGAGGATTGTGACCAGCGCCTATAAGGGAGGAAGTGGAAGCCAGTACAACCTTGCTCTGGAGGAAGACTGCATGTACGGAGACCCCATCGTACCCAAGACCTACCTCTAGATCAGGCGCAGTGGGTCTACCTCTAGACCAGGTGCCTTGGGGCTGAACAGTGTCTGTCTGTCAGGACCAGAGGATGTTTATGACTTTACATACTCTACCACTCTCAATCTAGTCTTCCAATGATCTCAGGCCAAGGGCTACTTTATTTAATGAAGTGGTCTGAACCATCATATCCAGAAAAGGGAATAAAATAAGTTTTTTGTACATTTGTGCCTCTATGTATTATTTTGGCCATACACTCGAGTGGTATTTCTAGGCCATTGAACAAACTGTTAAGAACATTAACAGACAGATACACTTGTGTGTACGTGACGAGCCAAAGGAACATATCGTCACCTTCTTAAAATAAAGGCTTAGGTCACATTTTCAAGTTGAGAAACAGAATAAACTGAACTGAATATATGATATTTAGGCAAAAACATAATTTTCCTCAAGTGACAAGCCATTATTTTAATCAATTGCTGTTGTACGTGTTGCGGAAATTGTAGCATCCTGTCAGTTTGATTGCTACATGTCTGTGCATGGTAATTGTCAGTATTCAGCAGTTATCTAATTTCCTTGCACATTCTTTAAAATGGTATCTGAGTGTTGATGGGATTCAATGAATGTTGAGCCAAACTCTACCAGTACAATGTTGATGTGCCTTTTTCTTATGGTGATAAGGATCCATCTCTTATGGGAGCCAAAAGTGATTTTGGGAATTGAGTTAATTGTCAATACCTGTGATTATCTGCTCATGTATACCAAACATTGCAAATAAATGCATCTATAAATCTGATCTTGTCATGCTTGTCATATTACAGATTAAAGGATGATGATTAAGGCTTTCATATCTGCTGCAACCCGTGTTTTATATTAAAGTAGGAAGTTCTTTTGTTTATATATATATTTTTCTATTTTATATGCTATTTTCTTCTTTATTTATAGAGGACTGCAAATATACACAGAATATTGTAATACATATTACAGGATCTAAATCAAAATTGGTCATTAATTTAAACTACCGTTTACGGGGCCAGAGTCAGACTAGTTTTAGTGGGGGATGGCTGTTTCGTTTTTAGGCTGTAGTTCGCAAATGTAGGGGGGCCTCTGCAACCTGCATACAGTCAGTGAGTCAAACAGCTTAGTCGTAGTGGGGGATGGGCGCAGGTAACATGCAATTTTCAACTGCAATACATTTTCCGTTATACGCAATATTTCAATGTATTTGTGTTTTTGAACACAAATGTTAATAATAATAATATATTGCATGGAAATGCATCCCGTGTATGTGTTTATTGTTGTTGTGGGGTACGGAGGGGAGGTTTATATTGCAGAAAATAGCAGTTTCAGGTGTATATGATAGCTATTTGAAGAAAGGAGGACTTTAAAATAATAAATATTATGAAAGGTGTGTGGTACGTTTCAGTTCCGGTGAGTGGATTATTGTGATTGATAAATTAGGTATTTTATAGGCTATAAAATCTCTGAATAGGTTGTTTTGTGCAGTAATGCAAAACTATTGATAGTGTTGATAGTAGTGTTGCAATGCGAGATATTACAAGAAAATGTAATTGTATGACACGTCATCATACAATCATTAACTTGATTCTCAAACGTTCGTGAAGCCAGCGCAAAGGAGCAGCAATGATATCTCAAATGTCACCGCGAGTCGCCGTACAATCGTAAAAATAAAGGTCCCTCGTTCAATTATTAACCAATGTCTCCCTTTGACACTTTTTAAATATGATATTTAGTACATTCTAGCGATGTGATTTGACTGTGGTTATCTTCTGAGACAAGAACATCTGTTTTGTATACTTAAAAGCTGAATTTATGATGGAACTATCCCTGAATAATAGATTGTTATAGATAGATCTTCCTATTTATTTCAGTGGTGTGGATACAAAACAAATTGTATATCTGTAATCTATTCTAATAACATATATGTATAATATATTGATAATCTAGAGCCTACTATGGGCAAAAAACGTTGTATTGTTCAATAAGACGACAATACCTGAACAAAGAACAGGGACTCTTACTTTGAAACGTGTCGTTATTGGCGCCAGCTAGTGCTATTTTCACACTGCTCGCAGCGGAACGCAAAAGCGCTGCAACCGAGAAGATTACAGTGGTCCGGAACGTGCCCAGATGCTGCGTTCAACGCATTCTTCTCTCAATGTCGCTTATATAGTAAAACATATTTTGTTGCAATGTCTGTAAATGGAGATCAAGAAGGATTCCCGTTTCACGTAGGCGAAAGCTTATTCGCTGACACGTTTTCAGAGGAAAACGTGTACAAATTCATCGGTCAAGAGTTAAAGATCAACCAGCTGTTCAGCGCCAACCTCGGCGTGGCAGCGCGCGTGTGGGATTCTGTAAGTTTGCATCATATCAGTTTGAGTTTTGTCATATTAGGGTTAGAGTATTATATTATACCAGTCTATAGTAATCTTTAGTACAGTTGCATCAGAATAGATATCCGATCAGATATCCTGAATAAACTGCTAGATTGTATAATTATGCAAATAGTATTGAATGAGATTCTGAGTAACATGAAATATGCCTATTTATTTACTATTCCTTTGAAAAGGCTCTTCAGCTATGCAGATACTTCGAGGAAAACACATTGGACCTAAGAGGAAATCGCGTCATCGAGCTAGGTGCAGGAACGGGCATTGTTGGCATTTTGGCAGCACGATTGGGTATGTTGACTTGTTTATTTCTCTGTCCGTCCAGCAGAGGGCGGTAATGTTTGCCTCACTGTAGTTAATTGTGATATCACCAGGCCTACTGTCCACCTTCATATAAAAAAATATTTGGCGTCTAATGTCTATTTTGGCGTGGCAATTGTGTATGAATCTGAACATTTCACCTTGAACATAGGACATCTTTACATTTGTGGTTGCAGGAGCTGATGTCACCCTGACAGACCTCCCTGTAGCCATCCCCCAACTGCAAAGCAACGTCTCAGCTAACATGCCGTACTCTGGCTGGCCCGCTAACCCCCCCACCGTCCTCCCTCTCTCCTGGGGGCTGGACCAAAACAGCTTCGCCTCGGACTGGGATCTGGTGCTGGGGGCGGACATTGTGTATCATTCTGACACCTACCCTCTCCTGATGGACACACTGGCCCACCTGTGCAAGGGTGGGGGTGTGGCTTATCTCTCCTCCAAAATCCGAGTAGAGCATGGGACACCTGGTTTCTATGGCAACACTCTGCCACAGAGGTTCTGTGTGGAGCGTGTGCACCGTAACCCCGCACAGGACATCAATATCTACCGGGCTACACTGAGGAAGGAGCTGGGACAGTGATGACACTTTGACAGGGCTCGGAGAGGTTAGAGGTCCAGAATCAGAATGTTTTGCTTTTATTGAATTATTTAATTACGTTAATTAATTATGTACGGGTACACAGAGTAACATTTTTTTAGGTTCAGGTCCTTCGACATTGTTTGAGAGGCCGGCTAGCAATCGGAAGGTCGCTGGTTCGATTCCCGCCTCAGGAGGGAGCTTGCATGTGCCCTTGAGCAAGGCACCACTCAGCCCTAATTGTTAATTGCTCCAGGGCCACCAAATATGGCTGACCCTGCGCCTAGACCAAAAATACCAAATTCCAAAGGCAATAAATCAGTAAGTTAAGTTAGTTAAAAACGAAAAGTATCTGCCTCACTAAGCTGAGAGAGTCTCTGAGTCATCCGACATCCTCTCTGTCGTAAGTGCCTCACTGTGTTGATATTGGGTATTTGACTGCCAGCACACTGTACCCTGAGACATCTCCAATGTCAGAGGGGAAAAGCAGAGCTTGGCGACGGATACCCAGAATAGGAAACCGGAAAAAAAGAGACAGCCTTCGTAGTGTTATTGTGTTTAGACACTACTCTGACCTCATCGTCGTCTGTTTATACTGAACTGACAATTCAGTGTACAGTGCCTTTTCCCCCTTTTGTCACTTTTACTACAGTCAATCACGAGTTAATTCCAAGTTGTCTTTTTCAAGTCTGTCTTTTCGAAGTGCCTGGCCTTTTTTACGATTGTACCCCAAATTACTGTTATTCCATTCATTTCACGAGTATTCTGTCAACATCGACAGATTCTGCTGTTTCCCCCCCCCACCCACCTCACCCCACTGCCTGTTTGCACCTCATCCCCTCTCTCTACTGCTCTCTGCTGATGTGCAGAGTTTCTGTTCAGAAAAGAAAAGCCTGTTTGTTCCGCTAGAGAGTTTCAAAGAAAGAGAGACCAGCCGGTCTCCCCCCCCATCTCTCCCTGTGCCGTGGCTCACCCCACAAAACAACAGATCCCTATCTATATTCAGAGTCCACTCCCTACCAGTGGTCCACAACCGTGTCACACAATGTGTCTAATAATCCTTTTATATTGACAGACGATTATTGTGGTGGTGATGCCCAATGGACATCGGGCTACACCACACAAGTGCAATATGAACACTGTGTTAATTGGTTGCAAATATAGAAGTGTTTTTATTGAAGATTACATCAAAAAGGTTGAACAAATACAGTTGTAATTGGTTTTCACTGAGTGGTTGATCGAGAGGCAAATCATCTCTCATCTCTTAATCATCAAGTAATTGCAATCTATTTAAAACGTATGTATATCCACATGTTCTCAGTGTCTGTTACGCCATTTCTCTCTCTCTCTTCTTTTTTCTTCTCCCTCTTTGGTATTGTATTACTGTTACAGTAGTGTTTATTTATCAACAATAAAAAGAAAGGATGTCAACTGTCTGTTCAATTGTGAAGTTATTTGAGACATATGTGGATAGACAGATAGATATATAGATCATTCTGTATTCAGGTTATTCTAATTTTTCATCTCTTTTCCCAAACCTAAAACCGTCCACCTCTGCACTCCCTAATCCTCAATCTTACCCCGATGGTGTCAGATCCTCAGTCCAATAAGTTCATGGCGGACAGGCCATTGTGGATGTAGACAATTGACTTCCAAAAAGTGCTGAGGTAAGCATCGGAGAGCAGCCGGTTTGTTTTTTCAAACTGCAGTGTCACATTAGACCATGTGTATGTGGAGACACCATGTGTGCCATGTCCCCTCTGCGGTGATGCTGGACCTACTTCATTCTACTATCTGTTAGGTTTAGGAATAGGTGGGAGATGATGGAACTGGGAGAGTTTAGATACTTAATTAAAGCATTCCACTGTGGTGTTTTGATTGGGAACGTTGGATGTGGACGAGAGGAGGACGGCCTCTTACAGTGACGGGGGAGTGAGGGTGTGCAGAGCGTAGAGGGGCGGGGGTGAAAAACAGTGTCTTTTTAAAACAAGTTGCCTTGTTTGCTCGGACAGCATCCGACTGTAGCCTAGCAGCAAGGACTCGTCTTGACAAAACTGACCAGAGGTATGTGTGATCTGGGATGTGGTAGCCGTTGTATAACTGGATATGTGTCATATGCATCTGTATCGTTTACAAATCTTTATAGAAAAAAGGCAAGATAATTGAATAGGCCCTTAGTTTGAAATGATCTACTACATCTGGAATTAAGTCTAAACTAGATAAATAAGTGTACTTTTTAGTTTCAACGTTGAAGTTATGCATCCAATCCACAGATTTTTTTTTCTTCGTCCTTCAAAAAGCTACAAACATGTTTGTTACTGTTATGTTATTTGAAAAAAACAAAAACATGTTTACAATAAAATAATATGCACTTTTTCTGAACAATGTTTCAGAAGTCGGTCCATGGTTGTGGACCTTATGTCATGGAGTTCTGGGCTGGGAATCAGGGGCAACCGCCCCACTATGCCAAATTTGGTACCGTTCCTGGACGAAACTACACACATGCGTGAGTTAAGTTCACTAAAAGCTGTTTCAAAGGAATGTATGTTTGTCTAAAGCTTGTCAGATGAGCAATCTTTACAAATAAGTGTAGTGTTCTGGAAAAGTGACTGTAAAGCAGAGCAGACTGTTCCTTACTAGAGCAGAATGTTTGTAACCAACAAGTATGATTCAAAACCCATGCTACTTATTCAAAGTTAACATGGCTTAAAGCCACAATCGTAATTCCTGAAACCGTTTTTTAAATGTATATAGAGTACATTTATGATTGATTCTTGAAAAATATGACTTATATATGCCTCATGATCTGAATTCATCTGTTTTACCCCACCATAACCCCAAATATAAGGTTGTTTTACTCCAATGTTTACAAACAACAGGAATGTAAACAAACACTGTATAGCCTCAAAATATGTTTCAACTCCCACGTTGATGTCGCAGACTGTCAGTCCTTGCATCCAGAGTTCAAATTGGAATTATTAATTTGAGAGTGGTAACATTTCTCCAACTCTACCTCAGATGTATGTGGAGGGCTGACATTTAATTGATTTTGACTTTAACCAAGTTGTTGCATTTTGCATCTACTACCGGAAATAATAGATTATTTAATTAGTAAACATGGTTTGGTTGGTGTTGCCCTGTTACGTATAACTTTGTACTCTCTCCATGATGTCGTTTCTTTTATTTGCACAGATATCAGGACAAGCATCAGGCAACAGACTATCAGCCATACCTTTGTGAGCGGCAGGATCGGGGCAGAGAGCCCAGCTGCTGGACTGTACCAGGGTCCAGGACGGCAGGGGTCCTACAGGACTATAATACCAACTGGGCTGATCCAGAGCTGCCATCCGCTGCCTCTCATTTCCCTTTCGCTCTAGACAGCCAACCTCGCCAGCACCCAGGCTTCAGGGAATATCAGGCTCAAGAGAACCTGAGAGAGAGAGAATGGGTGGTGGGAGAGGCTCACAGGATAGCCAGGGAGAGGGAGAGGGAGAGAGAGAGGGAGTGTGAGAGGAGGATGCAGAGGGAGGGGTGGCAGAGGAGGTGGGAGCCCTCTAGTCCTGTCCGCTACAGGAGGGGGGAGGTGGCCAAGAGGAGCCTGAGTGACAGCAGCTATCGGGAGCTGGAGGCTTGGGCGGCCCGCTACAGCCACTCGCTACCCAGGAAGAGGCGCATGGAGGCGGGGCTTTGGGGGGCAGGCCAGGGGGCGCCAGAGAGCGACAGGGTCCCGGAGTGGGGTAGTAGAAGTAGAACAGAAGGTAGAGCAGTAAGTGCATTGCATCTCTCAGGGTTACCTGCTCAGCAGAGAGAATGGGGACACACAAGCTGGGAGAAAAGGGACACACAGCAAACGTTTTCTCATCGTCTGTCACAGCCTAACCCTGTCCCAGATGCCACCTACACGTCAGACACCAAGGAGAATGAGACGAGCCTCCAGAAAAGGGTGTTCAGCCAACCCCCTGGCTACATTCCACCGCCGCCTTATAATTCCCCACATAACGTTTCACCACCTCATTCGATGCATTCGGACAGAAATTCCCTTAAAGAAACCATAGCTTCTATGTATCCTGGGTGGGAGCACAGAGCAAACAGACACACATACTGCACCCTGCCCACTCCGAGGAAGCAGGACTATTCGGTCGATTATCAGAGTGAGAGGGTAGATGGCAGGGAGGAATTTTTGAAAAGGGGTTGGAAGCAGAGGACCTGGTCAGGTCCCGGAGGTCACAGGTCGTATCATCAACAGGCTACGGCTGATTCATGGTCAGGAACTCCTGCCCATTCACAGAACATGCACATTCAAGCTGCCAGCCTCTCCTCTCTGCAACAGACCCCACAACAGCCTCAGACACCCCACCTTAATCAGGGTTCTAACACTATCATAGGACGGAAACTCAGCCTAAAGAAAAGGAGAGGAGCAGAGACCATATTCTGCTTGGTGTCCCGAATGGGTGGAGTGGCGGGGTTGTCGAGTTCTGCCGAGGATCCACTAAAACCCCTTTCCTTGCCTCTCTTCGCCACTTCGTCGGTGACAAATGTACCAATCACAGAGCCAGGAGGGGCATCTATAGGCCCAGGGGGACATGGTGACAGTCACGGTAGCGAATCACATCACAAGCTTGCAGATGAAGTGGATTCTGGGGTGCCTCTCCAGCTCGATTGCAGCGCTTCTGCACAGCCTAACCCTGACCAAAATGGGGACAGCAGTCTCAAGCCCAAACTGAAGGGGGCGCTAGACTGGATGGAGAGCGAGCAGGTGGCGGCCCACAGGGAGGAGCTCCTCAGGGCCATCCAGAGCAGACCAAAGCACGGAGGAGGAGGGGAGAGAAACCTCCAACAGAGTCTGCCCGGTGAGGAAGACACAGATGTTGTCCTGCCAGAAAGCACAGATGTTAACACTTCCTCCCCTGTGTCCAGGGGAAGAGAGGTTCAGCCATTGGTTCATCCTGCGTCAGTCAAGTATCCCTTGTGGAGGGAGCCCAGTCACATGGGCAGAGCCAAGAGTGACAGTCCCTCACCGTGCTATATGAGGGTCAAATGGGAAGAGGGAAGGAAGGATTTGGATAATGACTGTAAAGAGAATAACCCTGAACTTGATCATGAACTTGGTCATCCCCTTGACGTTGAAGTTAGGCAACTGGAGATAACGAAGGACGCTGAGTCTGACAGCAGTAGTGGAATTCTGGTCATTGACGCAACCTGTGTTGTAGTCAGAGTGGAGTTTATTTTCCCTCCTAAAAAAGAACATGTCCATTATTTGTGCGCACCGTCACACAGTGACCCACCTATTCCTGATCTAGACTCATGCCTGCTCAGAGAGCCTGGCCCATCAGATTACCAAGCCACACCCGAGCAGACCCTCTCTCTCGCCCAGATCAGCCCTTTGCCTGAGAATGAGGAGCCAGAGAATGGATTTACAGAGGCAGAGTTACAAGAACTTGTAGGTGAACTTCAACATTCGCCCTCTGATGTGGTCGTTGTGGAATCAGACACACCTCAGCGGACAGAAGAGACAAGCCAACTCTCTGAATCTGCCCCCTCCTCACCTTTGATTCCTGAAAGGGAGACCTTAGAGGAGCGCGCTGAGAGGATTCTAGGAATCCCTCTGCTTGACTCCAGTGTCCAGGACCAGATAGAGAACCTAATGCCTGTTATTGACAATAGTGTTGAGGACCTAATGCCTGTTATTGACAATAGTGTTGAGGACCTAATGCCTGTTATTGACACTAGTGTTGAGGACCTAATGCCTGTTATTGACAATAGTGTTGAGGACCTAATGCCTGTTATTGACACTAGTGTTGAGGACCTAATGCCTGTTATTGACAATAGTGTTGAGGACCTAATGCCTGTTATTGACACTAGCGTTCAGGACCAGACAGAAGATCTAATACCTGTTATTGACTCCAGTGTTAAGGACCAGTCAGAGGACGGTGAATCTTCTCAGCTGCCAAATTATAACAGTGAGTTGAGTACCTCTGAGTGCCTCTCTGATGTTGCTCTGATGGAACTAGTGTCAGAAGCACCGTCAGAGGAGCTTGGTCAAGCCAAGGATGATGTTTGTATTACAGAGGATGATGTTACTTTAGGTGATCAGTTACCATCAACAGAGAATAACAAGGATCCCAGAGAGTTGGGGGAACATACATGTGATTTGTCTGAGGAGAATTCCATTGAGTCTCTCCCTGAAATAGAGGCGATATCATTACAGGGCGGAGAAACTACACAAGAGCCCCCGCTAGAACCCAACCCACAGCAGAGCTGTGATGACGCTGTATTCATACCCACTTCTCAATGCCTCAACTCTGATTCACCCCCACACTCATCTTTAGATTCTACTTCCCCCTCTCATTCAAGATCCCCATCTCCCTCTCATTATTTGTCGACATCAACCTCCCAGGTAATTTCTCTTTCGCATACCCCACTGTCTAACGTAGACCCTCCCACTCCCCCTGATCAGGCTTCACTCCCCATCTCAGATTTAAGCTTAAGCCTCTACTCTGAACCCTTCCCCTTTGAATTTTCAGACTCCAACTCCCTGCCTCAATTTCCATCTCCTCCCCTCTCTCCCTCAGTTCCACTCTCACCCTCCAGCTCTCCGCCCCCTCCAGAACCCTCTTCTAGTCCTGACACACTGGTTGAAACTGTTAACCCCACCCCATCGCAAACCACCCCACATAAAGAGACGCCCAAATACCCCAAGACCCTCTGGGATGCCGTTAACCGGATCCGCAAACACACAGCGCCTGACTCTGAGAATGAAGAAGAGGAGGGTGGTGACCAGTGGGATCCTGAGAGTGCAGGTGAGGACAGTGCTACACTGGATCTGGAGAGCAACACGCGCCCGGAGCCAGGGGTGTATTTAGGTATGGAGGAGATGTTGTTCCACAGCTATGATGTTCTGGAGGAGAACACAATAACCAGCTCTGGTGATGATGTTAGAGGCCCAAATGGAGAAACAACATTCTCACTTGAAAAGGCAAAGAACTCGAAGGTTCAAGAGGAACAGGAAGTGGAGGAAGACATAATGACAACAACTAAACAGGATGAAAAATGTAACGAGGAGCCCAGTGGGATGGCTGAAGACGACACGGACACCCTCTCCTGTAGCAGCACAGACAGCCATGGCTCTGAGAACACGGTCATCATGGGGGCCTCAGAGGAGGACTCGGAGACCAACAGCTCGGACTCTGAGACAGAGAAGGAGTCTGAGGGGTCTGACACGGAGGACATCAGTGATGAGGAGGCAGATACTAACCAGGGAGAGGGAGGGAGCCACTCTAGGAAACCAGGCAACAATAACGGAGCGGAGGGAGAGATGGTGGAGGAAGGTAGAGATGAGGCGAGAGGCGCAAATGAGCCTTGTCAGAGTGAGAAGTGCATGGTTGAGACAGAGGATGTACGAATCGAAGCAGGGGAAATTGCAAACAGCCAAGAAGCCGAGGAAGAGCTTGACCCTGAGGAGGAGGAAAATAGAAATTCAGTTGACCAAACAACTAATAGGGATTTTGACGGGGCTATGGTTGATGATGGCGGGCAGGGGGAGTGGGAGGGGGGATGTGTAACAGTGACTGACAAACTGCACCTTTGTGATCATGAAAGAAGTTGTCAGCAGTACACCGATACGTTTAAAGATGATGAGGGGGAGGGGTATAGCAACTTAGCATCTGAAAATATCCCTTCGGAGGATAAATCCTGTGACACATCCAAGATGGAAGAGTCGACTCAGGAGAAGGTTTAGACTAGATGGTGGGACAGCAAGAGGTAGCCATGCCAACAGATTATTACTCTGTGTATTGACTTGAGAAACAGTTACAATTTCCGGTCACTCCAGGGGGTTCGATCTGTTCTATAGACATGCAGTCATTTATAGAATAAGGGTGTCTGCCTTAAACTATTCCACACCGTCTTGCTAGACCCAAGAGATCCATTGTATGGTAGGGTGTGTTTCGGCTAAAGCATCTCTTAATGGTCACAATTCATATTTGCAGTGTTTGGTTATAGAGCTGCTGTAACTCTCGCCATTAATATTTCTCTGCAGTGAGACATTTGGTATAAAAGATTATATTAATTACTATGCTTTTTGTGACATGCTCTGATAATCATGCTCCTGTAATTGTGTTGTTTTCATAAGAATATTGAAATAAATTAACCCATGTGATAGCTCCTTTGTTCTTCTGTCTTTACTGTATCCCATCCCGTTTTCCTTTTCTTTGTATGATAGTGGGCATTCATGTCATGACACACACAACAACCCATTAGCCATGTGAGATATGACAGGTAGCCTAGAGGTTAGAGAGGCCGGCTAGCAATCGGAAGGCTGCTGGTTTGATCCCCGCCTCAGGAGGGAGCTGCACGTGAGCTGGTGACTGGAGGGTTGCTGGCATCATATCTAAGGTGCCTACCACTGCCGTTGTGCCCTTGGGCAAGGCACTTAACCCCTAATTGCTCCAGGGGGCACTGACTATGGCTGACCCTGTGCAAAAAATACATTTTGTTGTACTGTGTGCAATGACAAAAAGGTTTAACTACCAGCAAGCTGCTGGAAAATGCAATTAAACTGATAGTTAAACTACATGTAGTGGAACTACTCCCCAACACTGCATTCGGTCTAATTGTGTGCTACTCGTCTTTACTGGGATGTTTATAGTTGGCCAACATTTTCACACCAAGAACATGATGTAAAATGTTCTGAATTCTAATCTTCCTGTTTCCAGTAGTTAATTCTGTTTTTGGTAGCAGTGTAGTAAGCTACTGTCACTACTTACATTTTTCTAAAAGAAAACGAATTTAACTATTATTCCAGTCCTTAAACATCTAATTTTCCTTATATTTATAAGTAATAAGTAATTGGTAATTGAGTTCAATACATCTTCATGAGTAACTTCCACAACACTGACCGACTACTTACCTTAATTAATATAATACTATATAATTAATACTTAATATACTTCATTACATAAAGATGTTTATGTAATTAATATATTAATATATTAATAATATATTACTTAATATACTTCATTACATAAAGATTTTTATGTTACATGACCACCTTTTTCTGACACTTGAGGGAAGTAAAAGTAAGGTGACGTTGCTAAAGTGACGAAACCATTCCTTGCCTTCCGTTTCTGAGTGACGGATATCCACAGCCAATCACACGAGAATAACATTATTTCTATCCAATAACATGACATTGTGGGCGTGTTTGAAGTGTGTGTGGAGCCTGTGCCGACCAGCTGGCTAGCTAGCTGACTCTCTCCTAATGTAATGTCAGTTTAATATCATATAACATAATATGTCAGCGGACTTCAAAGTAAACGGTCAGCTGTTTTTCCACATACAATTAATCCCGGTAAGACGATGTTATTATACCAATTGCTGTTCCTGTTTAATGTAATTTCTTCTAAGTAGCCTTAGCAAGCTAGTCCACCATCAGCTGGCTATGTGTGTAGCCAGACCTACCATGTAGCTAGGCTATACCTAGCCTGATAACTTGCTACAGGAACTAATATTGTCAGTTTTGCATTATTATAATAGTTACATGATGGTGTCCAGCTAACTACTTCTAGCTAAGGTTAGGTACGAGTGATGTAAGGCAAGTAATGTAACTATGACAATAACAACCAGGCTAGATAACTAAATCCATCTTCTCTGGTCTGGCCACACACATATGTGTTCATAGTAAGCTAGCTAGTTAGCTGTTAGTTAAACAGTTTGACCTGTGATGATGGGATTCAGCTAGGCCTAGACATAATTAATCAGATCATATTTAGGGGGGGTCAATGCAAAGAACGATACAGGGGGTCAACGCAAACAATGTGGAACAATTTCACTTTCCTAAACACCTTAATCTACTTGAAAACTTCTGTCTCAATGTCAGCGTGACACTACACTGCAAAATAAGCACATTTATCTGCCAACAGAACAGGAAAATTTCACTTGCCAGGATTTTCTTAAAACAAGTAAAAGATATCTTAAAACGAGTGCAGACAAACAAAAAACAAGCACATATTGCCTTGATTTAAGATATATATTATCTTACTTAGATTTACTGTTTGCAGTGTACATGTTCATGTTGGCAAACGCCTAATTGAGTCTACAGTGAGTGTAGATGTATGAACACATAAAGTCATTCATTTATTGTCTACCTAGCTATGCCTTTTACAGGATCTTCTTGACCGCAAGCATGGCTGACCTTTTTACTCACTTTTTTCCCCACTGAAAGCTGAAACTCAACCTGAGATTTGACCTGATTATGACAATGTAATGGTCAGCCTGACCCTAAACAGTCATTGATTGGTACATCCCTGCCACTACTATGGAGCTTTTCTGCGTCATCTTCTATACTTGGTAGTTTTAATGCCCAGCCTAAATGGTGTTTCTATTAGTAGTACTATTAATATTAGCAGAGAAAGGTCAGTTAGATTATGGTATTTTCTCATGCAAAGCATTCCAATCCAAAGTTGCTTAGCTTTTCCCACGGTTAACTAGCCTGGTGGTAGCCCTTGTGATCTGCTTGTGCTTTTAAATGCCAACTCCTAGTCCTCCTATTCCTATTGTTATAATGCCAAGAAGTTGCCCCCTCTGAGGCATTCAGTCTCTTCACCCAAGACATTTAATGACTGTTCTCATCTCTTTGTTGTATGTCATTAGCCCTATACTACAGGTCTACACCACCTTGAGTAAGGTGGGTGGGTGGGAGAAGAAATGTGCTTGTTCCGTTAGGGAGGAGACATCTAGATATGATGTGATGGGGCTGTTTGGTAGAGATTAGGTCTGGTAGAAAGACGAGAGGGGGGAGACTGTGGGAGGGGAGGAGTGGGGGCACTCTTTCCCACCCCAATCTCTTCCCTCCCACTGTCACACGCTAAGTCACACGCTTAGGCTAGAGTCATAAGCCACAGAATTGTACTCTTGTGTGTACTTTTATTACACTTTATAACGCTAGATGTAGGTTAATAAGCGATTCTGATTTCACAGACCAGCAACATTCTTTCAGTGTCACGCTTCTCTGCGATGGAAATATGAATGACTGACCAGCAGTGGTGTTTTTTACGTTTTGTTTGTTTGTGATTGTGAGTATACACGCATGCATCCAACTTATTTGCAATGATAGAGGATTGTGTCCAAGGTCCACCCCCCCAAAAAAAGAACATCACTTCTGTGTCGTCGTCGTTGTTATTATTATGGGAGTCATTTGTTGATAGTAGATCATTGACTACTTTGTGAAATAAGTTAATAGGACTGAATGTGATAGAACTTGAGGGAAGGGAAATTTGGTGAGTGTGTAGGAAGGATTGCACATGTATTTAGGTCAATTCAGGGCTTTTGGACTCCCTGTTCTCTTTTTTTTCATACAATTATTATTACAGATGATAGTTTCATGTCCTTTTTGTTGCTGAGTCACTTTGATATAATGCTGCGTTTGCTTTTTCTCCTGTTATTTATAATAAAGTTAAAGAGGAGGCTAGGCCCGGGCCTACTTGTTTCTCGTTATAAACATGCAGAATATTCTCTTTAAAGGAAAATACCAGACCTGGGTTGAATAAATAGCCTACATATCTCGATTACTTGAAAATCTTGAGAAGTTGAGAATAGCTTGACTTTAAGCACTTCTCAGTTATTTCAAATAGACTCAAATAAGGTTGACACTAGCCTATTGAATCTGTTTATGGCTGGCGTGAGTGTTACCTCTGCCTGTAAATAGGCTAACCCTTTCCAAGGTTGAATGGTCAAGTTCTGGTCCTCTGTGGCTCAGCTGGTAGAGTGTGGCGCTAACAACGCTTAGGTTGTGGGTTCGATTCCCATTGGGAATATATACAGGAAATGTATGCACTCACTGCAATGTAAATCGCTTTGGATAAATGCGTCAGTTAAATGGCATAGCCTAGGAGGCTATATGTACGTTTTAGGCTTGTGAGAAGCCTATATTCCTTCAACCGTGGCTGTGTAGTGTCAGTGGTCTTTCTGTACAGTATTGTGTATATTTCTTCAGTATTGTGTCTTAAGTCCTAGCCATTTAGCCTTGTTTACATTGTCTTTTTCTAAGCAGATCTTCAGCCTCTGAATTTCCAGTGATTCCCCCCCCCCATCCCCTCCGCCCCCTTAACTCCGCCCCCCAATCCCACCCTGATGAAGACAGCCGGGGAAGAAGACCTCCTGGAAGGTAGGGCTTACCATAACAGAAACAGGACCCACTCCACCACACTCAGTCCCACGCCTTACTTTGGTCAATGTACACTATGTACACAGGGAATATAGGCTTAGGCCCAAGGCCATTATAAACAATAACATTCACAGATTACACCTTTTTATGCTTGATGTACCCTGCCTTTTCTTATAGATAATGTTCCTACTTTATAAATTGCGTAGCATCTTAATAAAGGGATTTCTGTGTGTTGGAATGGGTGTGACTTATGAATACCAAAAAAATAAAATAATAATAAAATAATATATAGGTAAGAGGAATTTCGACGCTTCAGTTAACGCCCTGGAGCATGGAAATTCCTCTTCCTCCCTACATAAGCAAGTTCTGTCAGACTCTTTAAGCGTTGCGGTCGGTTTACTCTTAGGGCTTCACCATTGTCACGAAATAGTAAGACATACTTAATATTCATGTTTCACTTTGTCATCATTTTAATTCTATGATACGATACAATTGATATCGTGTTTTTACTCAGTGTGTCAGAGGACTCTGGGTCAAAGGAACACGCCGTGCTCTTGTACAAACAGCTTGGTCATGACTATTAATTTGGGAAGTGCTTTCGTGGGTTTGAGGGAATGTGAGCTTGTGTTCTTCTTGCACATCTGGATTTGTGTGTGGAAAGGCCTAGTGATTGAGCAACAAAAGAAATCAGGTGATTGTGACCCAGCTTTTTTTATTTTTTATTTTTTTTATCAAGTATTTCTTCAGTGGGTTGGAGAGTAGAGGAAGGGTTGTAAACTCAGCCCTTTCCATTCAGAAATAGGAAGTGATTGAGACATTCAGTGAAGTACATAATCGTAGGCGAAGCAAAGTACTAGACAGAGGAGACTGGACTTAGACCTAACCCTGCAAGGAGCCTTTGGGAAATGAGGGAAGAGAGGCACAGTGAGCACTCCACATTGAGTGAGTATTGGGTTTATTATCAGATTCTGATGTTTTCTAGAACGTTGGTACCATTTAAGGCACACATCAACAGTTCATAATTCGAATCTAGGCTTTTCACTCATCTGACAGTCATGTGTGATCAGTATAATTGTTTGCATGAAGGTCGTAAACGTCCTTACTTATGCTAAGGGTTGTTTAGTATTGGGATTGTTTAGTCTAAGGATTGTTCCCCCCCACCCCCCCACTTATTAGAGTTATTAAAGGAAATAGCCTAGTCGTCATAAAAGTTTACATAGAAAGGGTAAAAGATGGGCTGGATGTAATTCCTCCGGTGGGTTTCTTGTGTGTCTTGTGTGTTTGTATCGTTACGGTACCCTTCCTACAACCTGCCACGTTTCACAATTTCATGTGTCATAAAACAGGTTTGTTGGCACTGCTACTAGTAGAGTCAGCTGGGTTCAGAGAAATTAATGACATCACAGTGTAGGCTACTCTACACACAGGATTCTATGTACAAGGCACTATTTCCTTATTGATGTTGGCAAAATCACTATAATAAGTAAAATAAGTACAGTATAATACTACAGTAATGAAGTGATCGTACTACAGTGGCTTCGATAGTGCAAAAAATGCTGTGCAAAGTACAATGAGATGAAATACAAGAATATAATACAGTACAGTAGTCAAATAGTTGAGTTATCCAGTATTGTGCACGTAGTTATAATAATATAATATGTACATTTTTGTAGTGTGGAGGTGGTTTGTGGGTGGCAGTCTTTTGCTTTCTTCCAGTGCATTTCTCCAGGAGTCGATTGCTTGGGGGAAATAGCTGTTTGACATCCTCTGGGTTTTAGCCCAGAGGCTTCGGTACCGTACCAACTGTTTGTAGAAATGACGTAGTAGGCACTAGGCAGAATGTTTCTCTCAGGCTCAGGTGCCCCAAATATTGTCATGCTCGTGACCACCATTGGAGTTTTTCTCTTTTGATTCTCCCTTGGCCCCTCTCTAAACTTCACATGTTCCTTTCTCTCTCTTTCTCTCCTCCCCCTCTTTCCCCCTCTCTCAGAGGAGTCCCCTCAGGAGAATGGGGTCACCCAGGCCCCCCAGTACAGTTCCATCTCCCCCCCGGCCTCGCCGGTGGACCAGGAAGAGCCCTTCTCCACGTACTTTGAGGAGAAGGTGCCCATCCCAGAGGACGCCTCCCAGGTACTTATGACCTATGACCTCACAGGGTCTTCGGGAGGTCCAGGATTTCCTCCAACTATAGCAGACCCCAACAACTTCTACAACAAGCCCAAACCACTACCGTGAAATAGGCTATTTGCTAACTGCTGCCCCCCACCAGAAAAGATTAATATGTTCCTGAATTCTTTTCTTTGTGCTCTCCTCTTTTCCAGATGTTCAGTTTCCGCAAACTCTGGGCCTTCACTGGACCGGGCTTCCTAATGAGCATCGCCTATCTGGACCCTGGAAACATTGAGTCCGACCTGCAGTCTGGAGCTAAAGCAGGATTTAAGGTGAACCAGTGTTTACCATACATAGACCAAACTAATTTGTCCCGCCGTAGTCTCATAACGAACCGAAATAATTTTTAGCGTGTTTCCCCCCCCTTTTTTGGGGTGGGAAGGCCGGAGCTAGCAATTTTTTCCAGACTTTTCTTTTTTTTAATACAGAGGTACTGTGTTTATAAATAGGTCATAGAACTAGAGACAAATATATCTCGGGGTGGACAACAATGTTGTGTTCCTTCTTCCATACTTCTTCCATTCTTCTGGTCTGCATCTTTTTTCCTTGAACGACTTCCTCCCCTGTCAGTCATCACCTACAAAATCCTCCTCCTCACCTACAAATCCCTCCACGCCTGCGCCTTGTTTTTCTGTTCTGTCTGTCGGACTGTCTGTCTATGAAATCTGTTAAGCGTCCTTGGGTTTGAGAAAGGCGCTATATAAATCTAAGCTATTATTATTATTATTATTATTATTATTGTTATTATTATTATTTAGTATTGCTCCCTCTGCCCATCCCTCAGCTGCTCTGGGTGCTCCTAGGAGCCACCATCATCGGGCTCCTCCTGCAGAGGCTAGCCGCCCGCCTGGGGGTCGTCACTGGGATGCACCTGGCTGAGGTCTGCAATCGCCAGTATCCTGCTGTGAGTATAACCCTCCCTCTCTCCCCTCTTTCTCTTCTCTCTCTCTCCCTCATCTCTCTCTCTCTCCTCTCTCTCCTCTCTCTCTCTCTCTCTCCTCTCTCTCTCTCCTCTCTCTCTCCCTCTCTCTCCCTCTCTCTCCTCTCTCTTCTCTCTTTCTCTCTCTCTCTCTCTCCTCTCTCTCTCTCTCTCTCTCTCCTGTCTCTATCTCTCTCCTCTCTCTCTGTTTTCTCTCTCCTCTCTCTCTCTCTCCTGTCTCTATCTCTCTCCTCTCTCTCTGTCTCCTCTCTCCTCTCTCTCTCCTCTTTCTCTCTCTCCTCTCTCTCTTCTCTCTCTCTCCTCTCTCTCTCCTCTCTCTCTCTCTCTCTCTCTCTCCTCTCTCTCTCCTCTCTCTCTCTCTCTCTCTCTCTCTCTCTCTACACACACAGACACACCCTCTACATTACGCAACATTTCTTGATTTCATTTCCTCGTTCTTCCTCTCAGGTTCCTCGTGTGATCCTGTGGCTGATGGTGGAGCTGGCCATTATTGGCTCAGACATGCAGGAGGTCATTGGTTGTGCCATCGCCTTCAACCTCCTCTCTGTGGGAAGGTAGCTACTACAGTACCACCTGTTACCACCACAACTACACTGCACTGACAGATGTACTGACTGGAATTCACACAATGGGGGGGCGGCTGTGGCTCAGGAGGTAGAGCCGGAGTCTCATGATCGCAATTTCGGCGGTTCGATCCTCTGTGTCGAGGTGTCCTTGGGCAAGACACTGAACCCCTATATTGCTCCCAATGAGCGGGCCGGCGCTTTGCATGGTAGCTTGCCGCCATTGGTGTGTGAATGTGTGTGTGAATGGGAGGCCATTGGAATAAATTACTGACTGAATTCACACAATTGCTGCAGTAGAGGGCAACGTTAGGGGTCAAAGTTAGGGGTCAAACAGACATTTGATTGATTTGTTTTGTCTCCAATAGGATTCCACTATGGGGGGGTGTTCTCATCACCATCATTGACACATTTATGTTCCTCTTTTTAGATAAGTATGGTAAGTGCTCGTCCTACCGAAATACTCATTCCTCAGATGTTGGTGTTGGTTTCTGTTTGTGTATTAATTCATTTTGTTTGTCAACTCCTAGGCCTTAGGAAACTTGAAGCCTTCTTTGCGTTTCTCATCGCCATCATGGCTATAAGCTTTGGTTATGAGGTAAGATGGTCCTGGCTTGTGTTGAATGTGCTGTAGGTGGTTGTAGGGAGTGTGACGAGTTCTGTAGTTGTATGTAACTCCATAGCTGTGTCTGTGTGTGTGTGTGTGGTTGTGTGTGGTTGTGTGTCTGTGTGTGGTTGTGTGTGTCTGTGTGTCTGTGTGTCTGTCTGTCTGTCTGTGTGTGTCTCTCTCTCTCTCTCTCTAACTCTGTCTGTCTAACTCTGTTTGTCTGTCTGTCTGTGTGTGTCTAACTCTGTTTGTCTGTCTAACTCTGTCTGTGTGTGTCTGTCTGTCTAACTCTGTTTGTCTGTCTGTGTGTCTAACTCTGTCTGTCTGTTGGTCTAACTCTGTCTGTCTGTTTGTTTGTTTGTCTGTCTGTCTAACTCTGTTTGTCTGTCTGTCTGTCTGTGTGTCTAACTCTGTCTGTCTGTCTGTCTGTCTGTGTGTCTAACTCTGTCTGTCTGTCTGTCTAACTCTGTCTGTGTGTGTCTAACTCTGTTTCTCTCCAGTACGTCATGGTGAAGCCCAACCAGGCAGAGCTGTTGAAGGGGATGTTTATTCCGTACTGTGAAGGCTGTGGTCCTGTGCAGATGGAGCAGGCTGTGGGCATCGTGGGAGCCGTCATCATGCCCCATAACATCTACCTGCACTCTGCCCTCGTCAAGGTAAGAGACCCACACCTCAGCTGGGCTATTATGACATAGGAGCCAGAGGCTTGCATCAACATAGAGTAGTCAAAGACATCTGTGACAGCAGCCGGTGAAAGTGGGGAACAAGTCGGCAACCGAACAAATGTTCGGAGTTTTATTCTGAAAATTGTTAATAAATTGGACCGGAATATTTAAGCTCATTTGTGGGTAATGACTTAATTTATTTCAAATCACCTTTAAAGGAGTATTGATTCCAAACACATTGTTTTTACTGAAACGTTGTTGAAAATCAATGACACACTCGCTAGTCAAGCCAAAATATTGCAATGCAATGGATTCGCTGAGTTACATTTTTCAGAATAGAAGTCTGAACATTTGGTCGGTTGCTGACTTGTTCCCGGTTTCACCAGCTGCCGTCACATATGGTGAGGTTGGCCATTGGGGAGGCAGTGAGGTGCGTTTTGAAGACCTTAAAGTGTGACGTCAGAGCACGCCTGTTCACATAATGTTATCTTCTTTCTTTAGTCTCGGCAAATAGACCGTGGTAACAAGAAGGAGGTGAAGGAGGCCAACAAGTACTACTTCATCGAGTCGACCATCGCTCTCTTCATCTCCTTCCTCATCAACGTCTTCGTCGTCGCTGTGTTTGCACAAGCCTTCTACGGTAGAACCAACATTGAAGTGGTAAGTATAAGGGAATATAAGAGACGCATCATTGAGTCTTTTATGATGTTTTAATATGGAAAACACGGCGGGTGACGGTAGCCTAGAGGTTAGAGAGGCCGGCTAGCAATTGGGAGGTCACTGATTCGATCCGTGTCTCAGGAAAGAGCTTGCATGGAGCTTCTCGGGAAGAGGAGCTTGCATGTGCCCTTGAGCAAGGCAATTAACCCCTAATTGCTCTAGGGGGCGCTGAATATGGCTCACCCTGTGCCTAGAGGAGCAAAAATACAAAATTCCAACAATTGACTGACAAGTTGATTGCTTGGCAATAAATCAGTAAAAAATAAAAACTATATATATAAATATAGACATATATGAAGCATTGTACCGTGATAACCAGATGAATGCTGCACCCCTAAACCAGCGATGTCCTTTGTTTGTGACGTGCTGTTATTTTCTGTACAGAATACAATGTGTAACGAGACTGGCAGTCCACACACAGACCTGTTCCCTCTCAACAACAACACGCTACAGGTGGACATCTATAAAGGGGTACGTCTATTATTGATGAAACAAACTTTTTTTTCCTTTTTTTATGAATTATTTATTTCAAAACAGTACACATGAAAAACGCACAATTACAACACCAAACAAAATAAGTCTGTCCTGACTTTTCTTCTTTATCTTACCCTCCCCACTATAAACACCCAAGTAACCCCCCCCCCATGGCGATAACATCCCTCCCACCCCCTCCCATAGTTCTTCATTACACTATATTTGATAAAAACATAACAGTACAACATTTACAGGTTACGTCCACATACAATACAGCTTACGAACACAGTCATTCCACCAACTCTTTTATCTCTGATATTGCAGATATTGTCTCGCCTCTGAACATGTATAGAGTATCAGTCAAATATTTTTGCTCCAAAATCATTTTGTTCAGTGTTAATAAAATGGATATCCATGTGGGATTGGGACTGTGTATTAAACCCCTTGTCACTCTTGTCACCGTGGCTGTGCAGGGGGTGGTCCTGGGCTGTTTCTTTGGACCTGCAGCCCTCTACATCTGGGCCATAGGCATCCTGGCAGCTGGCCAGAGCTCCACCATGACGGGCACTTATTCTGGACAGTTTGTAATGGAGGTGAGAATGCAGATTTGTTGGTATTGTGTCTATGTGGGCACTTTGTGTGTGTGTGTGTGTGTGTGTGTGTGTGGAGGTGTCTATGTGGGCACTTTGTGTGTGTGTGTGTGTGTGTGTGTGTGTGTGTGTGTGTGGGCACTTTGTGTGTGTGTGTGTGTGTGTGTGTGTGTGCGCCTGTCTGTGTTTCTCACGTAACGGTCTCTCTCTCTCTGCCCTCAGGGTTTCCTGAACCTGCGCTGGTCCCGTTTTGCGCGGGTGCTGCTGACGCGCTCCATCGCCATCGTCCCCACGCTGCTGGTGGCCGTGTTCCAGGACGTGACGCACCTGACGGGCATGAACGACTTCCTCAACGTCCTGCAGAGCATGCAGGTCAGAGATGCTGCAGACAGGGGGCGCTGTTCTGGGTAGGGTGGGGGTGGGGGAGCTGTTCTGAGTGGGGGTGGGGGAGCTGTTCTGGGTGGGGTGGGGGTGGGGGAGCTGTTCTGGATGGGGTGCGGGTGGGGGAGCTGTTCTGGGTGGGGTGGGGGTGGGGGAGCTGTTCTGGGTGGGGTGCGGGTGGGGGAGCTGTTCTGGGTGGGGTGCGGGTGGGGGAGCTGTTCTGGGTGGGGGTGGGGGAGCTGTTCTGGGTGGGGGTGGGGGTGGGGGAGCTGTTCTGGGTGGGGTGCGGGTGGGGGAGCTGTATACCTCATGGTATAACATCCCACTGCTTCTCCTCTGTTGGTTCTAAAGCTTGAGATGACCAACTTTGTTCTGACTGAGCTGAAATGTCCTTTTTGTTTTCCTAGTTTATGATTTTACTGTTTTATGTTTTATTGTTTAAACTTAGTTTAAGTTTTATTGTTACATCACATTACAGGAATGCAAAAGAGTGAAATTCTTAGGCTTCGGTTCCTGACATTGACAAGGCACAAGCACTTGACAATAAGGCAACAGGCATAATTCAAGATAAGAAAGTGACAATAGTACAGGACATAAGTGACAAATAAGACGGGATACAATTAGCAGTACAACTGATGATGATGACGATGTTGTGTATATTCTAAGTCACGAAGTGGCTGCAGTTTGCTCTAACTGTTGTTCCTGTCTCCACAGTTGCCGTTCGCTTTGATCCCGATCCTGACATTCACCAGTCTCACATCCATAATGAATGACTTTGCAAACGGACTGTGAGTGCAATTTTTCTTGTGTCTCTTGTGGATTACAAATTACTTTTCACTTGTTTTAATTCCATGACTCATCCGGATCACTTGAGTCAAATGTATTATATTCTTTAGACTGAGAGACATCAGGTGCGTTCGTAAATTCGCTCCGAGAGCGCTGGAGCACACGCTGGGTTCAACGTCATAGAGCGACCAAGTAATTTGATTGGACAAGAGGCATTCCATGAGGACTGATCAGATTTCCAGAGCGAATTTACGAACGCACACATCATGTGATAGAAATAACGTAGATAGGGAACGATGCCACAGCAATGATAGCGACCTGAATGTCCTCTACAGGGGGAGATCCTCTCCTCACTGTCATAACAGACATGCATACGATTGTCTGTTGTTGTCTATTATAATTTTTTTGTCTGATGTTGTCTATTGTGCACTTTTGTTTTTGTCATTTGTGTGCTGCAGAGATCAATATGCTGTACCGAGAACGAATTCCACCGGCTTTGGTCGTGTGGCTAATAAACTATCTATCTATCTATCTATCTATCTATCTACAGGGCATGGAAGATAGGCGGAGGGGTGATCATCCTGGTGGTCTGTGCCATCAACATCTACTTTGTGGTGGTGTACGTGGCCACGCTGCACAGCGTGATGCTCTACGTCATGGTCGCCGTCCTCTCCCTCTTCTACGTGTCCTTCCTTAGCTACCTGGTGAGTTACATTTACATGTTTGGCATTTAGCAGACGTCTTATTCCAAAGCGACTTACAATCAGTACATTTGACTAAGCAAGTGAATCATCAATCCACCAGTCGTAGCAGGAAGAGGAATCTAGCTCAGGCCAGGGGCCATTGGCAGTCTCTGTGATAGAAGGTTTTTTATTTTTTTTTATATAGACACTGGAGAACAGAGAAACAGTACAAGGGGGGCAGTAGAAATCATAGGGGACACGGTAAAGGGGGAAAGCGAGTGTCTCAGGAGACACAGTGCTGGGGGGTAGATGTCTCAGGAGGAGCAGTTAAGGTGTAACCTGAAGAGATGGGTCTTCAGTCTCCGACGGAAGATGGGTAGTGACTCTGCAGTTCTGAAAGCCGTGGGAAGAGTTGGTTAGATTAGATACAATCTTTTTTTTTGTTGTCATTGCACAGAGTACAACGATGTATTTTTTGCTCTAGTTACAGGGTCAGCTATAGTCAGCGCCCCTGGAGCAATTAGGCGTTAAGTGCCTTGCTCAAGGGCACAACGGCAGTGGTAGCACCTTAGATATGACGCCAGCTATCAGCCACCGTGTCTGAGTTGGCAGATATTACACCATAGGCAATAAATGACTGTAAGGGCGTTGTCGAACACGACTGACATGGTGGTACAGAGAACAAAGTTGAACTAGTTAACTGTAAAGATTTCACTCCAAATATGTTAACTGTCTCTCTGGTTTGAGGATATCAATCCATATGATTCAATGTTGACTATTGGGAGAACTGAATGCTGAAGGCTAGTTTTGGAAGAAGACGGTATATACAGTACCATCACTAGGAATAGACTGATGCAACCCTGTCTTTGTCACCCCCATCTCTCCAGGCGTGGCAGTGTCTGATTGCCCTGGGGGTCTCTTGTCTGGACGTGGGCAGCAGGGTAAGGAACAGACCCGCTGTGCTTATAGAGGAAGAGCCAGAGTACGACTCCTAAAACTGAACAGGACAGTAAATAAACCCCACAGACTCCCCAACGTTTCTCTCAAAGAGAGAGAGCGGTCACCTATGTTTAGAGAGAGGGGGGTTTTGGAGAAGTAAAAGAAAAAACATTAAGATATCATTAAGTACAGTACAACGCATATGTGTTCAGCAATTAACATGTTCATGGTTTGAAGAGTCACTAGTACATGGGGTTGTGTGAAGGTTGTGATCTCACCGTTACAGCAAATAACCTCTTCCCGTCTAGAAACCTGGGGTCTGTCCCTTCAGAGGGTCCTTGGTTGGTCAGCCTTAGCTTGTGGTGGGATTCAAGCTCTCTATTAAGAAAAGTTCAGTTGGAATTATTTTACTTTCAAGTTCTCAACTACCAGCACAGTATCACGGTACCATCCCATATCTATTTTTGCAAAAATAATTCTTTGATTGACGACATACACCTAATTACAAAAGTCTATTTGCCAGCTGCTATATATTTGGTAATGTACAGCTTTTCCGTTATTGTGAATCTGTACAGGAAGACACCATTTTTTATTATTTGGTGAAATGTAAGTATACCTCTATTCCTCATGGTGTTATTGATTTCATTTTTTTAAATTGTGCTCAATATTGAACTCAATATTGTGTCTACTCCTCTCTCAGCAAAAGCAAACATGGGAAGGGTACACAGATCTTGCATTGAACAAACTTTAACAATAAGCTTTTATAAGTATTCAGTTTTTATTTTATTTTCAATGAAGGCAATGGGCTTTGCCAGTGTGGAAACATCTGTATGTGTATTGGTGTGTGTTGTTTACCAGGAAGCAGAGTTGAGGGTTTAGGGGGAGAAGAATAGAAAGGTGTTTATAATTTTGATGTGACAAAAAAAGGATAGTGGACACTTACTTTCTGTGTCACGGCGAGTAATTCAAGAGTTCTTGCTTTCCTTTTTATTCAAAATTTTACCTATAAGTGTCTGTTATAAAACTGCTAAAGATTTATTTGCACTGTGATATGAGTAATAATATTGAACATTGCAGCCTACACGTAACAAACATCCTGTCCGTTATTAAATAGTTTATTTATCTTGTGAATGTTAATTCTGTTAGTGTGTGTGTGTGTGTGTGTGTGTGTGTGTGTGTGTGTGTGTGTGTGTGTGTGTGTGTGTGTGTGTGTGTGTGTGTGTGAGAGAGAGAGAGAGAGAACTGTTAGTGTACTGGGGTAAATCATATAGTGCCTCAGTATTTTCCCATAAGGTTGTTTTAATTACACCAAAACGTTTGATGAATAGATATCTACTTGGAAGTTATGTTGTAGCACTCAACCAATTAATATTTCAACCACATTTCCCTCAGTGTTCTTGTTTAAATATTGAAGATACACAAATGGAACAACTTTATTGATGTTTAATGCAATGGTCCAAGTGCAACTTCTAGGTCTGTGTCATGACGTTATTGTATAGTCACTTAGTCAGGCTCATCTATTTTTACCTAGAAATAATTCAGCTTTTAAGGATTTTACTGTATTTTTACCCAGGTGAATATGAAATTCAAATGACTACAATATTTGATTGTTGTCCCGAGGCATCTACCCATCTGTTATCATGCCGTTGCCTGTCTCTCTGACACGATGATAACGCAGGGACAGTCGGGCTTTGTTTGCACTTCTCCGACATTAAGTCGGTTGGAACTGTTTGAGCAAAACTAAGTTGTAGACTGAGATGTAAGCTCTATATGACAGTGTCTGTCCTTCACTACTGAATGAAGCAACGCCATGTATCCATAATAAAAGGAAAAACAACCATGGATGTTTCTAGGTGTCTTGTGTCTTGGTGTCCAAACAAAAGAGTTACGGCGTTACACGCTTGGCTTTTTTCTTTGATGCTTTTTTTTCCTGAAAGATTTTAGGTGTGTATGTGTTTGTTTCATTGAGAATTGACGATTGATTCAGCGTTTGCTTAAGCGTTTGATGCCTGTTTGTGCCCCACTTACGTTACAAGCTGGCAATACCTGTTGTACAGGACGTCCATGCAGTAAGTAAATGACTCCATCCCCATCACTGCTCATTGCCAACCTGTGCAAAGACACATCAAGTGAGACCCATCCAGTCTCACAGTCAGCGCAACACTGAAGTGGAAAGGACGTGGAAAACAGGCAGTCCATCTATGAGATCAGATGTGTTAACATTCTCTTAATAGTTATATATATATACACCTTTTTAAGTGGCAAAAGTTAAATAATAAACATTCAACAAATGCACATCTGAGGTTATTAATGAATGCATCATGCATGAATGCATTATGAATCATAAGGACTGTCTTGTGTAAAGCCTTTTCACTTAAGTGTTGTCCCACAAAGTGTTTTATCACCCATGCACCATTTCACGGGTAGCAAATGGAAAATATAGCGTGTTTGTGTGTGTTAGTGGAAGAACAGGATGGATGACTGGGCAGTATTGTTTACTATTCCTGTCTGTGTGGTTTCGTAATGTGACTTCCGCCAAGGATGAGCAGGCCTTTTGGCAATACTACCTCGAATGAAGAAAAATCAAAGCGAGAGAAGAATCAATACAAGACGTGAACTGCAATTGTTAAAAAACATTCATTAGTAATGTGGGTGGTGTTGTCAACCACTTCATTATGAAAGTCCTGATCTGATGGGTATGCTCCCAAAGCTACACAGCACTTGGCTATCTTCATGAACTTTGAACTTTGATGTCACAATCATGAGTAGCCTCAATATCACCATTAGAAAGCTCAGTGTGCCAAAAGTATTGTTGAGTGGTGGTGTCCATGTTATTGGTTGATGTCGGTGATGGATTCCTTTGAATTTCCTGATTTGAGAAAAAAAAACTAACTATATTTGCATAGTATATATATGTACTATGTATATACTATATTTTCCAACATGTTTGTGTCTGGCCACAATCACATGAAAGCTGCTTTGAGATTAAACAGTCTAATCCTAGTTACCGTAATATAAAAGTGCATGCATGAGTTGTTGATCACATCAAATCAATCGAGTGCTTGCATAAGTGTAAAAGGAATAAAAAAAATGTTTAATTGTGTGAGATTAATCATTCTCTCTCTCACCCCCCCCTCTCCTTCTCTCCTGTCGCAGATGCGCCTGGGGCTGTCGCAGCACACAGACCTCTACCTGTTGAATGACATGGACAGTGACGCGCTGTTGGAAAGATAGAAGACACTTTGGAGAGGTGAACGTTATTAGTGGTACTCCAGCTAGAGAGCACACTAGGTTGACCCAACTTGGTGGGCGGGACCAGTGAAGCCAGGTCAGTACAGCGCTCCACCTGTGCCTTAGTACAAGACCTTCAGAAGTGCCCTTATCTAGCCTTAGGCTAATATAATATATATAATATATACCATTTAGCTGACGCCCTAGTCTAGCCCTCACAGAGGATCACCCTTCCCCTGACATCCCACAAGGCAGGTCACACTATGACTGGCCGGACACACTTTACATTAAGTTGCTCTTTAGCCGTGTCGTAACTCTGTAATTACTAGTGACGCGATTTAACATTCCTTTGTAAGCGCATAGTCATTAATTAATTAATTGATTACAGCATTACGACAACATAAGTAGAGCAACTTTGTAAAGTGTTATCGGTTGGTCGTTTTGATTCAGACGAGGCTTGCCCCAATTCCATTGTTGATTGTTGTCGTGTTGAACATTCTTGATTAAGTTGGTACAAGGAACATTCTACAAGTTTGCCATCTTTTTTTAAAGGTCCGCATTTCCATATGACTGAAAAGCCATACTAATTTTAAATGAGTGACACACAAGTACATGAGACGATGTAACCAAGAAGTTGATTTCCTCAAATTGACGTGCATGTAGAATTCAATTTATGAGACTACCCTTTCATTGGTGAAAACAACTCTGTGAACTGTCATTGTTATGTTTTGATGGGAGACACTTTAAAAAACAACTTCTAAACTGAATTTCAATTTGATTCCATAGCCTAGTAGCTCGAGCACTTGCAATTACGACTGGTATATTTCCGCTACAAGTTGAAGATTATTTATTTATTTATTTTCAAAATAAGATATGCACACAATGCTAGGTGTGTGGGATGTACAATTGAAAATATAATAAATTAATGTTTTAGGTCTAGTGATTCTAATGTTATATTGTGTGACGTTACCCCTCATACTCATTTCATGTCAAATTGATGCATTACTCCAAAGCACCTGTCAAACTGTTGCTTTGTACTTGCAGTGAGAGGCAAAACAAGTCCCCTTGTTACTGTAACCTATGGAGGGATCATTTCTAATAGATAATGGTATTGTATATGGTGATGCCATACTTACAAATATGTACTGACCACTTTCTGTGAAAGCTAGTCTTTTTGTTTTGTTTTTTTGGAAAGAAATCTCTATACCCATATGAAAATCTGAGGTGAAGTGCTTAGCTGATGCCCATAATAATGACAAGTTCATACTTCTACTGTTGCTTTGCCATGTCTATGAAGTCAGAGGTATTGCTGCTAAATTCAGCACCTGGGCCCAGTAATTCAATTCTTTTTAATCTGGATCAGATTAAACCCTAACCCAGGATCAGATCGAGCTGTCTGATTTCCCCAAATACAAAAACAATCTGCTTGATAGATCTAATCCTGGATGGCAAAAGATAATCAGAGATTTAAATCCCGGGCCCCACCCACCGCATTGTTAGTCTTTATAGACTTACATTTGGAGTCGACAGTAGTTGGTCACACTTCAAATAATGTGGTTGGGAACTGTTCCACACAGGTGTTCATTGAGAGCTTATATACACTGTCTAAATTAACACTTATTACATTATCTATCATCTATCATAACCACAAGGTCTCTGTGTCTTTCTGCTCGCAATTTGTAAAAGTTTGTAAAGTTTAATTTGGGAACGTATGTGTAGAAAGCCAGGCCAGTACTCTTCTTTTTGTAAAGTAAAACCAAGTAGAGATTTTATGACTTGTGTATTTTTGTAAAAAATGTTCAAAGCATAACCAAAGTATCAACAGTTTGTGGCTGTTATGAGTTTTGCTGAAACTATACATTTTGTAAGAATTAAATGACAAAATCATGCCAAATAAAAGAAATATTTGTACAAAAGAAACTTTTTTTTTATTCAAAGCTACTTGTCGCAAAGATAAATAATTAAATACTTCACTTTCATTATATACAAAGAAGACCACATCAAGTGTAACACTGCACAGTGAACATACTTTTTTGTCTTTTGAGGCGAGGGTGAGTTATTATGAGTCGATAGTCAGAAAGACAACCTCTTCTATTTCTGTGCCTGTTCATTTAGTGCAAAAAATGTGACTGTTAAAATATACATCAAAGTAAATGCGAGAAAACATGGTGGACATGGTTTGGCTTTAGGAGTCTTTGGATGTCAGTTTCAAGCTGGTCCCGTTCCTCTTAAATGTATGTGTGTTTTTTATGTATTTATAGTAGAGAAACTGTACTGGAGGGGTAGTGGGGATGAGGAGGTCTTTAGGAGGGACAATGAAGGTGTAACCTGAAGAGATGGGTCTTCAATCTACGGAGGAACATAGGTAGTGACTCTGCTGTCCTGAGAGCAGGGTAGCAGCCAGGGACAGCAACCATGGAGACGTTTGAGTCATGTGACCCCACGCCGGTGGCTGGTAGCCTCACTTGCTGTCTTGACCTGGGTCCTTGGGGGCCAGGTACTCTTTATACATGGAGTAGAGCACCCCTAAAAACAGGCAGATGTTAGCCAGTCAATGTACTGTTAAGACCAGGAACAGTACACCATGAGTTAACACAGGCAAAAATGAATTTGACATTGTAACCCTTCTGTCTGAAAGAAGACATTAAAGTCAATGTATATGTTACGGTACATGTGGGAATACGGTACATGTGGGAAAACTAGGGTTAGGTGCTAGGGTGCTAGGGTTAAGGTTAGGGTTAAGTTTAGGGGTTAGGATTAGGGTTAGGGTTAGACATGCCAACATGTACCAAGTCACCCTAGCACCTAACCCTAACCCTAGTTTTCCCACATGTACCGTAACATATATACTAATGTACTGAAACTAGCCTAAATTACCACCAGGATCTATCAAAGTGTTAACGAGACTGATATTGATCATATTATTTTGAGCTGTGTTCTACTATAAGGTCTGTGTGAGGAGGATAACACAATTATGAGCTATTAGGAAAGTGAAGCATCTTTGTTCTGTGACACGTTGCCCCTGTAAATGAACAAGACAGACAGGGGCCTGTGTGTCTGTTACACTGCACATACTGGATGAGGACTTACCTATGGTCATAGCGCCGACCACGAAGCCTTGGGCTCCCACGCGCATGTGGATGAGGTGGACAGACATTTTTGTGTCACCCCGCGATTTGAGCTTGTACAGGCCATAGGCAACGACTGCACAAAACCCGGCCATGCCTGTAACACAAGGGGGGGGGGGGGTGCAGTATTGATTACTAAATCTGGATGTCTTTATCTGAATTACCTTGGATTCAGGAGACTAGTGAACAGGTTAATAGGTGCATGTAGCAGGCATGCCCATCACGTTTTATGCATAACAAGATGGAGACAGCTGTGTTTGAGAAGAAAACATAAAATAAAAAATCAAATAAATATTGTGCATATATCTTCATTGCAAGTGTAACCGTTTTGAAACTTACCTATTGGGACAAAGGGTGACTCTTTCGCTTTTCTCATGAATTTTGAAGATTGTTCCTCATCATAGGCGGAAGAAGTGGAAGGAGACATGATGACGACTGTGATGAGAATGAGACAGAGAAGCAGATGTCAGTGACCTCCTTGATGACCGATAACACAAAGTAGCCGACTTCTAACCCTATAGCTATGCATTCGGTGGCATGATATCCACATTACACAAGTCCATTGCAAGTATGTGCATGCATGACAATTATATTAAGACAGGCATGACATGCTATATTATTGATTTTCCATTAATTAGCTGTTACAGTTTCAGAGGTTCAACTTCTTAGTTAATTTAAATAACATTGTGTATGTAGGCCTACTAATCAGAGTCGATCGAGGAGTTCCTGATAACCAAAAGAACATCAGATCAGTGAAGGACAGGATGTACTAGTACAGCCAGCTACAGCAGCGATATGCAGTGATGCGCTTCAGTGTGATGGGTAATAACAACATCAATAATAATAATAATAATAATAATAAATAACAACAACTTACATTCGTTAACTGTCTGTCGAGAGATCAGATGAAAAGGCTCCTTCGAACTCCTTCGTCCTACTATAAACACACTGGAGGAGGAGAGCTAGGTCCCTCCCCTGACATATTCTCCTCCAATGATGTTTGAGGGCAGAAGAGAGGGCGTGGTCAGAAGAGAGGGCGTGGCAGTAGCGTGAAAAGGCTACGTGCTGTTGTCAAGTCGGACTTTACCGTAATACGTGGTTAAAATGTGCATTAGAATGGAGCGTTCGGCAGCTGTTGGAAACTCGGAAATACGAGTACCGTACACAGGCCCGTCACCGACCTGTTTCCATGTAATGCCCTGTAAACAGGATGTCCTCACATCTGGCAGTTTTGTTTACATTCTGAAGTTTGTGAGGTATAGACTTACTTTCATAGCATTGAGATAAGCTATTATGTTTCATAGTGTGTAGTCCAATCTTATGCTGTATTTCTACCAACTCATGGCATTGTTTTTATTATTATGGGAAAACATTCACATGATTCACATTTAGTTGGTATATTTTCAAATGATGTTGGTAAAACGTCCCATTGCTGTCGCTGTTACAACCAGTTAACACACGGGGGCGCTCGCCTCACGTTATTTGTGTTACCTATGTCTCGCAAAGGCAGTCCCTCACACCTATGCTACCTATCTAGACGTGATACTTAGCGGTTCGCACTCAAGTCTATGCAACCTTTTTGACTGATGGTGAGCAATATCTTTAAACATATATATATATTTCTAAAGTATATATACTTTTGACTTAAGCATGTCAATATTTCCATGTACATACTGGCTTTGCTGCAGAAAGACTACTTCGACTGTTCTCTCCTATTAAAGAATTCCATGAACACACACACACACACACACACACGCGCGCACGCACACACACACACACACACACACACACACACACACACACACACACACACACACACACACACACACACACACACACACACACACACATCAACACGTTTTAACAATACTTTGCTACTCTTTTCTTGTTTTAAGTTATTTATTTTGTTTCATCGATTCTTGATGCATTGGCAGTATTGTTGTAATATTCATGCCAATAAAGAACATTTGAATTTAATTGAACTGAACTGAATTGAGTATTTCAGCTGAGCCTACCCCTGCCCATAGCTACCACCGGCCTTGCAGGTAACTGGCCTCTTCCTGTAAATCACATGGTGCAGGAGTTGCCTTAACTTGCCTTCTCCTGTATGCTGTTTGTTTTATTTATTTTAGTACAGTGTCCTTCAGTCTTTTTTGTACAGTGTCCTTTAGCCTTTTTTGTACAGTGTCTTTTAGTCTAATGAAAGACGCTTGAGGGCGTATAGGTTGTCAGCAAGTCTGTAAGGTAGGCTGGTCCCAGCCCATTTAATCCTCTAAACACGAGTAGAAGGACTTTGAAGTCAACTGTAAACGATACAGGGAGCCAGTACAGAGCAGTTAAGACTTGACTTAAGACTTTAGAGCCTCTCTATAGACTTCTTGGGGAGGCCAGTAAAGAGTGCATTGCAGTAGTCAAGTCTACTTGAAATAAAAGTATGAATCTATTTTTCAGCAGTTAAGAACGGCCGCACTTTGGCAATGTTACTCAGATTAAAAAGTCTGTCTTGGTCACTGTCCTAATGTGGGAATTAAAACTCAAATCAGAATAAGCTATCACCAAGACTTGTAACCTCTGACGTAATCAAGGGAATTAGATTTCGAAGGCTGTTTAAAAGCATAGCCCATTTGTTTTAGAGGGCCATGTAAGAGGATTTCAGTTTTGTCCTCATTTAGCTTTAAAAGGTTATTGTAGTATCATTTGGTTCAACAGAGATGTATAATTGGGTATCATCCGCATAACTACAGAAGTTTACAGTGTGTGCTCTGGTAATATCGCCAAGCGGTACCAGATACAGTGAGAATAGTAAGGGACCATGGAAATGTCCTTGTGCAACACCAAAAAAACAACAACAAACAAACAGAGCTCTGACCTCAACCCCATCGAACACCTTTGGGATGAATTGGAATGCCGACTGTGAGCCAGTCCTTCTCGCCCAACATCAGTGCCCGACCTCATTAATGCTCTTGTGGCTGAATGGGAGCAAATCCCCGCAACTATATTCTAAAATCTAGTAGAAATTCTTGCCAGAAGAGGGGAAGCTTAGCAGCAAAGGTGGGACCAACTCTTTATTAATGCTGTTTTGATAATGTATTAATAATGTTTTGGAATGAGAAGTTCAACAAGCACATTATGGCTGTGATGTTCGGGTGTCCCAATACTTTTGTCCATATAGTGTATGTACGGAACCAGCTTAGTACGCGATCAGAGAGACCAACCCACTTTTGAAGACGATTCATGAGGATCTTGTGATCAACCGTGTCGAATGCTGCACTTAAATCCGAGAGAACAAGAATAACCTTATTAGCATCAGTGTTTACTCTGAGATCACTGGCAGTTTTAGTGAGAGCAGTCTCTGTGCCATGATTAGACCTGACTGAAACTTTTCCATAAAAGGCAGATTGGATATTGGTCTATAATTAGTGAGAATTCAAAGCATCTGGTAAAAAGCCTGACTCTAGAGATGTGTTGATGATTGTCAAGACAGGGTTTGAAACACTGCCAAAGACTCGCTTAAAGAATGCAGTGGGGACAGTGTCAAGACCAGAGGCGGACGAGTTGCTCTCGGCTAGTCTTGTAAAGTTCTGCTGCAGAAATGCTCGTCCATTGTCACATGCTTATTACACCTTTTATTATACACTACAGTGTCAATAATTCCACCCCTAATGGTTGTAATTTTGTCGTTGGAAATGACTGGGAAGTGTTGTTTACTATTCATACCTGTGTGGTTTCAGGTGAGCTGGTCTCCTAGCACTACTACCTCTAATGAAGAAAAGAAAAATCAATAAAAGATGTGACTTCCATTAGTAATGTGGGTGTTGGCTGACTGCATTTTTATCTTCCTGAAGTTCGTACTTTGATTTCACAATCATGAGTAAATATCACCGGGCGCCAGGTGTGCCGACAGTATTGTTGAGTGGTATTACTGTAGTTCAAAGTCCCAATGCTCGATGTACAGATTAAAATATAATACATTCATGTTTTTAGGTCTAGTTATATTGTGTGATGTGAGCAAATGGACGGTCACTGGTTCGATCCCCACATCAGGAGGGAGCTGCATGTGAGCTGGTGACTGGAGGGTTGCTGGCATCATATCTAAGGTGCCTACCACTGCCGTTGTGCCCTTGAGCAAGGCACTTAACCCCTAATTGCTCCAGGAGTGCTGACCTGTGCCTAGAGCAAAAATACATTTTGTTGTGCAATGACAAAAAGGTTGAATCTGATCTGATCAGAGGTATTGCTGCACCTGCAATTCAGCACCTGGGCCCAATTTTTCATCTGGATCAGAAACCCAGGATCAGATCGAGCTGTCTGATTTCCCCCAATACTAAATACTAGATACTTCCCCAATTTCCCCAATACTAGATACTGCTTGATATCAGAGATTTAAAGTTTTGAAATACTGGGCCCCACCCACCCAGTTGTTATTAGTTGTTGGTCTTTCTAGACGTACACTTGGAGTCGACAGTAGTTGGTCACACTTCAGATAATGTGGTAGGGAACCCTGTGTTCCACACAGGTGTTCATTGAGATCTTACATACACATTGTCTAAATTAACATTTATCTAAATTACATTATTTATCATTAAGGTCTCTCTTTCATGTTACCTTCAAATAAAGAAATAATCCACTTTAAGTTTTAATTTGGGAACGTATGTGTAGAAAGCCAGGCCAGTACTCTTCTTTTTGTACAAGTAAAACCAAGTAGAGATTTTTTCGGACTTCTGTATTTTTGTATTTTTCTTTTCAAAGCATAACCTTTAAGTATAAACAGTTTGTGGCTGTTCTTTGTTGTGAGTTTTGCCTGAAACCATACATTTTGTAAGAATTAAATGACAAAATCATGCCATATAAATATGTATGTATATATTCTTTTTATTTCAAAGCTACTTGTCACTTCCCAAAGATACATCATGAAATACTTAACTTTCATTATGTACAAAGAAGACCACATCAGTACAACACTGGACAGTGAAAATACTTTTGAGTCTTTTGAGACTTTGAGCCCCATGATGAGGTTTTTTGTTATGCAGGGCTTCTCCTGGGATTTACATTGACTGACTACAACAACAACATTCCTTCTTGGGGAAGTTAACAGAGGTCAGTGGTGGACATGGTTTGGCTTTAGGAGTCTATGGGTGTCAGTCTCAAGCTGGTCCCGTTTCTCTTGAACTCATCTACAAGAGAATCCAGATGTACTTCCTGTGATGCAGATGTACTTCCTGTGATGCAAATATGCATGAAATGTTGACATGATCCACTTTATTTGTATTGCAGAGTTTGGTCAACATAAATGCTATTAAATAGCAGATGCAGACACTTTTATCCAGACCTACAGTAGACTTACAAGACTTGCATTAAGGCACTTACAAAAGTGCATACTTTTTTAATACAGGTGCCATGGGCATTTTATATTACTATATTATATTGCTGTCTGTGTCTTTATGTCTTATGCACCAACCACACCAAGTCAATTCTCTGAATGTGCGAATATACTTGGCAATAAAAAATAAAAAATAATTCTGATTCTGATACAGGTCGATGACAGGAACAGCATCCGCGGAGATATTTAGGTCATGTGACCTGTGGAGTGGTTTAGGTCATGTGACCCACGCCGGTGGCTGGTAGACTCACTTGCTGTCTTGACCGGGGTCCTTGGGGGCCAGGTACTCTTTATACATGGAGTAGAGCACCCCTAAAAACAGGCAGATGTTAGCCAGTCAATGTGCTGTTAAGACCAGGAACAGTACACCATGAGCTAACAACATATCGATGGCCGAAATGCAAAACCTGCAAAAAATCTGCAAATTTTCTGATTTGAGGTTTTCACTTTAAATGATGACAACAAGAAAGGCTGCACATGATAGGTCTGTCTGCAATTTATTTATTTATTTTTGCAGATAGGAGGTTTTGCGTTTCGGCCATCTTTATAGTAACCCTTCTGTCTGAAAGAAGACATTAAAATCAATGTAAATACTAATGTACTGAAACTAAATGACTACCAGTATCTATCAAAGTGTTAATGAGGCTGATATTGCTAATATTATTTAGAGCTATGTTTCATGTTTCAAGTTTATTGTTACGTCACATTACACAAGCGTAAGAGAGTAAAATTATTCGGCTTCGGTTCCTGACATTGCAGGACAATAAGGCAATAGGCATAATTCAAGATTAATAGAAAGTGTCAATAGTACAGATTACAGAATATAAGTAACAAATAAGACAGCATACAATCAGCAGTACTACCGTACTAGTAATAAATAGATAGTTAAAGTAGTAAAGTGGCTGAGGTATATTAAGGCAGTCTGTATGTATGGGGGGGTGCTTCTACTATAACGTCTGTGTGAGGAGGATAACACAACGATGAGGTGTTAGGAAAGTGAAGCATCTTTCTTCTGTGACACGTTAAAACAGGCAGGGGCCTGTGTGTCTGTTACACTGCACATATTGGATCAGGACTTACCTATGGTCATAGCGCCGACGATGAAGCCTTGGGCTCCCACACGCATGTGGATGAGGTGGACAGACATCTTTGTGTCACCCCGCGATTTGAGCTTGTACAGGCCATAGGCAACGACTGAACAGAACCCGGCCATGCCTGGAACACAAGGGGGGAGAGTGCAGTATTGATTACTAAATATGGATGTCTTTGTCTGAATGACCTTGGATTCAGGAGACTAATGAACAGGTTAATAGGTGCATGTAGCATGCATGCCCATCACGTTTTATGCATAGAATGTATCTGAGTGACCTTGGGGTCAGGAGACTAAATAGGTGCGTGTAGCATGCATTCCCATCACGTTGTAGGCGTAACAAGGTGGAGACAGTGTTTGGGGGGGGACATTGTGCATTGAAAACATTGTGCATCTCTTGATTGCAAGTGTAACCGTTTTGAAACTTACCTATTGGGACAAAGGGTGACTCTTTCGCTTTTCTCACGAATTTTGAATCATGTTCCTCATCATAGGCGGAATAATTGGAAACAGACATGATGACGACTGTGATGAGACCGGGACAGAGAAACAGATGTCAGTGACCGCCTTGATGACCGATAACACAAAGTAGGCGACACTTAACCCTATAGCTATGCATTCGGTGGCATGATGTCCAAGTTACGTAATTAATTACGTAAGTCCATCGCAAAGATTAGCGTGACATTATAGCCCTTTTCATTAATTAACTATTTCAGTTTCAGAGGTTCAACTTCTTAGTTCATTTAAATAACATGTTAATAATGTATTAATCGAGTTCCTGACACCAAACCAACGAACATCCCATCAGTGAAGGGCAGACATGTACTGCGACCCCAGCAATATTCACAAGACAACCCAGCAGCTGATTTATTTAAGAGCTGCGCTTTAGTGTGGTGGGTTATAATAATCATCATCATAATCATAACTTACATTGGTTAACTATCCAGAGGTAAGACGAAAATGCTTCCTTTGCTGGCTTCCTAGTAGTGTCAATTATTAGGAAGTCGGTGTCCTCCAAAGTTGTCTCTGGCTGTGTTCGGAATGGCATACTAGCATACTACTCATACTAGATATGACGTAGATTTTGAGTATGCAGTGCGTTCACATTGTAGATTATGTGAAATTTGAGTATGCAAGAAATGTATGTAACTAGATTTTCGGTCGGCTGGTATTGGCATACTTATTATGAATTTAGTAGGCAGTATGCAGTATATACTAATTGAGTATGCTAGTATGCAGTATGCTAGTATGCCATTTCGAACACAGCCTTACTGAACATGCATTGGAGGAGGAGAGCTAGGTTCCTCCCCTTACATGTTCTCCTCCAATGAGAGGGCGTGGGGAGTAGTGTGTAACGTTGCGCACTTCTGTCTTTATGAGTTACTTTACCGTAAAACGTGCATTAAAATGGTGCGTTCGGCTGCTGTTAGGAAAACAGGAAACACGAGCTTACTGTTATCCCTCTTCCAGTTTCTGATCATCATTTCAAACCTGCTAACTAGTCTGCGACACTTTAAATGAATGTGCAATAATACTATGTGCAATATGACAACCCTCGTGCACATAAGGTTCAGAGATAGGAAATGTTAGGATATTTATAGCATAGCATAGAGTACAGCACAGTGTTTTATTTGTATAGTAAAGTATAGTGGATAGTGTACATAGCCTTTATTTATGTAAACCAGCTCTTTTCCCTTCTTGTTTTTAGTATATATTTTTTTCCTAGCACCAGGGGAGCTCCCCCTCACAAATGTCATTGTATGGTACCTGTACTATATCAATGACAATAAAGACCATTCATTCATTCATTCATTCATTCATTCAAATCCACCCCCCCCCCCCCAGTCAGACACTACCCACATCCTATTGTCGCAACCTGCATACCCTCTCCCTCACCGCTCTCTCACTTACCCTCCTCTCCCTACCCTCTGTTGAATCTTTCTCCCGTCTATCCACTGATGCAGCCTACTCCACCCTCCTGTCCACTCTTTTCTCATCCGTTGACTCTCTCTGTCCAATGACCTCAACGCAAACAGGATCCTCTCCACACTCTATTTGGCTGTCTGAAACCTTGAAAGCTTGTAGAATCTCTGGAGAAAAACCACCCTTGCCTTTATGCTGTCCATAATGACAGACCAGTTGCCTTTCTCTCCTTCTTATCTAAACCAGGGCTCTCAAGTCTCATGCATTGGGCGTGTGAGCGTGTGAACGGGTTGAAATGCGTGTGTCTCACGCCCAATGCGTGAGACTTGAGAGCCCTGTCTAAACCCTTGAACGCGCTGTATCTAACCAACTGTCTCACTAGCTCCTTCAGAACAACCTCCTTTACCCAATCACCAATCCGGCTTTATAAGGCTGGCCACTCTACTGAGATTGCTCTCCTTGCTTTCACGGAGGGCCCACCACTCTGCTCGAGTTTACTCCCTCTCCTCTGTTCTCATTCTTCTTTACCTGTCTGGCTGCATTCGACGCAGTAAACCACCTGATCCTTCTCTCCGCCCTCTCAGAACCGGGCATCTCTGGCTCTACACTGGCTCTACATTGTTTTGGTTTGCATCCTACTTGGCCCGATCTTACCAGGTGACGTGGAGAGGATCGCTGTCCTCTTCAGCTGCCCTCACCACTGGGGTCCCCCAGCGCTCCGTCCTAGGGCCCCCCCCCCCAACCCTACTACTAGCCAACCCCCCCCCAACCCTACTACTAGCCAACCCCCCCCCAACCCTACTACTAGCCAACCCCCCCCCAACCCTACTACTAGCCAACCCCCCCCCAACCCTACTACTAGCCAACCCCCCCCCAACCCTACTACTAGCCAACCCCCCCCTGACTCACAGGTGGCAACACGTGTATCTGTATGTCTTGCAGACATTTTCTTGCTTGGATGTGTCAGCCCACCACCTCAAGACTAAGCTGCTCTTCCTCCCTGGGAAGAAAGCCTGCCCTCTACAAGACTTCTCCATCATAGTAGAGAAATCTACTGTGACCTCCTCTCAGACAGCCAAGAATCTTGGGGTGATCCTTGGGGACGACCTCTTATCCTGTGCGGCGAACATCACAGTGACAGCATGCTCCTGTAGATTCTTCCTCCACAACATCAGAAAGATACGTCCATTGAATGAATGAATGAATGAATGAATGGTCTTTATTGTCATTGCTACAGTACAGGTACCAAACAACGAAATTTGGGAGGGGTGGCTCCCCTGGTGTTAGGAAAGAAAAAAAAACACTTTTAAAAAAATCACAAGAAGGGAAGGAGCTGGTTTACATAAATAAAGGCTATGTACACTATCCACTATACTATACTGTACAGATTCCCCATGGGAGAAGCAGCACAACTCTTGGTCCAGACACTTGTGATCTCACACCTTGACCACTGCAACACACTCTTGGTCCGGGCTCCCTGCCTCCGCCATCAGACCTCATCCAGAATGCTACCACCCGTCTGGTGTTCAATATCCCCAAATTCTCCCATGTCACCCCCCTTCGCACCCTTAGCAGCCAAATCCAAATCCAAATGTTCTCATGGCTTCGTTTGGGCAATGTTTATTTGTTCATTTTTCTTCTGAGTCCCACTCATATTTTCAGTTTTATTAGACAGATGCAGTGAAGACAGACAGGAAAGTAAGGAGAAGAAGGGGGAGAGAGGGTTATGTCAGCAGGGCATGGGCTGGATTCGAACCCATGCCAACATGGGCATATGTGTGCACTGTAGACCGCGGTGCTAGACCACTGGACCACCTCAGGCCACACGGGCAATGTTTTTATTATTATGGGGAAAACATTCAAATGCTTCAAATGTAGAGCTCAGGGGTTGCTATTTTCAAATGATGTTGGTAAAACGTCCCATTGCTCTCGCTGTTTACAACCAGTGAACACACGGGGGCGCTCACGTTATTTGTGTTACCTATGTCTTTAGATAGAGAGTCTCACATAGGCAGTCGCTTAACACCTATGTTGCTTAATTCATGCAACAGAATTACAACTGTATACCACCCTACAGCTATGCAATTGAGCATCTGAGTTCAGCATCAAGCATAAACCCTATATTTTCTACAGTCACATAAATAATTGTGTTTTAGTCCTCCTCCTATAGACATCTTCTTGCTGCTAGTGTTCGTCTCAAGTAATGTTCATCGTTTTCTGTTTTTGAAAAGTGAGTAATCTAAGTGTACTGCTGGTGAGTATTGTTTTATGTAAGAGTGTGAATTTTCCCGCCTTTTCCCCCTCTCTTTTGCTTTCCTTTTTTCACGTCTCATCACCTCTGCATTGAACCCCTCTCTCTTTCTCTCTCTCTCTCCCTCTCACTCTCTCTCTCCCCTCCCTCCCTCTCTCTTTCCCTCTCTCTCTCTCTGTCTTCACTCTGTCCAGGCATCACAGTTTGCCCACTAGGCCTCTTTTCCGGGAAACAGCAGGGCCGTACAACAGAGGCCACCTCAGGGCAAGATGGGAAGGAGGAGGAGGAGGAGGAGGAACTGGCCTCTTCCTGCAAATCACATGGTGAAGGAGTTGCCTTCACTTGTCTGACATGAATGCAGCTTGTGGTTTACAATGTAGATGAAAGATAAATGGATCGATAGCAATGGAGTAAAGTGTACACTTACACTTACGCTAATATGTGCCAAAAATACAACTGTGTCTGCTTTTATGTAGCTTTCTATCTTTACATTTGTTGCAGCGATCATCTCATGTTAACTTTGTGTGTGTGTGTGTGTGTTGTCTCTATATATCCAGGGGTCTTAATATAAAAGCACTAAACCAGTTTGCTTCAGTGTGTATGCTTGCCACACCCTTGTGGTTTCTGGTGTCCCCTGCTTATCCTGTCCCTCTCACCACTGACCAGCTCCCCCGGTCCTGTCAGACACAGAGGATCATGTGACCACCGTATAGTTTTCCATAAATTCCTCACATTCGACCAATGGGTTTCCAGCATGAATCTCTTCGATTTCTCTGTTACCTCACCCTTCTCCTGTATGCACATGTGCTGTCTCTCTCCCGCTCTCTTTTACCCAGGGTCATTTAATGTACATGCCACGCCATGACAGTTGTCCTCAGAGGCCTATGATCGTTTATGAAAAAAACATCACACATTCAAAGTAGCTGTACCTGTAAAAGATCATGTGAATAATTTAAATGGCATTTTATGTTACATTTTTTTTCCTAGATTGCCTCTTGTTTTTTCACTTCCTGAGCAATGTTTTTTTTTTTTTTTTTTTACATACTGACAATAGTTGTAAGGCTAATTCTGTTTTCATTTGATTCATTTATTACAGCTGTTTTTCAGCCGGTTTTTCATCTCTATGATGAACATATATGTCCTTGTTCATATGAATATGAACATATTGTCCTTGTAAATTGCTTTGTGTTTTGCATATGGTATTGCAAAAAGTGGAATTGTCAAGGAGAAACAGATACTATACCCCCTCTCTCTCTCACACACACACAAATCTTTTTTGGTTACCAGGGGGGTATTCCATCAAAGTCGCTAAAGGAAAATCCAGGCTTATTTTGCTAAATCTACTGCAAGACTTATCAAAATAAGCCTGCATTTTCCTTTAGCGACGTTGATGGAATACCCCTGATCTCTACGTTATTATTGTATATGTTGAAAATGTGCTGAAGAAAGCAGATCTTACTAGAGTGAAATGATTCTACAGTGTGTTAAACATTAGTAAACTAATGGCAGCATATTATAGAGAAATATGGAGAATATACAGTATGGCGTGATTCTCATTTGATAGATAGATAATATAAACTTGTTCTTTTCGGGGGAACATAACATTTTGTCAAACATGAAATACAGCAACATCGGGGCAGCAGGCAGCCTAGAGGTTAGAGAGGCCGGCTAGCAATCAGAAGTTTGCTGGTTCGATCCCTGCCTCATGAGGGAGCTAAATGACTGGAGGGTTGCTGGCATCATATCTAAGGTGCCTACCACTGCTGTTGTGCCCTTGAGCAAGGCACTTAACCCCTAATTGCTCCAGGGGGCGCTGACTATGGCTGACCCTGTGTCTAGAGTAAGAAATACATTTTGTTGTACTCTGTGCAATGTCAAAAAGGTTGAATCTAATCTAAACACATACAGTAATCGCATGGGATTTATCCCCAGTATATGAAGACATTAACAGGCTTAAGGTCGATTTGTAGGCCTAGTCAAACAAGAATGCTGTAAAAAAATAAAAATAAGAAGAGAACAAAACGACTAAGTCTAGCCTTAATGTATACCTTTGTCCTCCGCCGCCAACAATATAGTGATAATTTTGTCGATAGGCCTGTACCAAATAGTTGCACTATGTACGTGATACATACACTCACCAGCCATTTTATTAGGCACAACTTGCTAGTACTGGTTTGGACCCCCTCTTTTGCCTTAATTCTTCGTGGCATAAAATCAACAAGGTGCTGGAAACATTCCTCAGAGATTTTGGTCCATATTGAAACTATAATATCACACAGTTGCTGAAGATTTGTGCCAAGAAAATATCCACACCATTACACAACCACTGCCACTCACTGGATATTTTATCTTTTTCTGACCATTCTCTGTTACCCCGAGAGATGGTTGAGCTGGAAAATCCTAGTAGATCAGCACTGAAATACTCCAAACAGCCCGTCTGGCACCAACACACAATTCCACCAACACCCATGTCATGTTCAAAGTCACTTAAATGACTTTTCTTTCCCATTCTGATGCTTGGTTGGAACTTTCAGCAACATTGTCTTGACCATGTCTACCTGCCTAAATGCTTTGAGTTGCTGCCACATGATTGGCTGATTAGATATGTGCGTTAACGAGCAGTTGAAAAAGTGTACCTAATAAAGTGGCCGGTGAGGTGAGTGTATCTATAAAATAAAAATAAATGAACAACAAAATATATTGCACATGTTTACATTACCATGAAAATCAGGTACACATATTTAGGGTTGGGGTTAGCTTCTGCTAAGCTAAGCTAACTGAATAAAAGTCGATTATTCAAGACCAGTGCCAATTCTAACTGTTTATGTAAATGTTTGGATCGTGAGCGAGCGCTGTCAAGACCTGCGACTACTCACGGACGCAGGAATGCGCGCCTGCGCCCCGGGAACGAAGCGCGAGGAGAAGAATGCCTGTGGTACTCCCACTTCCACGAGATCCAATCAGCGAAGACGAACGGTTTCAAGGCGCCCCCACTAGTCGTCAGAAAAGGGAAAAACAAAGGATCTCATAACAAAAACAACCGATTATAAAATTGATATGCACACCGAGCTCACTCTGTATAAAAACACACGGTTATTGTACCCATTTATTTTCTGTTTTTTGATTGAGGAATTGTGTTCTTCGGGGGTTGTTTATCAATAGTAAGGGGAACTTGAAACTGCCCCCCCTGCCCCATTTCCGAGGTTGTTTTGCTTTTTTCGCCTGGATTCTCCATGTTGGAGCAATAACGAGGTCTTTCCTGCTGCTAACGAGCTATCCGAGGCTTTTATTAGCTTTATACCAATACACCTCATGAGACACATTAGCTAGCTCGAACTAGGAAAAGATCATTCGAAGAAGCTACTATCCGATATTTCTACCAAAAAACAACAGGGAATCTGTGGGAATAATTCGGACACCACAACGGAGTTGGTAAGCAGCGATCGACTAGCCAGCTAGCTGAATGTTGAAAGTACCTGCTGCGATTCGGGGGAACGGATTGGACTTTGAGGGGCTGTGGTGCATTTGTTAGATGGAAAGTTCTATTATCACTCAAGTGCAGAAAGAAGAGAGTCAACTGCCGTCCAAAACTGGTGAGTCCTCGTTTCTTTTTTTATTATCAACAATGAGATCACTTTCTCTCCGTTTTTAATCTTGTTTGTCGAGAGAGAGAGAGAGAGAGAGAGAGAGAGAGAGAGAGAGAGAGAGAGAGAGAGAGAGAGAGAGAGAGAGAGAGAGAGAGAGAGAGAGAGAGAGAGAGAGAGAGAGACGTTGTCAGGCTAGCTAGCGGTTAGCTTTAAAACCGTCTTTTGCTTTTGCTCGTACGTGATTCACTTGCGCGAATGCTAACGTATTAAACTAACGTATTAACTAACGTATTAACTAACGTATTAAACTAACGTATTTAAACTAACGTATTACCAACAGCTAGTTACCGAGGCGATATGTCAGGTCAACTATGTATATTGTTTGTCAGTTCGTGTAAAACTACGCCTGATTATTTTAAGCAACAATTTTCGAGTTGATTCCAATCGTTGCACAGTTACATTATTGATGTGTGTGTGTGTGTGTGTGTGTGTGTGTGTGTGTGTGTGTGTGTGTGTGTGTGTGTGTGTGTGTGTGTGTGCGCGTGTGTGTGTGTGTGTGTGTGTGTGTGTGTGCGCGTGTGTGGTGTCCATTTTACGTTCCCCGCGCTCGTTGACGAACATAACGTCGCGAGCTGCTACAGACTCCAGCTACAGGCGCCCAGGTCAGCAGGAAACCCCCTGTCCCTGGATAAATGAAGTTCATAGACTTCATGTCTGTTAAGCTGTCCGATGCAGTGCATTTCTGTTAAGGCAGCCACATCGTTAGATTTTAATATATATTTAAAAAACATTTGGGGGGGGGGGGGGTTGGGTTGTTGTGATCCAGACCAGCCCCCCCATGGTTTTTAAAAAGTTAGGAAGTAGCTGATGCCTGGAATGTGCGCGATCCCTTGGGTTGACTGTGAGATTTAATTGATCCAAGCAGATACACACTGAGTTAGAGTTTTACTCATCAGCTAAATTAGCCATTAATGTAAAATGTAACAATGTTCTCCTTTTGCTGAAGGTGAAACACGAACACAAGTAGTTCTGAGCGATAACGGACAGTCGTTCAGATTAACGTTATTATGCACCATTCCAGGACTATTCACCCTGGCTCAGGGCATTGAACTAGGCTGCTGACAACATACCGTGACGTTAGAATTAGTAGGTTCTATCTCCATTTTTGTCAAAATTGAGTTTTGTACATAATCTGATCCATTAGGTGTTTGTTAATGCCTGTGTGGTGTTATTTTTAAAATGTTGACATTTTTGAGTTAGTAATTCATAAAATACAAAGGTTCCATCTCACAAAACATAATGGAATGTAAAAACTTTGACGCTCAATATCTCTGAACTGCCCTAAACGGAGATAGAACCTTATCATTCTAAACGGAGATAGAACCTTATCATTCTAAACGGAGATAGAACCTTATCATTCTAAGCTCACGATACCATACCAATGTAACTACTATGTCTACCCCAGGAGCCTGTCACAGGACATTCAGTGACATCCAATAGTGTGCTGATAGGATCGCACGGCACTAGTGTTCACTAGATCTCCGTGTCGGATTTAATTGAAGGGTTGAAGGGTCCCTGTGTCCAGATGGCTGGCTGCTGTGTGACTGGATGTTTTTGGTCATGGTTCTTTGAACTAAAGCAACAACACACCATACACACACCTCTCCTCCCACCACTGCTGTTTGATACTTGGGTTTGTGCCTCTCTCAGGAAGTGTGGAAAATACCTGGCTCCTAATTCCATTTATAAATATAGAGAGAGTAGTTGAGATTGGCAGCATACCATGCTCATGACAGCATTTTTGGATGGGTTGGCTGTCACTTGCTGTCACATGCTCTGCCCGAAGGGGACGGATGGAGAGATGGCAGGATGAGTTTGTGTCAAGTTAGTGTTGAGAATTGCATTCCTTGGTTGTGGAGCAGGAAGTGCACTGGTAGGCCCAACTGAGTGCCAGAGTCTGGTCTGGTGGTTAAGGGCTGTGGGGCCGGTGCCGGGCCACAGATATGTTTCACATGGTTCTAGAACTGCAACTGTCTACACAGTTGCACCTGTGTCTCCCTATTGACACTCTAGCTAGTCTAGATACAGTTAGGAATATAAAAGAGTTCCAAATGGAGTTCCATTTCTGCTAAGAAACAAAACGAAAGTCCAATTTCCCCCCCAAAAAAAGTCCCACAGTCTGAATCAGACCTTGTGCGTTGAGTTTAAAATGACAGATTGAAACATGGGTTGAGTGTTTTAGGAGAACCAAATCCCTCGAAGAAGTAAAGATCTATCAATCAACCACATTTAATTTGACGTTCATTGAGGGAACAATTTTTTTTTTTTGTCGAACTGAAGAAGTGCCTGAACTGGATGAGCACGGAGTGACAGTTAACGATGATTTAACATATATTATAGCCTACATTATTACTATAACCATATTATGGACACAGACATTATTGCAGTTCCTTGTGGCAGTGCTTCAGCAGTATAAGACAGGCACATCTACTTTACATCATCCGATAAGTTGATAAGGTCATGTTTATGCATTAGCTCTATGAACTTATTACATTTTTGGCATTTAGCAGACACCTTTATTCAAAGCGACTTACAACAAACACATTTGTCGAAGTAAGTGAATCATCTATCCACCAGTCATTGCAAGAAAAAGTAGGCCTAATTATGCTCGAGTCAGGCCAGAGGCCATTTGGCAGTCAAAATTCCAGAAGAAGGAAGAAATATGTATATATATTTTTTATTGCCATCACCTGCTAGGCAAAACACTTGAGTTATGAAAGAAATATTGTTGTGGCAGCTGTAGCCACAAAACCTGGTTTGTGATAATGAGAGGGCAAATCATAAGACGTTTGAAGTGGCTAGTGTCTCATCGCTGCCTCACCGCCTCCCCCTCACACAGTGTTTACATTCACACCAGTTATTTGGCCTGTGGAGGGTTCATTTAAGCATTTAAGTCATAACTGTTGAGTGGGAGGTCAATTTTTGCCGCTTTCCATTCACATCAGAGTGTGTGTGTGTGTGTGTGTGTGTCTGTATGTGTGTATGTGTGTATGTGTGTCTGTGTGTGTGTGTGTGTGTTTGTACACAAGCAAACACGTATCTCACTCAGTGGGGAGCATTTTGAGGAAGTTATTTTTGATTAGCTAGGCCAAATCAATCTCATCTCCTTTTTTCTTTTCACAACCAAAGTACCTGACACACTTTAACCGCTTCTTCTGTTCATCAGTTGCTCTTTTGGTGTTGAAAAACACGAGTAACTATTAATAGCGATGTCAGTGTTTTGTCTATTAATAGAGATTTGCTGTCATTAAATGTTTGTCAGCGCTAGGTTGTAGCGAACCTCGCCTTGCTCTGAGTCAGTCAGCGTCTTTTTATACTTCCTCCTCTTGTGCCTCCAGATGCCTGGGTCTGTAAACGGAGCCCGCTCTCTCCTCTCCCCCCTGACCCTGTGAACTGTGGCCAGGCAGAAATAGTCCCAAACAGAGCAGGATCAGTTTCCCCTCAGCTCTGATCTGTCAGCCTCGGTAAAGGTCGCTGACAGAGGCTTGATGGATCCAGTGGCAGGCAGCAGTATTCTCTCCTAGAGAGGAATGCAGGCTCTTTTTTTTCCTTTTTTCTTTTAGGGTTGTGATTAATTTAGACTGCCCTGTCCTTCAATCGGACTCTCAATCAACAAACCCACCAACCAATCATGTTTTTCTATCAGAGGGGCAGTCCAGCCAACTCCAATTGCTCTGATTTCAGTTGCACCCTTACCCCCTAGGTAACAACAAACTGCTATGTGATAATATTTCTTGTAAAAAATCGTCACAATGCATAACACAACTGCTGTATCCTATGCCTACTTTTTATCAGGCGTGGTAATGTAATTTATGCCTTCATTGAATCTTCAGCATGAACTAGTGTTACTGGACACGTGATTGGCTGAGGCAGTAACAACTAGGCCTACTGTTAGACTTCTGCATGTTAACCGCCCAAGACAAAGTAGGCTAGATATCACATTACCTCTAGCTCAATGTGAACAAAATGCTTGCTAGCTTTATACTGTACCTAGTAGGGGTGTAACGGCACACGTATTCGAACCGAAAATCTTCAGTACGTGTCCCTCGGTTCGCTTGTGTACCGAAAGAATGCGCCGTTCTTTTACCCACTGCACATGCAGAACTGTGTTGTGTGTTGGGCCAAAGCAATAAGAACACGTGTGTTGAAGTAATCTCAGCCAGTACGCATGAACACACATGCCACAGAGAGATTGTCAGTATAGTAGTGGTCTGCTGTGGTTCTGAATGCGCCCTAAACACCACATGCTTGCTGTCAGTTTTGTAATTGGTCAGAATTTGCAGTGTGTCAATCAACTTTTGTTGATTCTCTGTTCTTATCGAATGTTCACATGCATTGTTAATGAGACGGAGTATGCATGCAGCTATTTACATGAGCGTGAACTCCTCGCAAGTCGATTTATCTTAACGTGAGGGCATGGTGAAATAGCATTTTGGGTATTCTTAAGAGAATCCAGGATCCGATATGATCGACTGTCACACAGGGATGAGCAAAGCATTTTCAATCATTATTAATCATGAAATGTCTTTTGGAGTCAGATATAACATAATGTTAAGTTCATGTGACCACTTGTGTGAGTTCGTTCGATCATGTCCATGACTGTTAGAAATAATCATTGGGAATAAATGTATGTCTTGTGTTTGACCCGTCATCAATTTTCAGTGTTTTACACATTTCACATTATATAGGCCTAGTGTGTTTGACAATCAAAAGTTGATTGTGTGTTTCAACGGTGCAGGGTACAGCAATTGAATTGTATTCGGTTTGTGGGTAACGTGCGTTCTCACTGCAAACGAATTGCTCCATGGAGCGATAGCAAGCATGTAAAAGTGTTTTTATAGCAGTGGACCATACTCCGTTGTCATGAACACATGTTGAAAGTAATCTACGCCTCGTTACGTAGTTCCCTCTAGTCTGCATTTCAGCCAGTAAATCATACCAGCCCTTTATAAACAAGCACAAACTAGCTACAGTTGTCCACAATCCAAGGCACCTGCTATCGCTCTCACGACCGATGGGTGGACATCTAGGGCCACTGAGTTATTTAACAGTAAAACAATTTTTTGAAGACACTGTCCAATAATTAGAATTCTACTATAGCTATTATTTTTACAATGTTGTTGTAAACTAGCTTGTTTGGCTAGGGTGTATATTTGTTTTCGCCCGCTTGTATACAAGGCTTCCATTAGAAAACAACGGGCGCCATGGTAACAGAACGGCGTCTTGAGACATTGCTGCGGCTAAACCTCTGGCAGTTTGAGGGTGCCTTTAGCCAATAGAAAACGTACTACTAATAAAATGTACCATTTATTGTTACCACTCTTCTGATATACCATATAATGCTAATGATGGGTTGAAAACATCACAATTTCACTTGTTGGCCGTATGCCTCTTGGTTTAACCTGAGTGGCCATTTTGAATGTACCTCTCATGTAGTTTACTAGTACCTAGTTAGTTAGCGTTAGAATGTTATGTTGATCCACCTGGAGACATTCCCATCGTTTTACGTGGTAGACATCGAAGGGATTAGAAATCTGAGATCAACACGTTATTGGCAGATGTCAATGAGCGACAATGTGACGAAAGCTCGCACTCGGCTATAAAAGTATGACCCATCCAGACTCGGGACAGGTTCATGTACTTTCAGATGAAGCTCAAATCAATCAGATTTTTTTGGGGGGCTGGAATAGCCCTTTTTTAAAACACTACTCCATCTATCATTTGATAGGCTAGTTGTTATGCTTTATGGTGTGGTTTAATATTTATCCATGTGGTCCTCTGTGGCTCAGTTGGTAGAGCATGGTGCTAACAATGCTTTGGTTGTGGGTTCGATTCCCACTGGGACTGTATATTAGGGATGGACGGTTTTTCGGTTAAACCGAAAACCGGGGTTTATAAAAATAGAAACGGTTTTTTATCAAAACCGTCAGAAACCGGAATTTTTTTTTTTATTATTTTTTTTATTTTTTTCCCTATGTTGTTCAAAGAATAAAACTGGAACATGTCACATGTTTGTCGTGTGTGAAAATAACAATGATACAGTCTGAATCTGCCGCGCAATGAGTGAGAGGTTTGGTCAGTTGTGAAGAATAACTGAGGATTAATATCTAATTGGGATTATATTTAAGGGTAACGAATCACTCTATGGGAAAGATAGTTGCCTTCAGTTATTGGTAGATAGGAAAGTGTTTTTACAATTACTCGCTTACATTTAATAAGATCATTTTCGCTGCTCTCTGTAAAGCGCATTGGGTCACTTTTGTGAGAAATGCGCTATAGAAATAAAATGTGATTTGATTTGATATCAATCAATCAATCAAACTTTATTTATGTTCTATAGCACAAATCATGCATTGAATGTAACTCCAAGTGCAGTATTTACTAAACCACAATATAATAAAACAAGAGCTATACGGATCAAGAGTGTTTGTGCACAGCGCCACTGTGTGTGAAGGCGCTACTGAAAGTGATGACAGAACGCATGTCTCAGAAGATACGCGGTCACTTAGTGACGCAAAGGTAGTTCTGTATTTATCTCTATCTGTATTAGTACATTTATTTAGAAAGCTCTATCCGCTTGTTAAGTCGTGACGTATTTCCGGGGCCATCTGTCTTCGAGATGCCGAAATAATAATAATAATTAATTATATTTATATAGCGCTTTTCCGAGGCTCAAATACCCTGACAATGTGGAGAAAACGGTAAAGTGCTGTGTCCCTTGTTGTATGAATAGATCCGAGTCTAAAAAACGATTAAACTGTCATTCTACCGCTGTAGTTCACAGGTACTCCGGTGCGGAGAATTTCTGATTTGGACTCGGAAATGGCTAAACGTCACTTTTGACGTCAGACTTAACAAGCGGATTTTGACAGCTCTACCATGGGCACTTTTATTTTGATGGGGCATTCTTTGTTGATTGACTTACGACAGTTCAGGACGAGTCAGTCTCGCGGCATGTGGTTTTTATGAAAAGCTTTAAGTATGTTCACTGCATAATTCTAAGTCTAATATTTCAGTGATTATTGAGCAGTATTCAAATATTTAAATACATTGAGCAGCAGCTGAAACTTTGTCTAAGAACCAAGATATTGAGAAAGCAGTTCATTCAATGAAGACGCTGTTCCAAGAGATGATCTTCCGTGCAGGCGTGCACCCTGGATCAGCGGAGCTGGTGTGTTAAGTGTTCATGTGTTTTCATGTATGGTGTAGCTTACAAAAGTCTGCCTTTCCACTTATATTTGTGAAACAAAGTAGCCTAAATGTGTTGCGACTGTGCTTACGGTGTTTTAATGGTGTTCGACATGAGTGTATTGTAGCAGTAGGGCTCAATTATTTGACATTGTCGCTCTCTTTTTTTTTTTTTCTTTTTTTTTCTTCCGTTTTTCGGTTAACCGGGAAACCGCGGTTTTAGTCTTTGACGGTTTTTCGGTTTCAATAATTGGAAACCGTCCATCCCTACTGTATATACCGAAAAATGTATGCACTCACTGCAGTGTAAGTCGCTTTGGATGAAGCCTACATATAGCCTACAGTTAAGGTCTGGAAAAAGATTTGGACAGCGACACAATTTCCATAGCTTTGGCTCTGTATGCCACCACAATGGATTTGAAATGAAACAATCGAGATGCAATCGAAGTGCAGACTTCCAGCTTTAATTTAAGGGGTTGAACAAAAGTATCACCAAATGTATATGGACCTAACTGTACTGTCTGTATGTGGCATATATGATATATTATCTGCCTTTCTTCCTCCAGGCCAGGTGAACAAATCTTCCCCAAAGAAGCCTAGGAGCCGGAATATCTTCAAAGCGCTCTTCTGTTGCCTCCGAGCACAGGATGTCTCCCAGCCTCCACCCCCTGCCCAGGATACCCTACTGCCTCCTGAGGACAATGGCACGATCGCCAAGGTAACGATGCACACACACTGCCATAGCTGTGTGTATGTGTATGTGTGTGTGTGTGTGTGTGTTGTTGAATTTGCCATTTTTACACAAGACTCAAGCTTAAGAAGTCCCTATCGAAGGCCAATGGCGAGGTTACTAGATGACTTTGTTGCCTTTAATCCTTATATTCACCATTTCCTCTACCTGCTCTAACTTGTTCCTAAAAGTGGTTAGCTAAAGAGACTGAACATCATTCATACAGAATGTGTGCGCTGTCTGTCCTTTAGCCTGTGCCCCGGCTGATGCTGTTCTCTGTTATGGATAAAGAATACAATTATGACATCAGATGGCTAATGAGGCCTGACGTTCACGAATCACGATGGCTCTGTTCATTAAATTAACCAGCTGGGCTGATCCATACCATTATTTGGGTCAGTACGTAAGCAGGTCATTAGCTTGCTGATTTAATGTCTGTGAGACTTTCTGAATTACATTTCTTTCTGGCTTAATTACTCATGTCTCCACATAGTTTTTTTATATGTTAAACAGCTCATGGTCATAACAGAAATCCAGCACTCAATTCCCAGCTAACTGCAGGATGTAATTGGGGCAGGATGGAGGATGGCGATGTGGACAATTTAATGAACAAAAGGCAATAATTTCATTCTATTTTAAAGGCTGGTTATCATCACACTTCACATGTCTGTTCCCTGTATGTTTGAGTGAGATGCCTTTAGCATTGTGAAGTGGCCAATTTCCGATATCCCCTGTGCTAACCGCCCTCTTTTGACAGAGGACGTTTTAAATGTTTTGCCAAATGTGATAATCATTCAAAGAGACCCTAGTACCAATCTGTGTTGTGTGTTAATCAAGCAAAGATTAACATAGCTATTGGTTGTTCTAAACTTCCCTATGTCTTTATCCAAAGCTTCCAGACAAAGCGTGGGTAAGCTAAGCATCACCCATCAGATTAGCATGGTGTAGGCTAGGTTGTTGTAGCTCCTAATTCCCAGGTGTCCCACAGTTCCTGGCATCAGGCAGTATTGTCCTCAAGCCAATGTGAGAACTGTGTTGCAAATATTTAATTCATAGAGAAATGCTTCCTTAGCACAGTTCACAAAGTGTTATATTTAGCACTAGAATTTTTGGTTTTGTCTTTCATTGTGTAAAATGTCACCCTGTTGGTGGGGTGGGGATGGATGACTGATAGCTCTGTAGGAAAGTAGTTAACTGTGTTTTCATCTCTTTGTTTAGCTTGATCTACTTCAAAACCTTCGCTACCAGTTTCATCAAGTACGTAAAGGACAATATCACTGTGGTTTTAAGGGGGTAGACTAGGCTGTGGTTAGCCAAAACCCACTTGGTTATAATGCCCAGGCTAAGTATGTTGTGTTTCGGTCATTGACCATTAAACGTGTTATAGACATGTATGTTCACAAGCCTTTTGAAGAAATAAATTGATTCAGTGAATACTTTACAGGACAACGTGCAATCTGATGTTTGTTTACGGAAAAATGCCTGAAAGTTACAGCATTGGGAACATTTCTTTAATTGTAACGTTATGTAGTAGAATGCGCAGGCACATTAACAGACTGAGACATTTCAAGTGTTAAATTGTTATTGCCTCATTCGGATTTGTTTTTCTTCTACCACTCAATTTCTCAAGGACAGTTATGTAACTGTTATGTAAAACATTTGAGAGTAGGTTCCGTGTCATAAAATGATAGATTCCCTGGAACTAATCGTCAGTGTTGGGTGTGTGTATGGCTGTCTCAGATTAGTGGGAAAAGCTCCACAGCCCTACACTGATGACAAAAATCATGGCGCTCAGAATCAACAGCTTACAGTGGTCAACATTCTAGAAAAGTCTATACTGTACTTACTAGGGGTGCAACCGTTCAGCTTATAGTTATGGAACTTTAACATTCAGACACATTCCAGAATATGACTGGTATATTATAGTATAAAACATATAAATGTTTAAATATATATAAACAAAAAAACACTTTCAAATGTAAAATAAATTAATTAATACTTTCAAATGTAAAAGTGCCTCTTAGGCTTGACTACTGGTATAGGAGAGGAGGAATTAAAAGTAAAAGTGCTTATATTATGCGCATATACAACACGCGTGAAGCGCGACAAGACACGTAGCGTTTTCGTTCCCTCATCATTGTATTCAATGCCAAAACTGAAATTACCCCACATCACAGATTTGTAGCAATCCGGGGCTTCCTCAAACTGTTGCAATGTTCTCAACTCCTGTTGACATTTGACATCAACTCCTGTTGACTTTTGAACAAGTTACAGAAGCAACTGCGTTCCAGACAAACTCGACCTCCGACTCTCAGTGGCATCATAAACCGAAAAACCGACAATTCACTAGTGCGCATAGAACCGCGGATGGCGAACCGCACGGTTCAATATAAAACCGAGAACCGTTGCACCCCTAGTACTTACAATATACTTCGCTTTTCAGCAAAGAATCATAGTCAGGCAATTCCAAGTTATAGGGTGACTGCACTGTAATGACACTGTTATTGACACAAGTTAGCCGGAGAAGGAAAGGTGTGCCTGGGACTTGTGTTGGTGCAGGTGGGTTGATTGTGTCCTTTTTGACCTCCCTCCCCTGACCCTTCCCCTAAACCCCCCTCCCACCCTGCCCCTCTCAGGTCCCAGGGACCAGCTTGCTGCCCGAGGTGACCCCCCAGGACGAGGGGAAAATCTGTGTGGTCATTGACCTGGACGAGACGCTGGTGCACAGCTCCTTCAAGGTAACCCCCCCCCCCCCCACACCCACACACACACGGACGGACGGCGAGGAGACAATATAGTTTGGCCAATGGGAAGATAGCAGAAAAATACTGCGTCAATCATTGAAACAGCTTTGGGATAGCATCACTTAAGCCCTCTTTTAAGACAAAGCACAGGGAGAGTGTTCTTGTCTCTGTGCACCTGAGCTGGGTCATTGTTCTCATTAGTGTCGCTGTGAGAGTGAAAGAGGAGCTGAGGACGGTGTTCATCAACAGATCGATGGCCAGTAGATTAGCATGAGTAGACGGCAGTAACTGTCCACGGCTTTCAGAGCCCTCCTGATCCCTTTCTCTTGACGGGCCAAAAATCTAGCTTCTTCTAGCACCACGACTGCCAATGGCCCCAGGCCTGAGAATGCATTACTTTTTCCTGCTACGACTGGTGGATAGATGATTCACTCACTTAGTCAAATGTATTGACTGTAAGTCGCTTTAGAATAAGGCGTCTGTTAAATGTAAAAAATGTAAATGTAACAGGCTGTTACTTTGACTGCTTTCGGTGAGGAAAGTCTATTACGATATTGAGGTTGTTTGGAGTAAATGATGCTGGGTTCATAGTTGACTCATCATAGATAGTGAGTTGGACTGGTGGTCAGAAGGTCATGAGTTCAAATCCCACCTGGGAACATCACCACTAGTTTGCCCTTGAGTAAATGCACCTAAATTAATCCAGGGAGACTGTCCCTGTAATCTCTAATTGTAAATCGTTTTGGATGAAAGCATCTGCTAAATGGTAAAAATGTACAAAAACAACAACAACAAAACAACATATTATTAACAAGTTCCCTATGCTTTTGTAAATATTTGTCATTGTGGCCCCTTCTTATTTGAGTACCGGTAGTTGCCTCTTGTTGTAAATGTAAACCAATGAAACCCTTTTCATGACACTACAACCTTGATTTGATAAAAACATTGAGATTAATATGCATTCTTCTTGTTTGATCCTGTAGCCCATCAGCAATGCTGACTTCATTGTACCTGTGGAAATTGAAGGAACAACACACCAGGTAATTTGCAGTGAGGATTTACACTTCTATGTACATGCACTAATGGTAGGGTCTTGCAACAAATAAGCGACTTATGCCTCCTTGTGGCAATGTTCAGCAATAGCAGCCTATTAGAAAAGCAAAGACTGAATGCTACTGAAATATGCTGCAATGCACATGATGAGGAGTGTGCCCTAGCAATTATGCAATTAGCCCTAAGTTACTCCAGGGAGACTGTCCCTGTAATCTCTGATTGTAAGTCGCTTTGGATCAAAGCTAAGTGGTAAAAATGTACTGTGTTTCTGCCTTTATCATGTCATCATGAGACGTTTTCTAGTATAGTTAACTCGAGTAAGTGTGTGTCCCCCTGCTTAATAATAATAATAATAATTATAATAATAATAATAATAATAATAATAATAATAATAATAATAATATGACATTTAGCTGAGGCTTTTATCCAAAGCAATTTACATTGCAGTGAGTGGCATATATTTGTCAGTATATATGGTCCCAGCGGTTATCGAACCCACAACCTAAGCGTTGTTAGCGCCGTGCTCTACCTACTGAGCCCCAGAGGACCTCTGCTGCTGCTGCCTGGCCGCCGTGGGACCGCCTGCTCCTCCTCTCTGGCCTCTGCCTGGTTCAAGTAATCCAGGATAGGCTGGCTCCCGCCCACACGGCCTATTCTCCATTACTTGTTTCAGGCGGTGGCTGCCAGCCACCAGAGGAGCCCTCCAGAGCGACCACACAGACAGATGCTTGGATCAGATCCCGAACCCAACTCTCAACGAGTAGGAAAGAACAGGGAGAATGAACAGCATGACAGAAAATAGAATTTGAAAAGAAGAGAAAAAAAAACAGAATATAAAACATAGATTACGTTAAAAAAAACTGAATGAAAACATAGATTGCTTAAAAAAAGAAGAAAAAAAAAGAATGAAAAACATAGATTACTTTTTCTTGCGATGACTGGATGGATAGATGATTCACTTACAGTACTTCAACAAATGTATTTGTTGTTGTAAGACGCTTTGGTTAAAGGCGTCTGCTAAATGCCAAACAAAATGTATAGATTACTTTTTCTTGCGATGACTGATGAATAGATGTTTCACTTACTTAAACAAATCTTTCCCCCCTAAACATTTTTATTTTAGATGAGTTTTCTGATGTTAGCTGACTAGCATGTGTATTACGTACTAAGCGTTTTAGGAGTGGATGATCGGTCCTCTTGTGCTCACTTGTATTTGTTTTGTTTTCGTTTGTCGCCTTTTTTAATTAGCCACCGCTTTAGGCGTGTTATTCCAGGTGAGTAGACTGTAGCCAGTATAAGTAGCTGTCCTCAGTTAAACCCTCCAGGAGATCAGGAGACATCGCTAGCTCCTTAGGGATGTGTGTGTGTGCTGTAGTCTTAAACAGATACAGAAATGTAAAAATGCCAAAATGTAAATGTAGATACTGTGCTGCTCGTCGTTTAGTGCTTAGAGAGGTATTGATAGTTTTGTCACTGCTAGATTGCCGTGATTTTCTTTTCAAGAACGGGATGCTTAACCGCACTGTCGTGCCTTCCAGGTTTACGTGCTGAAGAGGCCACATGTAGATGAGTTCCTGCAGAGGATGGGAGAACTGTTTGAGTGCGTCCTCTTCACTGCCAGTCTTGCAAAGGTAACATTACATCTGTAGATCACACATCATTATTACTAATGCTTATCCCCATAGTATTTGTCGCCACCCGGTGGAATAAAGACGTATCTGATCATTTGAACAGCTCAAGTGGCCATGTTCATGTTAAATTCTCCTTTTTGCTCCTTGTTTATCCCCCTCTCTTTTTTTGGTTTTTCATTCTTTTACTAAATGCCCCCCCTCTCTTTTTCCCCTCTCTCTCTCTCCCCTGTTCCCGCCCCCTGCAGTATGCAGACCCAGTGACGGACCTGCTGGATGAGTTTGGGGTGTTCCGTACGCGTCTCTTCCGGGAGTCCTGCGTGTTCCACCAGGGCTGCTACGTCAAGGACCTGAGCCGCCTGGGTCGCCAGCTCAACAAGACCCTCATCCTGGACAACTCACCAGCCTCCTACATCTTCCACCCCGAGAACGCTGTGAGTGCCGAGAGTCCTGCTTCCCCTCACTCAAGTTTTCATTTATTTATTTTTTTAAAGGATATTTTTTTCTAAGTAGGGCAGTCCCACTCATATTTTCCATTTTATTGGATAGAGAGAGTGAAGACAGACAGGAAAGTAAGGAGGACAGGGCATGTCTGCAGGGCATGGGCCGGATTCGAACCCATGCCAACATTGGCATTATGTGTGTACTGTAGTCTGCGGTGCTAGACCACTGGGCCACCCCAGGCCACAGTTTTCAAGTTTTCAAGTTTCAAGTTTTATTTTATTACACGAGTGTGAGAGAGTAACATTCGGTTCCTGACATTGCAGCATAAGGCAATAGGCATAATTCAAGAAAAAAAAGTGACAATAGTATACTTTTTCACTCAGAGCATCATCGTGGAATTATCGCAGTCTATGTCTTAACTGTGTGTGTGTGTCTTGTCTGTGTTCAGGTGCCTGTGGTGTCCTGGTTTGACGACCTGGAGGACACAGAGCTGCTGAGCTTGCTACCTGTTTTTGAGGAGCTGAGTGAAGCAGATGACGTCTATGCCAAACTGCAGCAGCTACGAGCCCCCTGATGACACGCATACACGTACATACATAGACACACATACACACACACTCACACACACACACACACACACACACACACACACATCCCTCTCATATGGCAGTCTGCCCCCAGTCAGCCAGACCACACCAATCAATCGTCAGAAACATCCCAAACCGTACATGCATGCACACACACTGTACCATGTATCACACACACGCACACGCATACACACACACACACACACACACACACACAGGCACGCACTCTCACACTCTGTGTTTGGCCCTGGACCGTGTGTCTGGACAGCTGTCCACTGCTACTATCTGTCCTCCTTCAATGTAAGCTGGTGCTGCCAAACTGCCTCTCTGGACACAATCCAACAAACAAGTGACTTGCTCTTTTTCCTTTTTGAACGAGGACTCATTCATCCTACACTTCTTTGGTCATTCAAACAGACCGGACATTCAAAACAAAATTATAGCACCAATAGCGACAAAAAAAAAAAGGACTGTTCTCTCCACCTCTGCTTTGACAATACTCTCAATATAAACACTTATGGGGGGGACTCCAAAGGATTGCAGGGAAACCTCACAATCTTCACTCAGTGATTTAGTTTCCATTTCTTAGTACAATGTTCTGAATGAAAAGGCTGTTTTTTAAAAGGACCTTTCTCGCTTGAATGGACTGATCTTCAGGAATTTCACCTTGGAAGCTGACTCTGTTGGTCTTTGTGATCCAAGACCAGCATGGCTACAAACCACACATGACAATACAGTACGTAAGACGACATGACATCACACAGTGTGGCATGACCTCATATGGCCAGACCGTACATGGGAAGCTATGGATCTCTCCCTCTTTGTGCCTTTTGAATGATAAGAAAAATACATTTAATCAGTTTTTTTTTCTACAGAAAAGAAAAAAGCTTTGCTCCTTGCAGAAATGGTTGTTCTGTTTTCAACCCTTAGGTTTTTCTATACATTTTTAAGATGTCTTTTAAATGTTTTGATTCGTTTGGTTAGAAGTGCAGGCCATGACTTTTTTGTAATGTCTTGGATGTTGAGGAAGAACAGCCATACACCCAACAGCCACAGTGTGTATGTACCGGTATGTATATATGAAATCCTCCATTCTCATTTGCTGAAGGTGACATCGTCTTCAGCCAATAGGGACCATTACAATCAAAGTGTCACACACCCACTGTGTAAAAGCTGTGGTGTAGAATGAACTTCACCTCTTTATGACGAGCGACCCAGAGATTCTGTTTTGAATGCCCTCTCCATGGGTGATGGTATAGAATTCATAGTTTTGTTCCAATTTCAAGTGATTTATTTTCTAGAATTTGGACTTTATTATGGCGTCATAGTGCATTGTTTATCAACTCTGGTCCTGAGGTACCTCCAAGGCTGCCTATGTTCATTCTTCCCCAGTACTAACACACCTGAGTCAACTAATCAAGGGCTTCATTATTAGTTGAGTAGTTGAGTCAGATGGGGGGTAGTACCGGACTACCACCACCAGGGGTGCCCTATGACTGAAGTTGATGAACACTGCCACAGAGGATCAAATGAGGCCTTGTTTCAGAGTTATTATTGTTACATTCATTTGTGTCAAGTCTTCTGGGTGCCATATTTTTGGGGGGGTTGTAGCTTGGGGCGGACTAGTGAATGGTCAGCCCAGACTGAGCACAATTCTACGCTATCCTCCTACCGTCAGCCCTTTTACTCGATGCTCTGCCAACTCATTGCCACTTGATTATTATTATTATTCTCTTCAGATGTGTCCTTTTTAGGTGAGATGTAAATTCTGAAAAATAACATGGATGAAAGGGGGGACTGTTTGGTAGATTCTCATGTTGTTGCCTAGTGTTCAGAACGTCTACGGTCCTCACTGCCATATCTCAGGTGTCGTACACGTAGAAGGGTGGCAGGTGTTCCTCATGGGTGGCCAAAACGGGATTGATTTAACAAGATATGTTCAACAGGTGAACCCTAACCCTAACCCCCCCCCCCCCCCCCCTCAAGTGCAACTGTAAACGTATGAAGACAATGTACCAATCAAGAGTCACTACATCCCAAAGAGATTTGTTTTGTGGTTCTTTTATTGATGAGAGAAAGAAGCGCCTTCTCATATCCTCTAGTACTACACTCTATGAAGTGCCTAAGGTTTCTTTCTGCAACTGAAGCTTTGACTTAAGCACCAGTCGTTTCCACATCCTCTCTTTTTTTCTTCTTTTTTTTCTCCATTATACAATTATATAACTGTTATTTGTCTCTTTAAATGTTTGGCTGAAAAATCGAGTAATCCATAAAATACTCTTACCAAACGATCTTACTCCGCTGTTTCATTGGGATTCAAAGAAAGAAGGGGGTTGTGGGGTAATGCTTTTGTTTAACCCACGTCTACATTGTCAGATAAATGTCTGTACTGAATTTACTCCCATGTTCCCAGATACTGGTTTCTGCTCTGTCGATATCCCTAGTCCATGTTAGTCTGTCAGGATCATCATCATTTGTCAGATGTGTCGGATGTTGAAATGTCATTTCTGGTGGTGGGAGATGGTGGCGGGTGCACTGGGCATGTCCTGCCTGTATTATTGTTCTGTCTGAAAAAGAAAAACGTCACTAAAGTTGAAGTGAGTTCATAAGCGATCAACTTTTACCAAAGTTCAACACTTTGTTTTGGTGTGGTGGGTGGGAGATGTGGGAGGGGGATTTGGGGGTTTAGTCGAAATATTCACACTACTATTCAATTAAAGCATTTTCAGCTTGAGGTTCCCTTCTTTTCATTTCCCAGTCAGAATACTCACTCACTCTGGTTTGCTTTTACATGTGGAGGTTCTCTGTTTAAGTTTAGCGCCTGGGCCACACCCGATACCTCTACTTCAGCAGTGCGTGTGTGTCATTTCGGCGTCCACCGTAACAGGATAGAGCAGCCACACGATGTGAGTCGCGTGTGGCTGCTGAAAATGTACCGAAATGAAACACATGCGCTGCTGAGGTAGAGGTATCCGGTGTGGCCCAGGTGTAGGGAGCCTGTGCTTTTAAGGCCCTGCATGCTACCTGACCTAAACATCCATAAATGTCTGCTGATTCCAAATAAGAATAACATTCACGTAGCTAGAGTGTCAAATTTGCACTCTAGAGAATTGTCTAGGTTGGTCAGGTGGTATGTGAGTTCTTTAAAGGGCTGTCTTGGTCTTATTGGTCTTCTACCAAAGTTACAAAGGTGTTTGTTTTCAGCATTCCCAAGATTCAAAATGGCACACTATAGATGTTGTATCTCCTGCAATTACTCATACTTCAAATCCTGAAAATTATTATTATTATTATATCGTTGGAATGTAATGTTCCAACAAGCAAGGTCTCAATTGTTATTATATTAAAATCCTGAACGTATGAATCCTTTTTCCACTTCTCTTGCATGGTATATGGGAATCTTTCTGCAATCTCTTCTGTCATTATTGAGTTGGCTTTATTATATCTATTCTTAAATGCCACCAATCAGTTGAAAAAGAAAAAACGGTGTGGTTGAAAGGAGGCAATCCATTGATGCTGCTCTCTTGTGATAGCTGTCATGTATTCAGTTGCCACAGTGACCAATGTAGTATTCAGTTGAAAAGTGATGGAGATTTCAACAAGCAAGTTCTATCTGAGTAAAATAATGTTCTTTTTACTCTCTTGTTTTATGTTAAAAAGGAGTCTTGATTGACTTGATTGATGTGGGAAGGTTCCGGAAAGTTGTGCAACATGAACACATTGCTGATATTAAGCCGAAAACTATGCAGGAGATACAGTATAGTGCATACATGATTTACACTCTTTTGTTCACATCTGGAGTTCAGAAAACTTTCACAGGAAGTATTTTCTAAAACCTTGATCGTAAGATTTTCACATTATATTTTGGGGCTTTTTTGTTTTTGTTTTTTTGTTAAACTAACAATTCAGAAAATTGTTTTTCAAAGATGAAATAAAAACATTGATTATAGTTTGTGTCTACAGAATTATTATGTTGGTTATTTGTGTCAGAGTTTCCAAGCAATAAGCCGTTATACACCAGTAGTAAGTGAATCCATGAATCACACAACCCCCAATAACACAAAACGTTTGCATTCAACACATAGTATCATGGATATTTAAATTCCACCCCGCACTAGTATGGATATTCAAATTCCAACTTTTAGGAAGTGCCTAACCCTACATAATGATATTATAATATATGCATTGTATCAGGTGGACCTAGAATCTACTGTCGGTTGGACAAAGCAGCTCTGTATATTAATGCCTGGATGGATGGCCATGGCATCTAGCAGTGGGTAGAGGCTGTCTCCAGCAACAGATCTAGAATCGGATTACCTTACTGGCAATACCAGCCCTAATCATTAGATGGACAATTACGTTTCTGATCCTAGCGTGTGTGTGTGTGTGTGTGTGTGTGTGTGTGCGTGTACACTTCCATTCGACATGAGCAACAGATTAGTGGTACAAATATAGGGGGGGGAGTGTTGTCGTCGACACACACAAACACAGTGTGCTAGAATACCCCCCCCCCATATTTGCATGGCTCCCAGCAGACTGCCTCTGTATGTTTTGCACATTGCATGGAGTCAGAAATACAGACCTAGGGCCCTGTCCCATTCACAACATAGCTCTGAAAACAAATCAATATCACCATAATGTATGAAGCACAATCAATGTGACAGATCACTGTGGATCCTGTGAGATTCATGTCTGTGCCTCCGCAGATGATAGATAGAGGCTTAGCCTGCGACAGGCAGCATGTCTGATATTATGGGCAGCACTGCATTACAGCATCAATGGCATTGGTTGCTGTGTAGCGCATAATTCAACTAAAAATCCATAGCTGCCTTCCAATACAGTGGAGTCCATTTCCTGGTAATGGACTGGATATTTATGACTCCCTCCTCCGCTCTCTCTCACCACTCTATCCTCCCACCACTACCACTAATGCCTCCCTCTCAGCCTGGTCTTTTGAATAAAAGTCAAGCCTGCTCTCTCCTCATTTGCTTGTGGGGTTGTGTATCTTTCCCTTTTTCTAATCAGTGATTGGCCAAAGCGATATGAGAGGTCCTGGAACATGCAAATTCAAGCAAATCTCTCGGGGGGGGGGGGGGCTGGGGGGGGGGGGGGCAAGGAAGAGGCGAAGGATGATGCAGAGAAGGATGATGCATCAGTCTCTGTCCTTGGTTCTCTCCCCTGAAGTGCTCTGTGTGAAACTTTGAGACGTTGGAAGATCTATACAGAGACACACCGAAGGACACTCTCCTTCGAACGGGAAACTCTTCTCTTCTGCCTCCCACAAGCAGTGTTTCAAGGTAATGTCTGACCATCATCTGCTCTCTGTGATTTTTGCTTAGGCTAACACTGAGTTTCATAAGAAGGTAAATCTTTTTTACATTGACATTTACAGAGATTTACAACAAATACATTTGACTAAGTAAGTGAATCGTCTATCACCCAGCCATAGCAAGACATTCTAATCTAAGCTCAGGCCTGGGGGCCATTGGCAGTCGTTGTGCTAGAAGGAGGACAGTTTATTTTTCATGTATATTGAGAGATGAGTTTGACTGTTTTATGACTGGTACTGATGGAGATAACAAGCCAGAGGGTTGTGGTGCGCATACCGTCACTCTGGTGATTAGTGCAGTACAATGTGTTGTGGGTTTGTAACATCAAATGAATCGTAGACATAGCAGTTATCACTGGCAACAAGTCTTTTTGAATACTTCTTCCTCTCCTGTTGACAACGCCCTGGTTTACTATGCAAATGTTTATTTTTGTCATTTATTCATTGTCAAAATCTATTTCAGTAACAGGCTATCATTGTTAGGATAATGCATGTCGTACACACTGACGCAGTGTATTGATTCCAAAAATACCATTATTTCAGTGTCCCAAAAAAGCAGGAAGGCTGTAAGCAACTCTATTGTCTGAGCAACATGGAGAGCACATTCAAAGCAGTGACCCACAATCCTGGGATTGTAATCTGGCGAGTCGAGGTAATTATGACTGTCAAATGTATTCTTCTAAATGGTCAGTGTGTGTATTTCACAATGACAATGATCCGAAATGTCTGCTTTTCTTTGATCTATAGAAAATGGATCTGGTGCAGGTCCCAGAGAAATCGTATGGTAACTTTTACGAGGGCGACTGCTACGTACTAATCTCTGTGAGTCTGAGCCCTAGTTTTTGACAAAGTGTGTCATATCAGGACATGTTGGGGAATAATGGGGTTGTGACACAATAATAAGGGCTGTCTACTCTACATCCTTGTATTTAAATCTGGGTGCAGATGTTTGCTTTGTGGTCCGTCGTTTTGCATGATAATCTGAGTAGTGCATGTTGGATTATGGCTTTTTGGCTTGTTTGAAAGTGAACGATTTACGAATTATGATTTCCCTATCTCTGTTTATCTGTCTGTCCATCTGTCCATCCGACTGTCGTCGCCCGCCCCCCTCCTCTCTCTCTCTCTCTCTCTCTCTGTCTGTATCTCCAGACCCAGAAAGTAGGCAGCTGCCTGTCCTATGACATCCACTACTGGATCGGCTCAGAGTCCAGCCAGGATGAGCAGGGTGCGGCTGCTGTCTACACCATCCAGCTGGATGACTTCCTAGGCTCCGGTCCGGTCCAGCACCGGGAGGTCCAGGGCCACGAGTCTGACGCCTTTAGAGGATACTTCAAACAGGGGGTCATGTGAGTGTGTGAGCAGAGCCAGGAGCTGTATCAGCATAATGTGACGTTAGAGTTATAAGGTTCTATCTCCATTTTTGTCAAAATTGAGTTTTTTTTACATAATCTGATCCATTAGGTGTTTATTAATGCCTGTGTGGTGTCATTTTAACATTTTTGAGTTAGTAATTCATAAAATACAAAGGTTCCATCTCATAAAACATAATGGAATGTAAAAACTTTGACGCTCAGTATCTCTGAACTGCCCTAAACGGAGATAGAACCATATAATTCTATGCTCACGATAATACTGCATGTAATTACACATGTTATTAACATGTTATTACACAGTGGTCTGTGTAATGACAAATCTCATCGTTACAATGTGTACAGTATGTACACACATTATAATCTTATAGTGACATAATGTCACCTTATGTCATCTTTAAATAATGTAATCTTACTGTAGTTGTAGGTTGAAAAGGAGCGCATATTGTTCTTGCAACTACTCAACAAACAGTGTAATGTAATAAAGATTCATTCATTTCTGACATAATTGTCCCTCTCCCCCCATCCAGATATAAAAAGGGTGGGGTGGCATCAGGAATGCGACACACAGAGACCAACAGCTATGACATCCAGAGACTGCTGCACTTGAAAGGGAAGAAGAGAGTCACCGCCATGGAGGTGAGAAACACTCATTTAAATACCGGGAAATACCGGGTAAAATGCAGGTAATACCAGGAAAATGTGATGTACGTATCTTGCCAAATTCCTCCCATACTGTAGGTAGAGATGAGTTGGAAGAGTTTCAATCTTGGGGATGTCTTTCTGTTGGACTCTGGCAAGACTATCATTCAGTGGAACGGACCAGAGAGTAACAAACAGGAGAGGCTTAAGGTATGTTCTCTGTTGGGGCGCTTAGGTGGCGTAGCGGGTTAAGCGCTGACCATGTAACCGCAGGGTCCCCGGTTCGATTCCGGCCGGGGACATATCCTGCATGTCATCCCTCCTCTATCTCTCACCCATCCTTCCTGTCTAAATCTCTACTGTATCTGTCAATAAAATGAAAAATATGAGTGGGACTACCCCACTCAGAAAAAATAAGCTATGTTCTCTGTTGACAGCTCATTTGAAAGCTAATTTCCCCCCAAAAAGCTGTAAACCATCCTAACTTGGCATTCTCAACCCACGTTCTGGGACTCCTAGGGCATGCTACTGGCAAAGGACATTCGAGACCGGGAGAGAGGAGGTCGGGCGGCGATCGGGGTGATAGAAGGGGAGGCGGAGGGGAAATCCCCTGAACTCATGAAGATCCTGACTGGCATCATGGGGGATAAACCGTCCAAGCTGCCCAGCGGACCGCCTGATGAGACAGCGGACCAGGAGCACAAAGCCCAGCTCACCCTGTACCAGTGAGTGTCCTCCTCGTGGTCCGTGGTCTGTCTCTGGGCCTGTTTGAATAAGTTTCAGATGTTCGGCACAAAAAGGTTCAGTCCAAAACAGAGGGAAACAAATGTTTCATTGAGTTTGTTGTTTATGAGTGATGTTTTTGAGTGCTGAATGATTGATGAATGATTTTCAGTTTTGCGCACTACTTATTGAATATCCCCTTTCATCCTGACAGTGTGTCTGATGCTGAGGGTCAAATGAAGGTCACAGAGGTTGCCACCAGGCCATTGGTTCAGGACCTCTTGAATCATGACGTTAGTCTTCCAGCACCAGTTGTTCCAAGAGCAGCAAACACTATTTTGAGAATTATAGAGAATTTGAGTATCTGAGAATTTGGGTGAGAGACAACTTTTCCCCGGGTTGTGTCCATTAATCTATATCTAAATGTTTTTGCAGGACTGTTACTTCCTCGACCAAGGAGGGGTGAAGATCTTTGTATGGAAGGGGAAGAAAGCCAACAAGGCAGAGAGACAGGCTGCCATGTCCAGAGCTTTGGTGGGTATAAAAGGTTCTGGGTCTCAATTTGGTTCCTGGTATCGAAGGGTAGCTAAAGAAGCGACCCGAACCGACCCGAACCGACCCAGGCCGACAAATGGAAAAGCGCCAAAGAAGCAGGCCAGCCCGGGCTGACCCGGGTCAGCCCTCTAGTGGAAAAGCCCCATTAGAGGTTTTAAACTAGGCAACATTATCTACTATACAGCGACGGGAGTGGTTTGACTGATTCTCTCCCTCCGTTGGACAGGAGTTCCTCAAGCTGAAGAACTACCCCACCACCACCAACGTGGAGACGGTGAACGACGGGGCAGAGTCAGCCCTCTTCAAGCAGCTTTTCCAGAGCTGGAGTGTGAAAGAGCAGACTGTGGGTGTTGGCAGGACACACACTGTGGGGAGAGTGGGTATGTGTTTGTGTTACATTTACATTTTTGGCATTTAGCAAGCAGACGCCTTTGTCCAAGGCTGCTCTCACAACAAATACGTTTGACTAAGTAAGTGAGTCATCTGTCCACCAGTCATAGCAGGAGAAAGTAATCTATCCTCTGGCCAGGGGCCATTGGCAGTCGTCGTGCTAGAAGAAGGAAGATTATATATTTTAAAATTATTATTATTTTGTATTTCCTGTGTGTGTTTCCTGATCCAAATCGATCACCTGCCTGAAATGTCACCTCTTCCTCCTTTTGATTCATATAAATAATCATGACTTGACATATTTGACCTGTGGTTTCTTAGTAAAGATTGTGTAAGCTGTTGAACATCTGGCAATGAAGATTTTTTTTATGCCTTGCCTTAGCCAATGTCACTCAGGAGAAGTTTGATGCCACTCGGATGCATGCAATGCCAGAGGTGGCGGCGCAGGAACGAATGGTTGACGATGGCACAGGCCAGGTTGAGGTAAACATGAATGAATGAATGGACTTTATTGAACATAAACATGAACTTGTGTGCTTTTGCCCAATATATCTTTCTGTCACTTAACTAAAATGTCCCATGGCTGACTTGAACCTTACATCTGAATGGCTAGATAATTCTGTCATAATAACAACATCAGACGTCAGAATATGGCAACTCATTTAGCTAACTCAGGTCGTGAACTATGAACTATCATGTTTCATGTTACTTCTGGACATTTTAATTCCACACACGAGTGATGACACTTTCTGTGACACATTCTCAGGCTTGGCGGATCGAGAACCTTGAACTGGTCCCTGTGGAGCCGCAGTCGCTAGGCTACTTCTTCGGAGGAGACTGCTATCTGATTCTCTACACTTACGAAGTCCACAGCAAGAAGAACTACCTGCTCTACATCTGGCAGGTGAAGGCACTCTGTTTAACTCATGGATTTGTGTTTTCCACTCTTATGGATGGATGTTTGTAAACAGAGAACTAAACTGCATTTGTGATAGGGTCTGGTTAAAAAGTCCTCAAGTAGGGCATCGTCATTTTTCTGTTTTTTCCAGATTATGAAATTGCATATTGTAAGCTTTCAAATTATGTGGCATACATTGAAATCTGAAAAGATTTGAATGTTAGTACACATCAAACCACCTCAAATAGCGGAAAATATGAATCAGTCATAAAGACAGTCATAAATACATTGTGGGGTAGTGGTGGTCTAGTGGATAGTGAGTTGGACTTGTGATCGGAAGGTTGTGAGTTCAAATCCCGCCTGAAACCACACCACTACTAGTGTGCCCTTGAGTAAGGCACTTTGCCCTCAGTTACTCCAGGGGGAATGTCCCTGTAATTCGTAATTGTAAATCGCTTTGGATTAAAAGCGTCTGCTAAATGGCAAAATTATTATTACAATTAAATTAATTAATTATTATAATTATTAAAGAGACTACCTTTTGGAGCACCGAAATGTCCATCCTTGCAATAATGTATCAATATGGCTCCTCATAATAAGGCTTGTATAAGGCTTGTTTTTCCACATACAGTAAGTGACACATATATTCTGTTTCAGGGACGCCATGCCTCTCAGGATGAAGTGGCGGCCTCCGCGTTTCAGGCCGTGAACTTGGACCAACAGTATGGCGACCAGCCTGTGCAGGTCAGGGTCGCCATGGGCAAGGAACCAAGACACTTCATGGCGATGTTCAAGGGTAGAATGATCATCTTTGAGGTGAGTTTTCTTTATTGAATGATTCAATGCAATATTATGTTCATTATATGAGATGTTGTCCAACAATAACATTGGATTTAATTCTGTCCAACACTAGTAATGATAGGACGATAATGAGCAGGATTTCTAAGCTGTTTGTTAATTACTGGCTAGCAATCGGAAGGTCGCTGGTTCGATCCCCGCCTCAGGAGGGAGCTTGCATGTGCTCTTGAGCAAGGCACTTAACCGAAGGGGCGCCGAACATGGCCGAACCTGTGCCTAGACCCTGTGCCTACAGCAAAAAATACCAAATTCCAACAATTGACAAGTTGATTGCATGGCTATAAATCAGTAGAAAATTACTGCAGCTTTTCCTGTTAAACCTGACCTGCTCCTTTCTTTTCTTTTAAGGGGGGTACCTCCAGAAAGGGGGCCTCAGACCCAGAACCACCAATCAGATTGTTCCAGGTTCGCGGCTCTGACTCGTCTAACACCAAAGCCATAGAGGTGCCGGCCCTGGCTGCTTCACTCAACTCCAATGATGTCTTCCTGCTGAAGAGCCAATCCGAAATCTACCTATGGTGTGGGAAGGTAGGGAGAAGACTAGATCATTTGTGAATATATTTTGAGGTAATTGAGCAGTTTGGAGCCGGCTATATGGAGAATGTTAATATAATAACATATAATAATAATAATAATAATAATAATAATAATAACATTTATTTTCTATCGTGCTTTTCTTCTCCATGGCACTACATTCCATGGAGAGAACAAGAATAGATAGATCAATACAAAGTAAAACAAAAGTACAGTCAGTAAAAACAACAATAAAAGTTAGTTTAAAAAGATGTGGTTTAGACCGCGGTGGCGTAGCGGTCTAAGCACTAGCCACTAGTGCAAGCTGCCCACCGGGGACTGGGATCGAATCCCGGTCTCGCCAGACCCGGATATGGCCGAGGCACACAGGGAGCGGCATATTGAGCGGCCGCTCCAGAGGGCGGTATAGGACTATTTCCGGACAAGGATCCGTCGCGCAACAGCGCCCCCGGGGTGCCGTAATAACGGTGCTGGGCTCGAGGAGCCAGTCAGCTAGTCTGCCTGGCGATCTCCTCTGGGGCTGCCGGCCACGGGGTCGTGCGGCGGACCCTACGCAATAGGCAGGGGATAATTGGATGCTAGGTTGGGTTCAATTGGATACCAAATTGGGTGAAAAAGGGATAAAATCAGAAAAACAAATTTATAAAAAAAAAAATAATAAAAAAAAAGTGGTTTTGAGGGATAGTTTGAAGGAGGAGAGCGTGCTGGATTCTTCTTCTATGTGGTTTGAGAGAGTGTTCCAAAGAGGGGAGGCTGCAGCAGAGAAAGCCTGGTCCCCCCAGGGGGGGGGGGGGGGGGGGTAGTGCTGGTGATGGGGACGAGGAGTCTGGTATCAGCTGACGGGAGGCTGCGGGTAGGAGTGTGCTGGAGGAGGAGGAGGAGGAGGAGGTCAGAGAGGTAGGAGGAGGGTGCCATGTTGTTGAGGGCTTTGTAGGTGGCGAGGAGAATCTTCAACTGAATCATAAATCGGACTCTGAGCCAGTGGAGGTTTCGGAGGAGTGAAGTGACGTGGTCTCTGGAGTGTTTTTGTTGTTGTTGTTGTTGTGAACAAGCGGGCAGCTTAAGTAACATGTCATATTGTCTCTAATTTGCCAGGGATCAAGTGGGGATGAGAGAGCTATGGCTAAGGAGGTCAGCTCTGTAATTGGACAGCACTCAAGCGCTGAAGAGATTGTGGCAGAGGGTCAGGAGCCTGTTGAATTCTGGAATCTGCTCGGAGGGAAGGCCCCTTATGCCAGTGACAAGAGGTAATAAACTGTCATAGCGTACAGTGACGTGCGGTGAGGTCAACGGTTGGGGAGGCACTGGCTAATATCAGAGCCAGATTTACACACATATGAACCCGATAGAGGTAGCTTCAATTCACCATTCAATTGGCAGGTTGCACCATACTATTGGCGACCGTATGTTTTATATTTCATATCAGCATTCTTTGCACACCCTTACAGGTAACACACGCATACAGGTAACACACGCATACAGGTAACACACGCATACAGGTAACTTATGTATTCAATACACATTTTATAGGGAAATGCAGTTCCACTATTCAAACTCATTCAACACAAATGCGAATATATATTGCATGGTCTTACCTTTACTTGTAAATTAAGTAAATATCCTAAAAAAACATATCTATGTTCCATATCTATGGCTAGCTATGCATTGACAGACAGGACGAATTGCAGTACCACTACCACTCCATTTGAAACAATTTTCTGTCCCTTCGTTTGAGGTTGGTCCTTAAGGGTATCAGTCTAGTTGGTGAATGGTGTGAAGAATGCTGTGTAACCTTTCCACCTTGCAATACCCTTAATTTACAATCAAGTATCTCTTATGGAATCCCAATGTGAGCAGCGGTACTATGTTAATGGATTGAATTCATCCTAAACCATGTACAGAGGATTGATTGTGTGGTGCACTGCAAAATGCACCACACTGCAAAAAGTCAGCTCTCAAAAACAAGAAAAAAGCAATACAATGGGGAAATATTACTTAAAATAAGCAAAATGGTCTGCCAACAGAACAGGAACAGAAACTAAACTAAAACAAGTAAAAGATATCTTAAAACTAGTGCAGTCAGACAAAAAACAAGCATATGTTGCCTTGATTTAAGATATGTAATCTTACTTAGATTTACTTATCGCAGTGCAGTATATTAAAACTGCATGTGTGTGTGTGTGTGTGTGTGTTATTTTAAAGACTACAGCAGGCTGTTCTGGACCACGAGCCCCGACTTTTTGAGTGCTCCAATAAGACCGGCCGTTTCATCGTTACAGAGGTGACCCAGTTCACCCAGGATGACCTCAGTGAAGATGACGTCATGCTGTTAGACACATGGGACCAGGTACAGTTGTAATATGTGACACGTTCTAGTCTTTTGGTCCGCATATCGGCAACCAATCAAAATGTTCAAACTTTTCTTTTGAAACACGGAACTACGTTTCAACGTTGTTGAGAATCACAACACAAACGCGCTAGTCAAGCCAAAATACTGCAACGCAATGGATTCGGTGAGTAATCCCCACTGCTACCTAGTTAAGGATAACACTACATTACATTGTTAGCAGGCTCACAAAACAAGCTGTGTTAGTTGACTAGCGATGTGTCACTGATTTTCAACAACGCGGAAATGTATTCAGATTTTTCAAAAGAAAAGTCTGATCATTACATCAGATCCCGATATGCGGACCAAAGCATTAGAATGTGACACATATTTACACACATTCATCATTATTATTTTGACAGCTAAGCAATCATAAAAACATCATCAGATATCATTAGCATTGCGTTATTATTACCATATTCATTTCTGTATATACATAAATATATATATATATATATATTATTTTGTCCTTTTGGGGTTCCAGGTCATCCTATGGGTGGGCACTGAAGCCAATGCGATTGAGCGGAAGGAAGCGGTGGTCACTAGTCAGGACTACCTGCGTACTCATCCTGGGTCACGAGACCCTGACACTCCTATCGTCCTGATCAAGCAGGGCTACGAGCCCCCCACCTTCACTGGCTGGTTCACCGCTTGGGACCCCACAAAATGGAGTGTGAGTGATGAAAGTTATACCTCTTTTCCTCTGTGTGTGTGTGTGTGTGTGTGTGTGTGTGTGTGTGTGTGTGTGTGTGTGCGTGTGCATGTGCGTATGTGTGTGTGTGTGTGTGTGTGTGTGTGTGTGTGTGCTTGTGCGTGTGCATGTGTGCTTGCGTGTGTGTGGGTGTGTGTGTGTGTGTGTGTGTGTGTGTGTGTGTGTGTCTGTGTGTGTGTGTGTCTGTTTGTGTATAATCTCTGTGTTGCAAAGTTATGCAATTTCTACAACCTCATTCTTTCATGTTTATTTGATGTCAACGTGCAGCGCTCAAAAACGTGTCTCACTTTGTTAGGGAGGAAAGACATACGAACAGCTGAAGGAAGAGTTGGGAGACGTGACATCCCTCGTGAGGATCACATATGTAAGCACCATCATACCTTTCAAACTTCGTCTGTCGACAGCGGTCAGTTGGAAAAAGGATGATCTGAATTCACTGTGGATTCCAGTCTATGTACATATCGTGAGCTTAGAATTATAAGGTTCTATCTCCGTTTAGGGTAGTTCAGAGATATTGAGCGTCAACGTTTTTACATTCCATTATGTTTTGTGAGATGGAACCTTTGTATTTTATGAATTACTAACTCAAAAATGTCAACATTTAAAAAAAATAACACCACACAGGCATTAATAAACACCTAATGGATCAGATTATGTAAAAAAAAACTCAATTTTGACAAAAATGGAGATAGAACCTTGTAATTCTAACGTCACGAATTATGTTAACTGATTCAAACCATATTGGTTATTTCAACTGAATGTATTGATCTGAACCTTTTCATTTCTTCCTAGGAGAAAGATAGCACTGAGCCCTCGAAGGACTTCCCGTCTTACCCAGCAGAGGACCTGGTCAACAAACTAGCCAACGAGCTACCTGAGGATGTTGACCCGACCCAGAAGGAGGTAGGTGTGCTCAGGTGATGTGTTGGCATGGCCTTAATTGTGGTTAGGAACATTCTGGGCCCTAGAGGTGACACAATCAAGACCTCATAATACTATTCTCTACTGTAAATAATAATAATAATAAAATAAGAATTATTATTATTCCTTCTTCTAGCATTGTGACTGCCAAATGCCCCTGGTCGTGGCATATATTTCTTTTTCTTATGATAACTGATGGATAGATGATTCTAACTTACGTTAGATAAGTTTGTTGTAAGTTGCTTTGGATAAGGGGTATATGCTATGCCAAAAATAAAAAAATGTAAATGTCAACCAATATTTAGTTTTATTTTATTTTATCGTTGTTCCTCATTAGTAATTGTACAACACCTTGTGACGTTAGAATTATAAGGTTCTATCTCAATTTTTGGTCAAAATTTAGTTTTTTACATAATCTGATCCATTAGGTGTTTATTAATGCCTGTGTGGTGTTATTTTTAAAATGTTGACCTTTTTTAGTTAGTAATGAATAAAATACAAAGGTTCCATCTCACAGAACATAATGGAATGTAAAAACTTTGACGCTCAATATCTCTGAACTGCCCTAAACGGAGATAGAACCTTATAATTCTAAGCTCACGATATGTCCATAGACTGGAATCCACAGTGAATAAGCCTGAAAGCAAATTATTTGGCTTTACTTTACTTTGTTAATAACAAAGATCTCTGTCTCTATTATATCCCCTCCCTCGCTTCTTCTTTTTCAGCAATACCTCTCAGATTCAGACTTCAATGGCATATTTGGAATCTCTAAAAACCAGTTTGCAAGTCTGCCTCAGTGGAAGCAGCTGAGCCTTAAAAAAGGGAAAGGCTTGTTCTAGAAGAATCTCTCTGTCGTAACGTCTACCAATGTTTCAATTAGCAATACATAGTTATGTTGTGCCTCGTTCGTGCCTTGTTCAAAAAGAACGAAAAGAGAAAAAAAAGGTAATTCTTTCTTCGTCTAGCATTGTGACTGCCGACGGCCCCTGCTCCTAGCATAGATTTGAGAATTTCTTATGATGACTGATGGATAGATTATTCGCATACTTAGACAAATGTATTTGTTGTAAGTCGCTTTGGATAAAGGAGTCTGCTAAATGTCAAAAATGTCACAAAACCTGTTCAGTGATTGTTTTTACTTTGTACCTTGTTTGTTTAATTTAATAGTCATTTCTTAATCCAATGGAGTTGATCAGATTTTTGAATCATTGTTTTGAGGGTCCTCCCTCCCATTTCATGGATTTAGGAAAACGTGTATTGTATATCACCCGCCAACAAAGCAAAGCCATGTCAATGTTCAATAGAACCAAATAAAAGATGAACTGTGTGTCAGTAATACTTACTACTTATTGCATGCCATGACCACATCCAACCTGTACGGTAATTTCAGCCAATCTTATAAGTAATTAACTTTACTATATTATTATATTGTTTATTTGATTATTTACTTATTTACAATTTCTCGGGTCACCTTTCTCGCCTACTTCTCAAAACGCATTCGGCCTATTTTCCTATTTTTCGGCCTATTTTGGGGGGGTGTCAGAGGCGAGGAGAGGAGAGAGGATGCAAGGAGGCGAGGAGAGAGGATGCAAGGAAGGAGGAGAGAGGATGCAAGGAGGCGAGGAGAGACTTTTGGGACGCGGCCGGGATTTGCAACTGTTGCGTTTGTGTTGCACTGTGGTTGCGACGGCCTGGGGGCGTGGCCAACAGCATGATGTAACTGCGCCTGCGCACTCACGCGTTATCAGACTGACTTTCAAGCATCAACAAGAAGGCTGGAAACTCTGAGGAAGACCAACAACCGTTTGCTGTCATTTACATCTCTGTCGCTGGGTGTGTTTTGGAAACATCGGGTAAGAGACTGTCCTTTCATTTAACTAACTAAGTATCTAGCCAGCACTGGGCTTAATGTTCTCAAATCCCAACAAGGAAACAACGAGAAGCTTCAAGAAGATAGCCATCTAGTTAGCAAAATGGCTGACTATCTATCAGCTACTGATTTAGCTAAACTATCCGTTCTTATTTGACTCCGAATTCGGTTGAACGGTTGCTTCTAATTGCTACAAATGTGTGACAACGAACAGGTCACCAACTTGCTTTAGCGACAGTTATAACCATGTTAAAGTCATGTGCTAAGCTAGTGTTAGCCTTGTTAACGTGTTGCGTTGCGCATTTCGCTAGCTAGCTAGCTGGTTAGCTGTCGTGTAGCAGGATAAGCAGGGCCTCTCTGGCCTGGGCTAGCCAAGTTGGCAAGCTAGCAACCTAGCTAACTAGCTAGCTGTTAACCAGCCGAGGGTTTCCAACAACAATAACAACAACAAGTCGTGAGTTTAGAATGATAAGGTTCTGTCTCCGTTTAGAATGATAAGGTTCTATCTCCGTTTAGAATGATAAGGTTCTATCTCCGTTTAGAATGATAAGGTTCTATCTCCGTTTAGAATGAGAAGGTTCTATCTCCGTTTAGAATGATAAGGTTCTATCTCCGTTTAGAATGATAAGGTTCTATCTCCGTTTAGAATGATAAGGTTCTATCTCCGTTTAGAATGATAAGGTTCTATCTCCGTTTAGAATGATAAGGTTCTATCTCCGTTTAGAATGATAAGGTTCTATCTCCGTTTAGAATGATAAGGTTCTATCTCCGTTTAGAATGATAAGGTTCTATCTCCGTTTAGAATGATAAGGTTCTATCTCCGTTTAGAATGAGAAGGTTCTATCTCCGTTCAGGGCAGTTCAGAGATATTGAGCGTCAAATGTTTTGTGAGATGGAACCTTTGTATTTTATGAATTACTAACTAAAAAATGTCAACATTTTAAAAATAACACCACACAGGCATTAATAAACACCTAATGGATCAGATTATGTAAAAAACTCAATTTTGACAAAATGGAGATAGAACCTTATAATTCTAACGTCACGATATGTCATGACAACTACATGACAACGCCCCCTGCTCGGAGGGAACTAAACGACTAGACATTTGCTGGTTAGTTGGCGAATATTAACTTGTGTTGCCTCAGTGTTTTGGGTCAAAGATGAGATGAGTCCAACAGGGAAGCACCAGGACCACCAGCCAGCCTGACGTACCAGCTTAGCTAGACTCTCACCGTGTTGGTAACTCACAGGTTAGCTAGCTAAGAAGTGTGTGTGTGTGTGTGTGTGTGTGTGTGTGTGTGTGTGTGTGTGTGTGTGTGTGTGTGTGTTACAGCAATGAGAAAGTGAGATAAAGGGTTTAGGGGTTTAGACTTGAACTTCAGTAGCATTGGTGAACTTTGGACATTCGTTGATTGACGTGATTTAGCTGAGCTCTGCTGCGTAGGGATGTTACGCAATGCAAGTAGGTGAATTCACAGCTACTTTTCTAACTGATATGGCCATGATGTTTGTGATCATCTCAGATACTAAAAAGGCATAATTGGGAGAGGGAGAAAGTCTGTTCCCACAAATGAAAGCTACAATTGGTCTATAAAGCACTGCTCGGTTAAATAAACCTATGTTTAATCAGTCGGCGCTACCCTAACCTTTCAGTTTCGGGTCTCTGACTATTCACGCGCCCATTATTATTATTATTATTTGAAATATAAATCCGGAGAGGTCCACATTTTCCCCACCCAAGATCTCTAAGCACACTGCATCTCAGCTTCTCTGTTCAGTATCTGCCATTTCAGGCCACACTTGAAAGTAAGCGATGAGGTTAATGTTTTGCTATAATAGGTAATTTTATGCATGTTTTTTATTTCAGGAAATCTTGCCCCTGTGGGAGAAGGTCTAACCAAGTGTTGTCAAAATGAACGTCTTTGATAGGAATATCAATTTTGACTCCCTCTGGAAATTTTCCCAAATGTAAGTATAATGGAGTTCTGTTATGCATTTCATGACCAGTTGTAGCCTAAGTATGTTGAGCAAAATCACTTTCACATTTCAGTCATGTTTTAAGATACATTGCTTCTTTTTACAATTACAGTTAGGGATGCACTGATGACGAAGTATTTAATGATCCTAAAACTGTTTCACCAGACCCTGTCATATATACAGAATTTAGCAGAGCATAGTTTGCAGTTTGCTCTACTTTTGTCGTCATCATCGCTTATCCTAAAATATCTCCTAACTGCTGACAGCTTCTCCTAGCAGTAGGCAGAGGAGGAGCAATTTTGTGTTGCCGTAAAGTGGTATCGGGAGCGGATGCATTGGAGTAGTTTTTACGAGTATGAGTACAGTATTGGGTACGAGTACTGTTACCGGTATCGGTGCATCCCTAATTACAATTCAGGACGAGCCAGACTTTTCATCAACCACAACCCGTCTGTTTAAATCTGTAAACCATTGGTGTCGTGCATGGTGCAGCACAGAGAATCGGTAAATAAGTTGAAGCAGACTGTCACAGATTACTCTGTGTACCTTGGCACTAATATGTCACCATATATGACTATTTACAGCGTTTCGTTGTCTGGTACTTGTACTCAGCAATGACAAAGTTTAATCTAATCTAATCTGTACAGTGTACAGATTGTCTGTCTAGTTGTACCCGTTTGTCATTCATTGTCCTTCCCCCTCTCTCACCATAGCTCCCGCTCCACCCAGCTGCACCTGAAGAATGTCTACTCCAGCCTTGCTCTGTGCATGCTGGTGGCCGCAGCTGGAGCCTATGTCCATGTCGTCACTAGGCTCTTCCAGGTAAGTGGCCGTAATCAGAATCAGAATTCTTTGCCAAGTCTATCTGCACATACAGGAAATTGACTTGGTGAGGTTGGTGCACAGGACATAAAGACAAAACAACAATATAATAAAAACAGCAATATATAAGCGAAAATTGTTTAAAGAAGACAATGACAAAAGGGGCAGTTGAACAATAATTATGTAGGCTGTAAATTATAGTAATGTAAAACTGTGTGTGTGTGTGTGTGTGTGTGTGTGTGTGTGTGTGTGTGTGTGTGTGGATCACTGAGGCACACTGTATGCCTGATGTCTTAAGGAGGTTTTCGCATAAGACATTTAAAAAATGATATCCACATGATGTCTGATTGATGATGAGAAGACTCCAATGGCAGTGGCACTAGAACTAGAACTGTTACTAAGCAACAGTATCGTGGTTGCATTCTAACTACGGTTACTGTGGGGTTTCTCTCCATAAGGGTGGGCTGATAACCATGCTGGGCTCTCTAGCCATGATGGCTTGGCTGGCCATGACCCCTCACTCTCCCCAGACTGAGAAGAAGAGGCTGGGCATCCTCGCCGGGTTTGCCTTCTTCACAGGTAATCTATAATATACAGGGTATCCGCGGTGTCTTGAAAAGTATTAAAAGTTGATAAATAAATGTTGGGAAAATCAAGACCCTTAATAAGTATTAAAAAGTCTTATCACGGTTTTATGAGGTCTTGAATTGTGTAGGTATTTTTCTGATTTAGACTCTCCAAAGAGTTTGAGTCCTAAAAACGTTTAGTAAAAGTTCGTGAATTTATTATTTTTATTCAAAAACAAAGATGAACCGGAGATTCTGTTGTATGATAGTGGTCTAGTCTAATGCAAACTAAAACTGTTAAGTTAAATGTGTCACTCATGTAAACGGTTACAGCTCGAAGTGGCGGTGAGGTCTGGAAAAATATTGACAAGGTCTTTAAAAAGTCTTAGAAAGGTGTTGAAACTAACCTCAAGATTCCTATACCCTGAATATAATAAATGCCATTTTGCTGACGCTTTTATCCAAAGCGGCTTACATTGTAGTGAGTGCATACATCTTTCAGTATAATATGGTCCCAGCAGGAATCAAACCCACCACCTAAAGTTGGTTGGCACAGTGCTCTACCAACTGAGTCACAGAGGACCATAGTCTCAGTTCATAGCTCACTCAGAAAGGAACAGGCGTGAAGTGTATATTTGTAGCAATTCCATGCTCACTAAACCAGTTTGATGTAGTGAAAGTGCAAATAATTTGTAGTTTAATTAATGAAATAGCTGTAAAAAAAGGGAGATGTCATGTTTTGTTTTTTTTGTTCCAGGTGTTGGTTTGGGCCCAACCATGGATTATGTCATCAGCATTAACCCAAGGTACTGTAAGATTATTCTTTTATTATTATTATTGCCATGCAATCAACTTGTTAGTCAATTATTGGAATTTGGTCCAATTTTTGGGCATATTCGGCGCCCCTGGAGCAATTAGGGGTGCTTTGCTCGAGACGAGGCTACAGACAAGCTCCCTCTTGAGGCGGGGATCAAACCAGAGACCTTCTGATTGCTAGCCAGCCTCTCTAACCTCTAGGCTACCACCGCCCCCCCAAGATGATGACCACAGTGTGTGTACTAATTCTGACTGAGGCGATAATCTCTTTGTAATGTTATCCTCTCTGTTCTCTTCTCCTCCCATGTCCAGCATCATCGTGACGGCCTTCCTGGGCACCTCCATCATCTTTGTCTGCTTCACGCTGAGCGCGCTCTATGCCCAGCGCAGGAGCTACCTCTTCCTCGGAGGTACGACCTCCAATTGTGTATCTTTGTGTTTTGTGCAAGCTATCTATTGATTAATAGAACAAAACAAAACACTACTGCTCATACAAAGGAAATATTGGCGCATGCACGCCACATGGAATCCATCTGATGTGACTGTGAGCCACAATGGTGGAAGATTAATGAATACTAACTGTGATGGTGAATGCAGCGTTCCCACGGGTCCTTGAAATCCTTGAAAGTTTGTGAATTTGAGAAAAAGAAATCAAGGTCTTAAACGTTTTTGTAAATAGACATGGGTCATTGAAAGTGCTTGAATTCCCCCCCCCTCTCTCTCTCTCTCTCTCTCTCTTTTTAATTGTTGTCTGTGAGCGGATAGTTCCTATTATATAAATTCTCATCTAGTTCTCTAGCAAACTATGCCGTGTTGGGTCCTTGAATTTGAGGGAATTGAGTCTTGAAAGTCCTTGCCGTGTTGGGTGCTTGAATTTGATGTTTCACAAGGTGTGGGAACCCTGGTATGCTTAGACATATGTGACAGCAGCTGGTGTAACCGGGAACAACTCGCCAATGCAATGGATTCGGTGAGTAATCCCAACTACTACCTAGTTAGAGTAGTGTAGTGGGGATTACTCAACAAATCCATTGCATTGCAATATTAGGCTTTGGTTTTCAAATGTATTTACACTTTTCAGAATAAAAGTGTGAACACTTTGATTGGTTACCGACTTGTTCCTGGTTTCACCAACAGCCGTCATACATGAATACTAACTGTGTTTATGAATATTAGGGGTGCAACGGTTCAGTTGGCCCACGGTTCGGTATGAACCTCGGTTTTTGGGTCACGATTTCGGTACGTGTTTTGTGCGTAAGGAGAAAAAAAAAATGCTGCCATTTATTTACAAACTGTTACTTTACTTTATTTTGCTTATACTTATGGAACTGTCAGACACAAGCCAGAATATGACTGGTATATGGTATAATATAAGAAATATAAATATATATAAACAAAAAACACTTTCAAATCTAAAAATAAATAAACACATTCAAATGTAAAAGTGCCTCTTAGCCTTGACTACTGGTATAGGAGAGGGAGAAATAAATGAAAAAGTGCACTTAAGCCTTGACAGCTGGTAGCCCATATATGCATTATGCGCATATACGACACGTGTGAAGCAATGCTTGCAGACAGTAACTTTTCTGTTCACTGTTTTCGTTCCCTCATCATTGTATTCAATGCCAAACCCGAGATGACCCCACACCGTAGATTTGTACGAATCCGGCGCTTCCTCAAACTGTTGCCTCTCAACCACATTCGTGTTCTCAACTCCGCTCGCCATGAACATACATTTGAACAAGTTACAGAAGCAACTGCGTTCCAGACAAACTCGACCTCCAACTTTGATTGCAACACAGCATAAACCGAAAATGCCACAATTCACTAGTGGGTATTGAACTGTGGATGAACCGTACCAGTATAAAACCGAGAACCGCTGCGCCCCTAATGAATATGTATGTTTATACATATACAGGATGGAACGTTAGAGTCGCCATCCAAAATATTTTCAAAATCTCTGTTCATCGGTTAGTGACGGCCGTTGTAACTCTGTCCTGCAGGTACGTTGATGTCCGGTCTGTCCATCCTCCTCCTGGTCTCCGTCCTCAACATGTTCCTGGGATCTGTAATGTTGTACAAGGTAAAGAGAAACACAATCCAACTATCCCTTCGATGCTTGCCTTGTTTTTACCTAGTATTACACTGCTGTCTGACATTGTTCTTTGTGCTCTGTGCTGGTTGGCAATTAACCAAGTGTTGTTTTTGTTTGTTTGTTTGTTTGTTTTTGGGTGCAGGCTCATGTGTACCTCGGCCTGGCCATAATGTGTGGATTTGTGCTGTTTGACACTCAACTCATCATTGAGAAGGCAGAGATGGGAGACAAGGACTACATTTGGTAAGGAACACACACACACATACATACATTCCCTGTGTTTCCAGCCCATGGCCTGGTGAAGACAGAAGGAGTTCGTTATCATTTGCTGCAGTATCATGGAATTGTTTATCTGAATAACTTGATTAACATGGCTGTTACTGTCCATTAGATTAGACCTGTGCTCCAATAAGAGTTTGAAATATATTTCTCTTTTTGCCCCACTGAAGGCACTCTGTGGATCTCTTCTTGGACTTCGTGACCATCTTCAGAAAGCTCATGGTTATTCTGGCCATGAATGAGAAGGTACAGTATTGCCACAGAATTGCGTGTCCGTGTCCTGTACATTGCACCTTCTATATGCTCATTGAATCATACGTCTGCATAGCTTCAATATAAACTGCCATATTTATAATGTACTGTCAATGAAAGTCAGTGTCTTAATGTCTACTTTTTACTGTTTATTTTTTTAAATATTTGTTTATTGATGATTTTCCATAACATAAAGTAGTGGGTCATACAAATGCATGAGCAGCCAGAGAGGTAATCAAGTGATACAACATCCATATATACCCACAGACGCATACAACAACAACAACAACAACAACAAAACAAAAAGAAGAAAAAAAAGGATGTAAAAAATAAATGAAATAAAGTAAAAGAGAAACCACACATAACAAACACACAGCACATAGCTTGGAGGTCCAGATATTGAAATAAATTGTCTGTATACCCTAAAACAAATAAGCAGTAGCCTAGTGTATAAGTGTCTTAATGTCTTTTTATTATAGCCTCATAGGAAATATCTTCTTTTTACTTTTGTAGGAGAAGAAGAAAGAAAAGAAAGCCAACTAATAAAGCAAAAGATCTGTGACCTGGAATGGCGTCAGGAGTGCTTCTTGGTGCATTCACATTGTCTGCTTCATTACTGTTATTTAGATCATATTTGATTTTGTACTTTGATATAATGTCTTGATTTTAGGAATCGGTTGGTTGGAATTTGATTTTTGGCTTTGATGTATTTGAGAATTGATGTAATGGTCTAGAAGCCCTGGTGTTGTCATTTTTGAAGAACTCCTGTTTTGAAAGGATGGGGTAGTTGTTTTGTGAACTAACACAGACTTTACTTGGACAGTTATCTTTGCGTTGTTAAAGAGTTAACAATAGTCATTGTCTTTGCTTTTTTCCCCTTTCATCTGAAAATGTAGGAAAGCAAAGCCTCAAATGATTTAAAAAATGCCACTGTTTATATACTAACTTGTAAAAAGTAACAGTTTCCATTCGTGAGACCTTTGCTCTCAACATATTGCGATGGTAACTGGTACACTAAACCGCAAGGGGGTTGTTGATACTTCTGTGAATATAACTTGTCCAGTGAGGTTAGCCGCCACTTATAAACACACCATATAATATTAATAGTCTCATAATGATGATCACTGGCTTTTGGCTCTGCAATTTATAATGCAGAACATGCTAGTTTATTTTTTATTTTTATGTACATGTTTTATTATCGTCATTAGTATAATTTACTTAAAATATTACTACTCTGCTATTATAGCACAATCCCTTTTCAAAACGGGGGTGCGTGTACCTCCCACGTTTAGTTTGTTCCCTTTAGGAGATGCTCTTGTACAGTTCTAGGAAGGAAATGACAGAACAGAAGTAAAACGAATGATTGTGTATCTTGATCCACCTTGTCCCACTCCCAGACCTCGCCCAGTTCCCATCTGTCCAACGCCCTACCATTTTGTTGTGAAGATTGCTGGTAGTGGTGTTGTCAGCTATGGTGTCAAGAAATTGATATTTACAAATTGACTTGTTATTGAGAAATGTGATGTATATTTTCCATATATTTCTTTGATGAAGATTGTGCTCCCTTTGTAAAAGTGCTTAAAACAATAGAGTTGATCAGTAGAGGAACAGGTGTTTCGTGTGCTAAGAATGTTATCTTAATATGAAGAAGTATACTATAAGGAAGAACTCATCCCACTCATCCTGCCCAGTGGCTGTTGTAACATGTTTATTTACAAGGTGCACTTAATGAGAAAGTATGGCGTTTCTGCCAAAGTCACACCATTCCACTTTTGAAGCACACAGAGATTTAGTTACCATAGTTACCATTCATAACTAGTTAGTAATACAGGATCCTTGCGTAAGGAGAGAGCTGTTCCGAATGCTTCATCCTTTATTTTAGGGGGCTTAAGACGCAGGGAAATAAAGTAACAAGTCTCTCCTGACACACATTACTATTCATGTTTTGAACCATGTTTGAATGAAATTAAACACATAATATTTTAAATCAACTTTCTTCCCTGCTATACATCCCACGGCTTTAATTTCTTAGAAGTGCCAATTACAGTACAAGTTTACTAAACTATCACTGATTGCTGCTCATCTGAGGATTTTCCTATTTCAAACATGAAATAACTGCATATCTTATATACTGTGAAGAAAAGTTTTTTTGTTGCTTTTCCAGGGATTGCTGTCGTAATTCTGCTGAATTAATGTAAGAATTTAAATTTGTTAAAATAAACTTTGATTAAGTCAATGAAGTCAGACGCCTTGCCTTCTTTTGCTGAACAGTGGATGTACAGTGAAAAACTTTCAAGAAAGAATCATATTGTCTAATGATGTTCAACAAGCTTATGTAATGTGTTCATCTCTCTTTAACACCATGATATGGGTCTGTCTGCCCCAATAGTGATCTTTTCACAATACTGAGCCGAACCAAGCTGTACTGTGCTGGCCTCAATGCATCCCCCATAGTTTTTGGAACTTTGCTTGCAGGATAATGTGAAAAGAAAATATCCGAGCTAGTACATGTAGCGTCAGAACTACATGTAGGGGCAGAACTGTATATGTCGGGTAGCTGAGTTTCTTTCTTTTTTTTAAGTGGGGCAGTCCCACTCATATTTTATTGGACAGATAGTAAAGACAGACAGGAAAGTAAGGAGAAGAAGGCATGTCAGGAGGGCATGGGCCGGATTCGCACCCATGCCGACAGGGACCACTGGACCACCCCAGGCCACAGTAGCTGAGTTTTTGATTGACAGGTGTTTCGTTGACGGGAGTAGCCGAGTTTTTGATTGACGGGTGGTAGCTTGCGCTAAAAGTGTGGCCCCCTTTAGTGGTTGTGGCCCTAAATAACCGCATAGACTCTGCTTATACCAGCGGCCAGCCCAGCTAAGAGTGTCTGGCAGCTCCAAGCAACTCCAACAACGTGACGTCACCTTCTAACCACTGTGTCCAATCCCACTTTGTCATTGCAGTGTTCCCATAGCGACAGTGATGATGATGATGAGGGTATAAGGGCTGACGGTGGGGTGGGAGGGAGGGGCCATGGAGATCTTGGGAGGCCGGGGTCCGTTGCAGAGCGGGGTGTTACAGCAGCTGATGCAGACAGAGCCCATTCGGCCGGGGACGCAGAAGGACTGGTAACCAGCAGACACGATCAGGCAGGTGGAGAAGGAGGCACAGGCCTTCCGGTAGGAAACACCTGAGAGAGGTAGAGGGAGAAGACTGTGAGGTGGCCAAGCGTTGGGTTAAAGATATAAAGCATTAACAAATTAAAACAACAAAAGTGTGTTGGAAAGGACCATGCGAAAAGATGTGTTATGGTTGCAATACGTCTGACTGTTTGGGTTAGGGTTAGGGTTAATTGAATGTGTCAATTGTATCTAAAGTGTCATGTTTTGCAAAAGTTGTCTGTTTTGTCAAATACATAAGATACATACATTGCCAAACAAACAGTTACAAGGGGTAGTGGTTGAAAATATTCCCCTATGAAATAGGATGCGACCCTGATACGTCATCAGTAGTATCCCATTTCATAGGGGAATATTTTCAACTACTACCCCTTATAATTCTGTTCCGAGGGGCAAGCCGAAGACCAAGTGGCACTCCAAAACGAGGGGTAGGGGTAAACATTAGAAATGGGATTGGGCCTTGGACAGAGCAAAAGGCCCAATCCCATTTATCTTTTTTACCCCTACCCCTAGTTTTGGTGCGCCACTCACTTTCCAACCCTGAAACGTTACCAGTAGTATCATAGAAAAGCAAGGACACCCGCGATTCAGTCACAACTTAAGTGCTCACGCTATCAATCGCTCAAACAAGTCATCAAATAAAAAAGAACAATGCTTCATTATCAGGCCAGTTCATGACAGAATAGCGATGCTCTGTAGGCAAGCAACCCGTGCTCATACCCTGTCAGTCTGCACTGATATTAGGAAATGCAACAACTTCGCGGCTGAAATCAAAGGGGGGAAATGCTACATGGAAATATGTCAAGGCCTGTCATGCACAAATCAGCCTAAAAACATTGTTGTAATGTTAGATAGATAGCTAGAGACACCGGCATACTAGCGATTTTTTCCATTATGCTTGTTATAAGTAAAAGGTTAAACTAAACTTAAACTAAGATAATACAATGGTTATCATAATTTAAAAAAAAATCATTATTAACGAAGAAAATAATTACATTGCTTGTGCGTTTGCCACTATCTTGCCAATGATTCGCAAGGCATTCTGGGATTTCGCATAGCACTCCGTTTGGAACTCCGTTTGGAGTGTGCATCTAAAAAAACTCAGTTTGGAGGCCTACCACTTGGCCCTACCCCTACATGTCAACAAGAATTGGGACACCCCTACTGTACATTTGAAAGCTCAAAATGGAGGAGTAGGGCTAAGAATTGTGAATTGGAATTGTGCCAAAGTCAGCCAAGCTCACCATTCTCTCCCACTATCACCTCCTTCTGACAGGCATTCTGGATGTTTGCTGTGCAGTTGACGATGAACTTGGGAGCTGAGCAGTCGTTGTCCAATAACGTCTCTTCACAGTGGTAACACTGCATCTGCAACGGCCAGACTTGGACACACACACACACACACACACACACATTCATTCAATCATTTGTATGTTAATAATAACAGAATTACAATACACAGAGGCACATTCATGTTTCCAAGCAACATTTCACAATGCAGAGATTGTCTTCTATCCATAGTACTTTGATTGAAAGCATTATGGTGGACGTGGTCTTTGCTGCTATAGGAGAGCTTTGGTTAATTCACATTTTTAAAACATCCCTCAGTCATGAATATTCGATGAGGGTAATGTACAGGGAACCCATAGGGCAATTATTGACATCTTTCATTGCCTCTACTGAGATAAACAAAATCAGTGCAGAATATCCGAGAGGGGGCGCCATTCCCTTCACTGCCCTCCCGTCCTTAACTGACCATTGCAAGAACCGACGCATCTAACATTCAGTGCCTCTTTTTTTTTTTTTTTTTAAAGCATCAGCGTCAGTTCAACAGACTCGGGTGAAATCCACTGAAATTATTGCAATCATAACTTTATCGTCCATTTCAACAGCTCTCTCTTATGAACCCGGCTGCCACAGCAGTGATAATATAATTATAATCTTATGCAATATGGGGGTCATTATCTGATGCACCTTCAAGTGTGGTGGTGTCCAATCACAGCCACCAATAAATCATTGGAAAAAAAAATCCATGACCAACTCAAACTTGTTGTCTTATCGGTAATCATTTGAGTCAGCTTGCTGCCTAAACTGTCCAATAAAGGCGCAGCAGATTCGTGTGGAATTGATTAGTGGCGATTCCTCTGGGCAGCATGTAACACATATCCGTTCTCTGATCTAACGGATTGTTAAACATTTTTTTGGGCATCACTTGTAAAACACAACACGCCTATCTCCATTATATCTACAATATGCTGTTGAATATATAGGTACAATCTGGAATATGTACTGCTGTTCAATAACCATTTAAATTAACGATAGCCTATATATACACACATCGATTGGATTTGGAATATAACTTAAATGCGTAATAAATATAACCGAAAACAGAAAACAAACTCCATTGTTTGTGAACAGGGTCAAGATATTCAAGAACTGATATCACAGGAGGCAATGGAATCGTCCGGTGAAAAAACACCAATGCGTAATTGCGCACAGCTGAATGTAGTAGGCGATAAAGAATAGACGACGAGTAAAAATGCCTACTTGACATTTCCAAAGTTGAAGACAAACAATACAAAATAGGAAAGATACCTGAGCAGAGGACGCATCCACACAACGAAACGAGGAGAACAAACAATTGCATTTTCCATAAACTCCATCAAAAGAGGATGATGTCACCTAAAACGATACAGGTATAAAGTCCAAAGCATTTACTTTAATCTTCTTCTGTTGAAGCAGCAATATCTTACTAACATCACCCAGTTAGGTTACTCCAGTAAGCGCCAAGTGAATGGGTAGAAGGGCATCCTGCTCCTGCGTCTCCTAACTTTGATGCTCTGACGGGCACGCGCAGAGTCAATCCGCGTGTGACGGGGACGCGCGCCGATTCCGTGGTGTTAGTCAGAACCAAGATACTTAAATAAATGAAAAACAACTTTGTCAATGAGAAGACTCGGAGTAAATATCAGGAACATGCATTCATCCACTGCTAGACTCTCAAATAACAACTGTCATGTGTTTCTTACTAAGAAAAGGCGCATTGAAGATGTATCTCATATGCAATTGATTCCAATACCCAGATGTGGTGTCCTGTCCATAGTAGTGTCTGTCTACCCACTACAGGAACAACATTAAACAATGGATTTTAGTCAGTCTGACAACCACTCACATAGGAGTTCAAACGTTGTACATTATGGGGTTAGTTAGGCCTAATTTGAGACGGAGATAAAGTAAAATCGGACTCATATTAAGAATACCATTGGTCCCCTCACTCACCATTGTTCCTCTGGGGCTATAATTCTTTCTGGCACACATTTAATCTTCAGGCAGGAGAATTCATGTTTCTCTCGTGATTAGAAATCTATGGGGAAGGCGTTCAGTGTGTTTAGTTGATTTATGTGATCAAAATAACACTCAGCTGTGTTCGGGGCGTGCCTATAGCTGCATTTGGAGTGAAAGCGCATGGTGAGAGAGTGAGGAGGGTATAGATCGCGAATGCTAGCAACGCCACGAGTGGGCTCTTACAAAATGCACCAAAACATAGAACTCAAACAACATATGTAATAAGTTACCTGCACAATGGGTCATCAAATAAACAAAACAATTGGCATGAATCTCTGGTCCGCCTGCAGCAGCTATTGTCCCTTCTGCTCAGGCTCACAACATTCACCACAACATACTACATACAATTATTAATTATTAATATTAAAAATAAAACTGTTCAATAAATCAAAAATGTTGTTTACCTATTCGATGCATAAATCGCGCCAGAATCTCGCCGACTTCCGAGGTCATTTTAAGCAAAAGTATTTTCAGGGATAATAGCCATGGGTGTGCAAAGGACAAGTTGATAGGACACTCGTAGCCACTATGGCGAAGTGTTTCTTTGACTGAAGTGACTGGCGAATTCTCAAAATGGCTTCATGTGATTGTTTTTTGTTAAATAAATAAAATAAATATAAATATTGCTTTTTTAAATCTCTCTCTCTTCTCACAAATTATTGGGGAGGCCAGGCCTCCTCCACCTCTATGGAGGAGCCTCCACTGATACACACACACACACGCACGCACACGCACGCACGCACGCACGCACACACACACACACACACACACACACACACACACACACACACACACACACACACACACACACACACACACACACACACACACACACACACACACACAGTCACACACACTCTTTGCACAGTAGCCCATGTCTCTTCATGTCAGTACATTCCAATGACATAAACACCAAAACATAATGAAATGTTTTATTGTTTCTTTGTTGTATGCTGCTGTTTTCCCTTTCTTTCCTTTTCTAAGCAGACAAAGGTTTTACATTAAAATATGAAATACCCCCCCAAATCTATAAATAAAACATCACAGGTTGGACAGTAATGTTTGACAGCTGTCGTTTCATGAATCATTTACATGAGTAGAAAAAAACAATGCAAAACAAAAGAGAAGCTTACATAACTTACAGACACATAGTCATTTGCCATTTTCATTTTCAGTTACGGTAAAAACAAAAAGACTCATGTTTGTACGTCATCCCAGTGTTCAAGCAACATGGTCCTTCTCTCACTGTCAGATGGCAACACGACATATTTACAAACACGAAACTGATTAGCTACCGTATCTGACAAGACTGTCCTGTAGTTGTTCATGTGACTGTTTTAGTGTTTTAGTTTGTCTTTCTATGTGTCTAAATAATAATGTGTCCGGCTAGAATCTGGCTAGCTAACATTAGTGTAAGACAGTCAAGGCTCAGAACATTTTGATCTTTGTGGTTTCTGGTCGGCCACCCCATTTAACGTGTATTGTAGTCCTTCATTGAAAAACAAGGACATTAATACACTTACATAATTTGATAGAGGATCAAACGATCTCTTTGGAGAGCAACTAAAGATGTAAATACCAGACAACCTAAATACTTGCTTAAATTGAGGACGGACATGTATGTGTTTGAATATTATCTTCCCTGTACCACAAAAGCAGTAATAAAGGTTCCTACCTAATTTGTCACCTGATGGAGCAGATACACAATAAATTCTTTATGCGATTTTTTTGTTGCTATAATGGCAAAATATATACAACAAAAGTCAATATGGTTTAAATGATGCTGTCATTTCACACAGGGCACCCTCAAAAACGAGATGATGATGATGATGATGATGAAGAAGAAGAACATTAATATTTTTTTATGATGGTGTCAGCTTATTATGAAAATGGTATCTGAGACATTCTAATTTTGTATCACTCACTGTGATGTAATAATGCACAATTCTAGAACATGGTTACCACATGTAAGGGGAATGAAGGTTCACATTCATTGCTCAGAAGAATAGTTGCAGTGTGCCACAAAAAGTCTCTCTCTTGCCCCAAAAGTGGATATTAAAGATATTCAACACAAGAATGAATGAACTGGAAGAGGGGTCCACCTCTACATTTCAGAGATGCAACATGGAGAGAAAAATGAGTTCCATGGCCTGTACAATATTTAATGAGCTACGACTGGAAGGAAAATTCTGTGACGTGGTGATTAAAGTCAATGGCATCGAATTCAACGCACACAAGACTATCCTTTGCGGCTGCAGTCCATATTTCCGGTGAGTGTCTTAACTTGGGGGGGTAGCCATGATGGATGGCAGGGATTCACTTGGCATGGATCCAAAGGATAATCAGAAGAAAATAGCCAGATCCTACAAGAGCTTACACATTGTTCTTTGTGGCAGCAATGATACATTCTATAAAAGATACAACTATTGATTCATAATATTTGTGTACCCCTCTTTATATTGTCATATAATTGCAGAGGGTGTTTATTATATTGCTGTACTATATTGAAAAGAGTGTTGAGAAACTTTGGTACAGTATATGGATGAGTCCTGACCATCATATCCCTCCTCTCTAAACCCTGACCCACAGAGCTCTCTTCACAAGTGGCTGGAGCAACTTAGAAAAGCGGGTGTACGATATTCCTGGTGTGTCACCGGACATGATGCGTCTCATTATTGAGTATGCCTACACACGCTCTGTGCCTGTCACTGACGAGAATGCGCAGCAGCTTCTGGTGGCTGCAGACCAGTTCTCTGTCATGGGCGTTGTGCGAGCCTGCAGTGACTACCTAGAGGCCCAGCTGTGCCCGGAGAACTGCATTGGGATCTGTACGTTTGCAGACTTCTACTCCTGCCCGGAGCTCAGGCGCAGGTCCTCTCTCTTCATCCTGCATCACTTTAAGGAGATGGTGCGTAGCTCCGAGGAGTTCCTGGAACTCTCGCCGTGGCAGTTTCGTGACATCATTGAGAAGGACGACCTGAACGTGAAGCAGGAAGATGTAGTGTTTGAGGCCATCCTGCACTGGATTGGCCATTCTCCTCAAGACCGCAAAGCCCAGATCTCGGTGCTGTTGCCTAAGGTGACTGAGAGTCGGACAACACACGTAACACGTAAATGTTTGATTCATTTCATGAAGGTGTATCGGCGGCTGCCGACTGCATTCTGTGTCCATATCTGTCTGTGTCTGTTTGCTTAGGTACGCATGGCCTTGATGACAGTGGACTACTTCATGGACAGTGTGAAGAATAATCCACTGGTGAGAGCCAATGCTGACTGCAGGCCCATCATCATCGACGCACTGAAGGCCATGTATGACCTGACCATGAATGGGCCCTCCAGCTCTGACTTCGGCAACCCTCTGACCCGCCCTCGCCTGCCCTATGCCATCTTACTGGCCATCGGTGGTTGGAGTGGTGGCAGCCCCACCAATGGCATTGAGGCGTATGATGCACGGGCTGACCGATGGGTCAATGTGACTCGAGAGGAGGAGAGCGCACGGGCCTACCACGGTGCTGCCTACCTCAATGGCTTTGTGTACTGCGTGGGAGGCTTTGACGGGGTTGACTACTTCAACAGTGTGCGCAAGTTCAACCCAGTCACACACACTTGGCACCAAGTGGCACCCATGCACTCACGGCGCGGCTACGTCAGTGTGGCTGTGCTGGGTGGCTGCATCTACGCCATGGGCGGCTTTGATGGCTATGTGCGAGTCAACACTGCTGAGCGCTATGAGCCTGAGACCAACCAGTGGACACTCATCTCACCCATGCATGAGCAGAGAAGTGATGCCAGTGCCACCACACTTTTTGGAAAGGTAAGTGGAACAGAGGAATAGGTAAGACTAACTGTACCTGGAACACAACTTGATAACTATTGTACAATGAATCTATTAAAAAGCCAGGATGGATGAATTTACGAGTTGCCTTAATTCTAGGTATACATATGTGGTGGTTTCGATGGGAATGAGTGCCTGTTCACAGCAGAGTGCTTCAACCCTGAGACCAACCAATGGACTCTGATCGCCCCCATGACAAGCCAACGGAGTGGGGTGGGGGTCATCGCCTATGGGGAGCAGGTCTATGCGGTGAGACCTACATAAAAATACACAATAAATCTATGCTCAAGTTCTGATATACTGTTATTGACCCACATTTCTCCTATCCTCTCTTAGGTGGGCGGCTTTGATGGAGCCAACCGTCTGCGAAACGCAGAGTGCTACAATCCCCAGACCAACACCTGGCGCGCAGTTCCCACCATGTTCACCCCACGGAGCAACTTTGGCATCGAGGTGGTGGATGATCTTCTGTTTGTGGTGGGCGGCTTCAATGGCTTCACCACCACCTTCAATGCGGAGTGCTACGATGAGAAGACAGATGAGTGGTATGACGCCGATGACATGGGCATCTTCCGCAGTGCCGTTAGCTGCTGTGTGGTGCACGGACTGCCCAATGTGCTCGAGTATGCTGCCCCGCGAGATACCCTGCAGAACCCCCGGGAGGAGCTCAAACTGTCCACCTCCAATACCAGCATCCTTACTGTCTGACACCATATCTACCCACCATTACCCCCCATCCCTACATGGGGACCAGTCCTGCCCACTGCAGTCCACCTGGGCAGAGACAGAAACTATCCAAATAAATCCTTCAAGTGCCCATGGAAATCACATAACATTTCTGTCTTTCTTATTGCTTCTATCAGGCCGGGTGGTACAATTATTTTTCTACAATGAACGTATAAGGGAGACTTTAATTGAATGCTAGTTTGCAATCATGTCTTAACTTTGCTGGGCGCTTAGCCCATGCCCATTAATGTCCATCAATACGTGTATCTCTGACGTCTACATGTAAATACCTTCCAAACAAAAGACAAATGATATAAGCACGCAAACACACACACGTACGCACGCACACACACACACACACACACACACACACACACACACACACACACACACACTTACATACACACCAGTGGAGGCTGGTGACTTCCAGAATTGAGGAGGCCAATTTTTTTCCGCTTGCTCGCGATGGAATGTTCCCTGTTCTTCTTATCTGTCTTTGTTAAAAATTATTAATTTGTGTTTGGCGGTACTGAAGGGATTGGGACACTCTCAGGATGGTGGATGAAGCAGCTTTTATTGCCTGCACAATGGGTCATCAAATAAACAAAACAATTGGCATGAATCTCTGGTCCGCCTGCAGCAGCTATTGTCCCTTCTGCTCAGGCTCACAACATTCACCACAACATACTACATACAATCAATGACATGTCAAAAGCACTCAAACACTATGTCAATCAGACACACAACATACAATTCAGAACAATACTTCATCCATTTCTAATATTTATCCTGCAGAACAGCACTCATACACTCATGTGGCGGAAAAAGGTACTACATGTGGAATGCAACATGACGTTAATGAATGAATGGACTTTATTGTCATTGCTACAGTACAGGTACCAAACAACGAAATTTAGGAGGGGTGGCTCCCCTGGTGTTAGGAAAGGGAAAAAAAACACTTTAAAAAAAAATCACAAGAAGGGAAGGAGCTGGTTTACATAAATAAAGGCTATGTACACTATCCACTGTACTATACTGTACAGATAGACGACTAGGGTTGTCATATTGCACAATAGTATTGTTTCACATTTATTTAAAGTGTCACAGTTTGCAGGCTTGAAATGTACATGTTTGTGCCTCAGCACTACACCTGATTTTTTCAGTCCAGCAGCTGCCATACAATCCGTCCAGACTGTCCAGGGCCCAGAACTTAGGTCTTTGCTGTGTTCAGGGCCTGGACGGCCCTGTGGTAGAAGCTGTTCTTCAGTCTGTTTGTCTTTGCGGCCATGGTCCTGAACCGCCTTTTCGAGGGCAGCCTGGTAAAGTGTTCGTACCCAGGGTGGGTCGGGTCCCTGGAGATCTTGGAGGCCTTCCTGAGACAGCGTGTGTTGTACAGCTCTTCCAGAGAGGGGAGGGGGGCGCCGGTGATCTTCTGTGCTGTTCTCACGACTCTCTGTAGCGCATTTCTCTCCGCTGTTGTGCAGCTGGAGAACCAGTTGCAGATGCCGTAGGTGAGGATGCTCTCCACTGCGCCGCGGTAGAAGGTCACCAGTATCTCCTGCTTGCTGTGTTCCTTCCTGAGGACTCTCAGGGTGTATAGCCGCTGTTGTGCCCTCTTGATGGTGCCTTTTGTGTTGTCCTTCCAGGTCAGGTCATCCTGCATGTGCATCCCCAGGAATCGGAGGGTTGAGACTCTCTCCACGCTCTCTCCGTCGATGAGCAGGGGCTGGATCTCGGACTTTTTCCTCCTGAAGTCTACGATGATTTCCTGGGTCTTTGACTTGTTCAGCAGCAGGTTGTTAACCTTGCACAGCTTGCTCAGTTGCTCTACCTCATCCCTGTACGCCGCCTCGTCCCCCCCCCGAGATGCATCCCACCACGGTGGTGTCGTCTGCAAACTTTACGATGGAGTTGCTGGGGTGGACGGGGGTGAAGTCGTAGGTGTAGAGGTTGTAGAGGATGGGGCTTAGCACGCAGCCCTGGGGGGACCCAGTGCTGAGTCTGAGGGCTGTGGAGGTGTGGGGGCCCACCCGCACCCTCTGGGGGCGGTCGGTCAGGAAGTCCTTGATCCACGCACATATAGAGTGTGATAGACCCAGGTCTAGTAGTTTGGTCACTAGCCTGTCTGGAAGGATGGTGTTGAAGGCGGAGCTGAAGTCCACGAAGAGCAGTCTCGCGTAGCTGTTTCCCCTCTCCAGGTGGGATAGAGTGGCGTGGAGAGTCGTCGCGATGGCGTCCTCTGTGGACCTGTGGGCTCTGTAGGCGAACTGGTATGGATCCAGGTTGGGAGGGAGGCGTGTGAGTATGTGGGCCCGGACTAGTTTCTCGAAGCACTTCATGATGATTGGTGTGAGTGCCACCGGGCGGTAGTCGTTTAGGCAGCTCACCGTGCTTTTCTTCGGGACTGGGATGATAGTTGAGGTTTTCAGGCAGGGTGGGTTACTGACTAGCCATGCCCTAGGCCCCTCCCGTTTCTGATAATCAGCAGAGCGGACATAAACTCACACCGTAGCCTATAAATAGGTATAAGTAAATAGCGGTATTGTTTTTCACCGTTAGGTTATTCATTTGTATGCCTTTGCTCAGGCTCTTGGTTTTCCCTGCTCTCCCGGGCGCCTGGGAGATCAGGCCTGCATGTTTGTGAAGCCATGCTGAAAATATATACGCTCTTACATCGGTTTGTATCTGCGAGGAAATATTCATTGCTCTACAGCAGACCTGGGCATTGTACGGCCCCCGGGCCGCATGTGGCCCTATGGCTGTCCCTGGCCGGCCCTGTGTGAGGTCCAAAAACCCCCCAACAGTTTAGAAATAACATGTAAATAAGTGTAGGCAATGCGTCCAGTACAATTGCATTGCTTTTATTTTGAAGGCGACAATTTTATTTTCAATTTACGTATGTGCCTGCGTGACTATGTTATGGCGCTTTTCCACTACCGTGCCGTACCGCGTGAGGCCGGTTTGTTTTGCTTTCTCCACTGCCAACCAAACCGGGCCGAGCCGTTTTAGTTCTCGTTTCAGAGGGGTAGCGAGAGGTACTTTTTGCCAGGCTGTGTGTGACGTGTGACTCTGCAGACCGTTGATTGGTCAATGGAAATCGTCACAACATCGTCATCCCATGTTCAGAGTTCAACCTTAACCGCCAGTTTTTAAATACCACAACAGATTTCGCTCTTGGAAAATTTCACTTACTGTTTCTGTAATAACTTATTAATAAAGATTAGAAAAATTATGATAACCATCTTATTATCTTAGTTTAATGTCATTTCAATGCATCATAGAACTTTTATTTACAACAAGCATAACCAAAAAATTATGGCGATGTGCTGTGCCTATGCTAGACATCGGTGTGTGTGCACTGTGTTTATATCACATAATGTACATTTGATAAGTAAAGGTAAGCTAGCTAAGTAAGTAATCTAGCTAACTATGATTGGAAACAAAGTACTATCCAGTTAGAATTATAGAAGATCTAGTTGTGTTTTCCTGCTGGTCCCGCTGCCTGGGTTTGAACAGTTGGTAACTACAACATCTACATTAACGCTACATTATAACTTTGCATCCTCTGAAAAAAAAGGGTGGGATGTAAGTATCTTTCGCAAAAGCAGCATTTAAATAGTTTAGTTTATGTTCAACTGGAAAAGGTAGTGAACAGAAGTTTGTGTTTTGACTCTGCTGGGAGTTAGTTAAAAATTCTGAAAAAAGTCCTAAAAAAAAGTTTCAGAATAAAAGTCCTAAAAAAAGTTTCAGAACAAAAGTCCTAAAAAAAAGGTTTCAAAATAAAAGTCCTAAAAAAAGTTTCTGAATAAAAGTCCTAAATTTTTTACATTCAGAATAAAAGTCCTAAAAAAAAAGTTTCTAAATAAAAGTCCTAAACTGACTGAAGTGACTGGCGAATTCTCAAAATGGCTTCATGTGATTGGACGAACAAAATGTCAATCTTTCAGCCCTGGACTCAATGCATGGTGAGGCCAGGCCTCCCTTGCCCACCCATTTTCAGTGATTTGGCCAATCACATATTGCCATGAAAAAAATGGCATTACATTGACTTCTATGAGAAACCACTTTCCTGGGGGAGGCCTGGCCTCCCTCAATACAAACGGATAGGGATTCTGGCCTGTAGGTGCTTTACAATTGCAATATTGGGTTTTAGCCATGGAAAAATTCTGATTTATGAACAAAACGGAAATAATATTAATATAAAAAAATAAAAAAAATGTTTTTTGTTAAATAAATAAATAAATAAAATAAATATAATTATTGCTTTTTTAAATCTCTCTCTCTTCTCTCAAATTATTGGGGAGGCCAGGCCTCCTCCACCTCTATGGAGGAGCCTCCACTGATACACACACACACACACACACACACACACACACACACACACACACACACACACACACACACAAACTCTTTGCACAGTAGCCTATGTCTCTTCATGTCAGTACATTCCAATGACATAAACACCAAAACATAATGAAATGTTTTATTGTTTCTTTGTTGTATGCTGCTGTTTTCCCTTTCTTTCCTTTTCTAAGCAGACAAAGGTTTTACATTAAAATATGAAATACCCCCCCAAATCTATAAATAAAACATCACAGGTTGGACAGTAATGTTTGACAGCTGTCGTTTCATGAATCATTTACATGAGTAGAAAAAAACAATGCAAAACAAAAGAGAAGCTTACATAACTTACAGACACATACAGTCATTTGCAATTTTCATTTTCAGTTACGGTAAAAACAAAAAGACTCATGTTTGTACGTCATCCCAGTGTTCAAGCAACATGGTCCTTCTCTCACTGACAGATGGCAACACGACATATTTACAAACACGAAACTGATCAGCTACCGTATCTGACAAGACTGTCCTGTAGTTGTTCATGTGACTGTTTTAGTCTTTTAGTTTGTCTTTCTATGTGTCTAAATAATGTGTCTAGCTAGAATATGGCTAGCTAACATTAGTGTAAGACAGTCAAGGCTCAGAACATTTTGATCTTTGTGGTTTCTGGTCGGCCACCCCATTTAATGTGTATTGTAGTCCTTCATTGAAAAACAAGGACATTAATACACTTACATAATTTGATAGAGGATCAAACGATCTCTTTGGAGAGCAACTAAAGATGTAAACACCAGACAACCTCAATACTTGCTTAAATTGAGGAGGGACATGTATGTGTTTGAATATTATCTTCCCTGTACCACAAAAGCAGTAATAAAGGTTCCTACCTAATTTGTCACCTGATGGAGCAGATACACAATAAATTCTTTATGCGATTTTGTTGTTGTTATAATGGCAAAATATATACAACAAAAGTCAATATGGTTTAAATGATGCTGTCATTTCACACAGGGCACCCTCAAAAACGAGATGATGATGAGGAAGAAGAAGAAGAACATTAATATTTTTTTATGATGGTGTCAGCTTATTATGAAAATGGTATCTGAGACATTCTAATTTTGTATCACTCACTGTGATGTAATAATGCACAATTCTAGAACATGGTTACCACATGTAAGGGGAATGAAGGTTCACATTCATTGCTCAGAAGAATAGTTGCAGTGTGCCACCTCTTTCCCAAAAAGTGGATATTAAAGATATTCAACACAAGAATGAATAAACTGGAAGAGGGGTCCACCTCTACATTTCAGAGATGCAACATGGAGAGAAAAATGAGTTCCATGGCCTGTACAATATTTAATGAGCTACGACTGGAAGGAACATTCTGTGACGTGGTGATTAAAGTCAATGGCATCGAATTCAACGCACACAAGACTATCCTTTGCGGCTGCAGTCCGTATTTCCGGTGAGTGTCTTAACTTGGGGGGGTAGCCATGATGGATGGCAGGGATTCACTTGGCATGGATCCAAAGGATAATCAGAAGAAAATAGCCAGATCCTACAAGAGCTTACACATTGTTCTTTGTGGCAGCAATGATACATTCTATAAAAGATACAACTATTGATTCATAATATTTGTGTACCCCTCTTTATATTGTCATATAATTGCAGAGGGTGTTTATTATATTGCTGTACTATATTGAAAAGAGTATTGAGAAACTTTGGTACAGTATATGGATGAGTCCTGACCATCATATCCCTCCTCTCTAAACCCTGACCCACAGAGCTCTCTTCACAAGTGGCTGGAACAACTTAGAAAAGCGGGTGTACGACATTCCTGGTGTGTCACCGGACATGATGCGTCTCATTATTGAGTATGCCTACACACGCTCTGTGCCTGTCACTGACGAGAATGCGCAGCAGCTTCTGGTGGCTGCAGACCAGTTCTCTGTCATGGGCGTTGTGCGAGCCTGCAGTGACTACCTAGAGGCCCAGCTGTGCCCGGAGAACTGCATTGGGATCTGTACGTTTGCAGACTTCTACTCCTGCCATGAGCTCAGGCGCAGGTCCTCTCTCTTCATCCTGCATCACTTTGAGGAGATGGTGCGTAGCTCCGAGGAGTTCCTGGAACTCTCGCCGTGGCAGTTTCGTGACATCATTGAGAAGGACGACCTGAACGTGAAGCAGGAAGATGTAGTGTTTGAGGCCATCCTGCGCTGGATTGGCCATTCTCCTCAAGACCGCGAAGCCCAGATCTCGGTGCTGTTGCCTAAGGTGACTGAGAGTCGGACAACACACGTAACACGTAAATGTTTGATGCATTTCATGAAGGTGTATCGGCTGCCGACTGCATTCCGTGTCCATATCTGTCTGTGTCTGTTTGCTTAGGTACGCATGGCCTTGATGACAGCGGACTACTTCATGAACAATGTGAAGAATAATCCACTGGTGAGAGCCAATGCTGACTGCAGGCCCATCATCATCGACGCACTGAAGGCCATGTATGACCTGACCATGAATGGGCCCTCCAGCTCTGACTTCGGCAACCCTCTGATCCGCCCTCGCCTGCCCTATGCCATCTTACTGGCCATCGGTGGTTGGAGTGCTGGCAGCCCCACCAATGGCATTGAGGCGTATGATGCACGGGCTGACCGATGGGTCAATGTGACTCGAGAGGAGGAGAGCGCACGGGCCTACCACGGTGCTGCCTACCTCAATGGCTTTGTGTACTGCGTGGGAGGCTTTGACGGCGTTGACTACTTCAACAGTGTGCGCAAGTTCAACCCAGTCACACACACTTGGCACCAAGTGGCACCCATGCACTCACGGCGCTGCTACGTCAGTGTGGCTGTGCTGGGTGGCTGCATCTACGCCATGGGCGGCTTTGATGGCTATGTGCGACTCAACACTGCTGAGCGCTATGAGCCTGAGACCAACCAGTGGACACTCATCTCACCCATGCATGAGCAGAGAAGTGATGCCAGTGCCACCACACTTTTTGGAAAGGTAAGTGGAACAGAGGAATAGGTAAGACTAACTGTACCTGGAACACAACTTGATAACTATTGTACAATGAATCTATTAAAAAGCCAGGATGGATGAATTTACGAGTTGCCTTAATTCTAGGTATACATATGTGGTGGTTTCGATGGGAATGAGTGCCTGTTCACAGCAGAGTACTTCAACCCTGAGACCAACCAATGGACTCTGATCGCCCCCATGACAAGCCGACGCAGTGGGGTGGGGGTCATCGCCTATGGGAAGCAGGTCTATGCGGTGAGACCTACATAAAAATACACAATAAATCTATGCTCAAGTTCTGATATACTGTTATTGACCCACATTTCTCCTATCCTCTCTTAGGTGGGCGGCTTTGATGGAGACAACCGTCTGCGAAACGCAGAGTGCTACAATCCCCAGACCAACACCTGGCGCGCAGTCCCCACCATGTTCACCCCACGGAGCAACTTTGGCATCGAGGTGGTGGATGATCTTCTGTTTGTGGTGGGCGGCTTCAATGGCTTCACCACCACCTTCAATGCGGAATGCTACGATGAGAAGACAGATGAGTGGTATGACGCCGATGACATGGGCATCTTCCGCAGTGCCGTTAGCTGCTGTGTGGTGCACGGACTGCCCAATGTGCTCGAGTATGCTGCCCCGCGAGATACCCTGCAGAACCCCCGGGAGGAGCTCAAACTGTCCACCTCCAATAGCAGCATCCTTACTGTCTGACACCATATCTACCCACCATTACCCCCCATCCCTACATGACCCAGTCCTGCCCACTGCAGTCCACCTGGGCAGAGACAGAAACTATCCAAATAAATCCTTCAAGTGCCCATGGAAATCACATAACATTTCTGTCTTTCTTATTGCTTCTATCAGGCCGGGTGGTACAATTATTTTTCTACAATGAACGTATAAGGGAGACTTTAATTGAATGCTAGTTTGCTGGGCGCTAAGCCCATGCCCATTAATGTCCATCAATACGTGTATCTCTGACGTCTACATGTAAATACCTTCCAAACAAAAGACAAATGATATAAGCACGCAAACACACACACGTACGCACGCACACACACACACACACACACACACACACACACACACACACACACACACACACACACACACACACACACACACACACACACACACACTTACATACACACCAGTGGAGGCTGGTGACTTCCAGAATTGAGGAGGCCAATTTTTTTCCGCTTGCTCGCGATGGAATGTTCCCTGTTCTTCTTATCTGTCTTTGTTAAAAATTATTAATTTGTGTTTGGCGGTACTGAAGGGATTGGGACACTCTCAGGATGGTGGATGAAGCAGCTTTTATTGCCTGCACAATGGGTCATCAAATAAACAAAACAATTGGCATGAATCTCTGGTCCGCCTGCAGCAGCTATTGTCCCTTCTGCTCAGGCTCACAACATTCACCACAACATACTACATACAATCAATGACATGTCAAATGCACTCAAACACTATGTCAATCAGACACACAACATACAATTCAGAACAATACTTCATCCATTTCTAATATTTATCCTGCAGAACAGCACTCATACACTCATGTGGCGGAAAAAGGTACTACACGTGGAATGCAACATGACGTTACTGACTAGCCATGCCCTAGGCCCCTCCCGTTTCTGATAATCAGCGGAGCGGACATAAACTCACACCGTAGCCTATAAATAGGTATAAGTAAATAGCGGTATTGTTTTTCACCATTAGGTTATTCATTTGTATGCCTTTGCTCAGGCTCTTGGTTTTCCCTGCTCTCCTGGGCGCCTGGGAGATCAGGCCTGCATGTTTGTGAAGCCATGCTGAAAATATATACGCTCTTACATCGGTTTGTATCTGCGAGGAAATATTCATTGCTCTACAGCAGACCTGGGCATTGTGCGGCCCCCGGGCCGCATGCGGCCCTATGGCTGTCCCTGGCCGGCCCTGTGTGAGGTCAAAAAACCCCAAAAAAACAGTTTAGAAATAACATGTAAATAAGTGTAGGCAATGCGTCCAGTACAATTGCATTGCTTTTATTTTGAAGGCGACAATTTTATTTTCAATTTACGTATGTGCGTGCGTGACTATGTTATGGCGCTTTTCCACTACCGTGCCGTACCGCGTGAGGCCGGTTTGTTTTGCTTTCTCCACTGCCAACCAAACCGGGCCGAGCCGTTTTAGTTCTCGTTTCAGAGGGGTAGCGAGAGGTACTTTTTGCCAGGCTGTGTGTGACGTGTGACGCTGCAGACCGTTGATTGGTCAATGGAAATCGTCACAACATCGTCATCCCATGTTCAGAGTTCACCCTTAACCGCCATTTTTAAATACCACAACAGATTTCGCTCTTGGAAAATTTCACTTACTGTTTCTGTAATAACTTATTAATAAAGATTCGAAAAATTATGATAACCATCTTATTATCTTAGTTTAATGTCATTTCAATGCATCATAGAACTTTTATTTACAACAAGCATAACAAAAAAATTATGGCGATGTGCTGTGCCTATGCTAGACATGCATTGTCGGTGTGTGTGCACTGTGTTTATATCACAAAATGTACATTTGATAAGTAAAGGTAAGCTAGCTAAGTAAGTAATCTAGCTAACTATGATTGGAAACAAAGTACTATCCAGTTAGAATGATAGAAGATCTAGTTGTGTTTTCCTGCTGGTCTCGCTGCCTGGGTTTGAACAGTTGGTATCAACTACAACATCTACATAGCCTACGCTACATTATAACTTTGCATCCTCTGAAAAAAAAGGGTGGGATGTAAGTATCTTTCGCAAAAGCAGCATTTAAATAGTTTAGTTTATGTTCTACTGGAAAAGGTAGTGAACACAGAATTTTGTGTTTTGACTCTGCTGGGAGTTAGTTAACAATTCTGAAAAAAGTCCTAAAAAAAAAGTTTCAGAATAAAAGTCCTAAAGAAAAGTTTCAAAATAAAAGTACTAAAAAAGTTTCAGAATAAAAGTCCTAAAAAAAGGTTTCAGAATAAAAGTCCTAAAAAAAGTTTCTGAATAAAAGTCCTGGGAAAAAGTTTCTGAATAAAAGTCCTAAAAAAAAAAAAAATCTGAATAAAAGTCCTAAAAAAAAAGTTTCTAAATAAAAGTCCTAAAAAAAAAGTTTCAGAATAATACTCCTAAAAAAAACGGTGCTTCTAGTATTAAGTGACTGGAGTTACATGCATTTACATGCCGTAAACGTTAAGTGATATGGGAGGGAGAAACGGACCTTCAAAGTCAAAGACTTAAGAGGGTTAAACAAATGAACGCTTTCAACATGAATGTTTTTGACTAAAGGCTATCATGAATGAATGAAGAAGATGCTAAGAAAGCTCAGAGAAAGGATTTTATTTGTTGGGTTCTTGCATTAGTTTGGAGCCATAACATCATCATCATCATAGTCATTGTGTGTCATTCTGCCTTTTTAAAATACATTATGGTTTATGGCTTCATTGAGTTCTGGTGGAAATGCTATGTACATAGCACCTTGAAATACTATTTACAAAATCAGAGTAATAAAATGAGAATACCCCAGTCATTACAACAACACAAAAGACAGACCTCTCATTAAAAAAAAAAAGTTCGTTCAGTAGAATAAAATATACGGAGTAGAGTACAAAAATAACAGGTGTTAGAATAAAAACAGCAATAACAATAATAAACACCAACAACATCGAAAACAACAAAAAGTTCATCTGAGTATGATTTGTCCCTCCAAAATAAATAAGTTAATAAATATAACAAATAAGAGAGCTGCAACAACTCTGTTGAATTAAGTGAGATAAGTCACAAGTCCAGAAAGCAAAAACAACAAGCAAACAAGATTTTTGCTACAACGCAATGACACTCAACCCTGGTCTACACTTTCTTGATTACATGGCACTGCAAAGGATACACGTCTGGGCTTCACTCCTGTTTAAGAGACGGGCCATAGGGGCGTGCGGTTAAGGGACCATAGTGTTGCCATGGTGAACATGATGTCACATTTGTATCTGTAAGGACCGGTTTCGCTTGTTAAGTCGTGACGTGTTTCCGGGTCCAACGTTGGCTGAGGCGCTGTCTTCGAAATGGAGAAATAATAATAATAATTAATTATATTTATATAGCGCTTTTCCGAGGCTCAAATACCCTGACAATATGGAGAAAACGGGAAAGTGCTGCGTCCCTTGTTGAATGAATAGATCCGAGTCTAAAAAACGATTAAACTGTCATTCTACCGCTGTAGTACACTGGTACTCTGGTGCGGAGAATTTCTGGTTTGGACCCGGAAATGGATAAACGTCACTTTTGACGTCAGACTTAACAAGCGGATTAAGAGGGTGTGGTAGAGAAAGTATTGGGTTGTTGGCTCTGACGAGTTGTCAGGTGAGATGAACACGCTACCATTGTAAGTACTCTGGTTTTGTTTTACTGTTATTCAGTTGTTTGGTTTGGCCGCAGCAGAACACTCACAGTACTCCAAGACACATAAAGTGTGCCTTAAATATGTCCCACATACTACCTTTAATTTGATTATTCTAACTCTGGGTGTCATGGCCACACCTCTGCACTTGCGACATAAACCAGATCAGGGTGAGAAGGAAGGTGGAGTGGCAGCACATGTTGTGGAAGACTTATCAGCTCAGATCTGTCAGGTCTCAGTGTGAGTGTCTTCTCTACAGTAACAGTCGGGTTTCCATTTCCATGGTCTAACAACACAGTAGTCCCTCTGTCTGCTCAGATGGGAAAGGGGAGGCTGACGTTACAGGCAAGGTTCAAAGTGGGATTATGAATAATTTTTCAACTGTGGTGTGAAATCCATGTAATTTTTTATAAAGATGATGCGTATGACAGCTCAGAGTTTTGGAAGCGCAAGGATGTCTTAGCCCTGAATGAGTTTTGGGAGTTGGAGTGGATAGAGTTGGTTAACTACCTTATTAAGTAAACGGGTAGGACAGGAGGGAGAAGTCCATGTCCTTTTTTAGTATTTATTGATGCCGTTCTCAGGTCAGCGATTTCACCATTACAAGTTTCTCCAATCAATTCACCCAAAACTATTTATATTCTGTAAACGGCTTAAATTCTGTACGTCAAAAGAAGTATGTAACATCTGTACAAAACATAATATTGCTTACCAATGCCCTCTTTGCTTTACTCAATTCAGCTCTTTGGGTGGTGACATCTTTGCACTATTTAACAACAGGTGATACACCAGAGACAGGGTTGCTACAACCAAAAACGACATGCGGTTCGACAAAACTGTGTTTTTGGCAGCTAGAGGGAATTATACATTTAATACAGTACTCTTCAATAAGGACACCCTCCATTTCAGATACAAAAATGTACAGACTCCCTAGTTCACTCCTCTTACTCAACCCCTATGCCTATACCTGAACACTTGTCAACACAAGATTGTAGAATCTATAGTACTGAAAAGTATTTTTCTTTAACATTACCATGACTCTGGACAATACAAATAGTCTTTTTTAATTGTACAACCGCTTATTGTGTAACAGTGTGTTTGTCTCTGTGCTTGTGAAAGGCAAACGTCTGTGAAGTAAGCAACTATTCTGCTGTATTGCCACTTCTCTTCTGTAGTAGAAAAGAAAAGTAATCTGTGGTGTCAATCATTTAAATTGTTTTTGATGTTTTCGAAACAACGCAGGTGGAGCCTGAGCCCAATCCTCGATTTGAGAGGACTGTGAATGCAAACTGATTTTATAGTCAGTATACAGTACATGGGTAATTTCTTGGGGTAGAAAGTAACCTTTAACACTTGGTTTTTGCTCCTTGTTTCAACTTATCATCTCTTTTTGAGTATGATAACTCTGTTGATTAATAAATTACTCATGGGAGCGGTCACACACACTACATACTGCTGACATAATGGAATTATTCCTGACATGTTCATAAATAAAACACAGGTCTGACGATGTTGTGATGTAGGTTGTTACACTGTTGGGCAGCTAACGTGTTCTTCCTGTCAAGGGCACATTGACATGGTCAGAGCTGTTGTGGAGACACTGCATTAAATATCTGACCTCAGTACAGTATATCCATACACACATACACATCCATATACACACACACACACACACACTTTTTTCTTTAACTTAAAAATTACATGATATACCACATCCAAAATAAACAGTAAAAAAAAAAGACTTAAAACATGGAATCTATGACATTTTCAAAGAAAAATAGTTAAAGATCAGTCCTCCTGACATTTGCAACACATTTAGTGGGCAGTAACATTTGGTTGTTTTCTGAAGTCAATAGCAGCCCAGTACATCTTCTTCACAAAATACAAACCCTCTGGTATCAACCAGCCCACTTGCATCTAGCAATACAACAAAGTACTTCAGATACTCTTGTGGTAGCCTCAAAACAAGACAATGTATTTCCATGCATTTTGTGTGTCTGTGTGTGTGTCTGGCCTCGAGATAATGGTGAAGAGTGCAGTTGAATGTCAGTCCCTATGGACAACATAATGGTCCAATTCAGTCTAGTTTCTCGAATTGTGTGTGTGTCCTTGAACATCAGTCAACCTGAGGGGGTGTGAGTTTTCCAGCAATGCGCTGCTTTTCTGCTTTGTGTGTGTGTGTGTGTGTGTGTGTGTGTGTGTGTTAGAGGAGTAGAACGCTGTTTCTGCCTCAGGGGTTGGGCCTCCACAAGACAAGGATGGAGGTGCATTTTATAGGTTTTAAAGGGTTCCAGCCTGCCCGTCTCCCTCTCTCCTCTCCTCCCCTCTCCCAGTCCTCTCCCCCCCCCTCAGCCCTGACTCCCACAGGAGGAGAGACTGTCGTAGAGGGAGTCACTCAGGGACTCGGGGGTCTCTAGGGCCTGGGGTCTGCCGGGGGACAGGATGTCCTCGGGCCTCTCCTTCACTAGCTCCAGCCCTCCTCCTCCGTCCTTCCCCACCTCCGGGGCGCCGGGCGTCATCATCCGCCCCTTACCCCGCCGGCTGAGCCCTGCCTGGGGGGGCAGGGGGAGGCTACCTGGGTCAGCGGCCAGGGGGCCCTGGGGGGAGCACTGTTTCAAACTCTTGTTGGAGAGGGGAGGCAGGCACATGAGGGGGAGGGGAAAAGGGGGGAAAGGGAGAATGGAGAGGGAGAGGAGGGCGACAGGGGGGAACAAAGGGATGCTATAGTTAGTTATTTTAGGACACAGTTATTTAAGTCCTGATTTAAAGGGCAACATTCCTTTGCATTTCACATCTGTTAATTAGGCACAGTATAACTTTACGGTACTCTGTATTATGATACTTTGCAGTACTTTTGTATTAAGTTTGAAGAGAAAGAGAGAGAGAGGGAGAGAAAGAGAGAGAGAGAGGTTCATATGAATTAGCTATAACTGTCCCGAGAAGGGCCAAGAAATATACATTTTTCAAGAAAAGCAGTGTCCTGAAAACGCTCCAATTAGTGTTAAAAGCCATGGGGTGTCCATGCATTTGCATCTAATCTGTCGTTCATACAGTTAATTCAAAGCTTGCTCAAAAGCCGCCCGCTCATTTCTCTATCTCTTTCTCTTCCTCTTTCTGTCTCTCCTCCCCATCCCCATCCCCTTTTCTTTTCTCTCTCTCTCTCTCTCTCTCTCTCTCTCTCTCTCTCTGTCCTTCTTTTTGTTCCATCTTTCTTGTTAGAGGCCAGGAGCAGAAGGTAATAATGTTGAAATAATGGCCCTCTTGTCTAAAGTGTTGACACAGCAGGGAAGCCAATGACAGAGGAAGTGATCAAGCCCCCAGCCATCTTTTCTGTCTTTCCTTCCAACCACCTCATCTCTTTAAAAAGGAATAAAGACCAGAGACTTTCATCACAAACGGTAGACGAGTACTGCAGACGAGAAACACGGCATGTCAGTACAAAGTAAGATGTCTTCTTTTAGATTAGATTAGATCCAATCTTTTTGTCATTGCACAGAGAATGTACAACAAAATGTATTTTTTCGCTCTAGGCACACGGTCACCCATAGTCAGCGCCCCCCCCTGGAGCAATTAGGGGTTAAGTGCCTTGCTCAAGGGCACAACAGCAGTGGTAGGCACCTTAGATATGATGCCAGCGACCCTCCAGTACATCAGCTCACATGCAGCCCCCTCCTGAGGCGGGGAGTCAATTTAAGAGTCTGGTAAGATTGTGCCTGCCAATGGCCCCTGGTCCTAGCATAGCATTAGTTTTTCTTATGATGACTGATGGATAGATTACTGAGACACATGTATTTGTTTAAGTCGCTTTGGATAAAGGCGTCTGCTAAATGTCCAAAAATATAAATGTATCAATTTGTGAGCTTAGAATTATAAGGTTCTATCTCCGTTTAGGGTAGTTCAGAGATATTGAGCGTCAACGTTTTTACATTCCATTATGTTTTGTGAGATGGAACCTTTGTATTTTATTAATTACTAACTCAAAAATGTCAACATTTAAAAAATAACACCACACAGGCATTAATAAACACCTAATGGATCAGATTATGTAAAAAACTCAATTTTGACAAAAATGGAGATAGAACCTTATAATTCTAACGTCACGAATTGCCTCCGCTGTGTGACTCACTCACCCTTCTGGAGGGGGTGCCCTGGCTCCCCGAACCCCCCTGGACGTCCAGATACACGTCAGTGGCTCCAGCAGAGCCTTTCAGATTGGGAAACGTCCAGTTCTTGGTGGGTGGAGTTTGCATATGAGCCCCATAGGCATCTATGTCTGCGTCAATGGAAAAAACAATTGAATTCGTTATTGTGATTTGGAGAAACGTATAGCGTATAGCTTGTGCACAGTTACAATGAGCCATAACATTTCGGTGTTGTACTGTATGATTCTATATTCCATGGTTGCCTTGACTACTTGATGTTCACACCAAGATCAGAGTGTCAGAGAGGGAGACATGTCCATCATAACAGCATGAAGTGGTCGATAGGAATACAAAGACTAATGGTAAATGGATTGCACTCATATAGCGCCTTATTCTAAAGCGCTTTGCAATGGCCTCTCATTCACCCATTCACACACACATTCACACACTAATGGCGGCAAGCTACCATGCAAGGCGCCGGGCCTTGCTCATTGGGAGCAATTTGGAGTTCAGTGTGTTGCCCAAGGACACCTCGAACACTAGACAGGAGGAGCCAGGGATCGAACCACCGACCTTGCGACCACTAGACTACCCTACGCTCTACCTCCTGAGCCACAGTCACCCTAGTAGCCACCTAAGAGCTAAATAAAAGCATTACATACCCTCATGGATGGTGCTGGACAGGTGAATGTTGGGGCCCTTGCCTTCCATTCTTGCGCTGTACAGGACAGACGGGTTCACTTCCTCCAGAGATGACAGCTCTCTCTCCAGCGTCCGGGCCTTACGTGGAGCCTTCATCAGAGGTCCGTGTTTCCCCTGAGAGCCAGAGAAGCCTTGCTCGCCCTGGGACCTTCCCTTGGGGATGCTCTTGCCGGCTGCGCTACTTGCGTAGTCAGGCATGGGGAACGTGCCGATGCCACTGTCGAGGGTGCGCATGGAGGCACCAGAGCCTATAAGCAATGAGGAGGGAATAGTTAGGTCGGATTAGAGAAGGTATACAACATTCTGGAACGGCTTGCCGGAGGACTTGAAGGTGGCAGAGAGCGTGGATATCTTTGAAAGAAAGCTTAAAATACACCTGTTTAACCTGGCTTTGATCTAGTGTTTATCTCAACTTGCACTTTTACTACTATTTCTTATCTCCTAATTCTTATTTTTATTCCTGGTTTTATTTATTTATTTATTTATTTATTTATCTATTTCCTATTTCCTATCTCCTATCGACCTCTTGTTTTATTGTGTTGTATTTTATTTACTATTGTTTTTATGTTCAGCACTTGGAGTTGCATTGAATGTATGACTTGTGCTATATAAATAAAGTTTGATTGATTGATTGATAAGTATAAATATGATTATTAATCAGGGATCATGCATGTATTCTATTCATTTGCATATCTCATTGCCATCTATGAGCATAGATGTACTGTGACACACGCACAGTACGACATGACTCAGCCTATTTGCTTGACCTTACCTGTAAAGTGCTGGGAACTAATGGACTCTGCTAAGCTCTCATCTGAGGTGACCTCATCCTTGCAAAGCAGATCGGAACCCTGAAACAACAAGTTGTAAACACTCCAAATAAGATTGAGTCATCGCAGTGAGTGAGTAGTTTGTTATTAATTCAACTACATTGAGGTTCCTGTAGAAAAAGGTGAAGGAGGTGATTGAGTTTACCTTGTCCATCTCTTCCCTACTCTTGGTATGGCTTATCCCGTTTTTCTGCTGACTGAAGGGTCGAGACCTCTTAGAGTCGAAGGAGAGACGTCGGTGTGCCATCCCAAAGCTGGGGGCTCCCCGCTCATCCACCCTGTTTCCAGAACAAGACGTCGAGGGACTTAAGAAGGAAGACGTTACAAACAAACTTGCAGGGAAACTGCCATTTTGAAAAAACTCTTCTCAGTTTAATTAGCATTGAGTCAATTTAATCATTAAACCAGACAATCCTTAGATAAGGCTAACAAACACTGGCAAAATAAGATGATGCTCATGGCCATGAAGAGGTGTTCCCCTTTAATGTCCAATGAGGTCATTTCAGGACATGATTTTGGATTATTTTGGGGACACATTTTGGCTTAAGATCACCCCCAAGGGCAAAAACGTCCATAATGTAACTTTAAAATCACAATCTAGTAGCTTTACTGATTAGGAGTCAACGATTTGGAGGTATTGAATTCGAAGGAACATCAAAGTTGACATATTATTCTTAGTTGTTTGTCTTGATTCATTGGTGTCAAATGTCTGATATTATATTAATTAATAAGTATTAAATGTATTTTATTATAATTAATAACATGTGCACTGCATGTACTCAAAGTTAATTACATTTGTAATTAGATAAAATAAATCTTACCTGTTGAGAAGCTGCTGCATGAAGTTGTCTGCGGTCACCCCTCTGTACATGAGTGCCAGCTGACCCTGCGACTGGTCCATCACCACCTCACACGAATGTCCCCTTCCGGAACGGTCCATGGCCACTCCCACCCCATTCACATACGCCCGCTCCTCCTCCAGTGCCTTCCGCAGGTCTTCCGCTTTCTCCATCAGCTTGGAGATGTTAAGACTCTCCACCACCTTCCTGGGAACCGCCTTGGGGTCCTTACCCCCTCCGCCAGAGGCAGAGGAAGGGGACGTGTTGTTCTTAAGCTTAGACGTCTCTGGCTTGCGGCTGAGGGCGGGGAGCTTGCTCTTCCTCAGGCCGAACCAGCTGGCGATGCCGTTGGACGCCTTCTGCTTGGCCTCGGGCACCTGGACTCGGTCCTGCTCCTGCAGCTTCATCATGTTCTCCTCGATGCCCCGCATCACCTTCTGCTCTATGGCCGAATGGGGCACGGGCGGGCCGGGTGAGAACGGCTTCTTGTCCTCGTTCGGGACGATGGCTTCGGCGGAGGGTCTGGGTGGCAGAGGGGGAGGAGGGGGGAAGCTCTCCGCGTGGACGAATGTCTTCTTCTTACCGCCAGTGAGTTTGCCTTTGTCCTCTGGACGCGGTGGTGGGTGTCTCTGGGCAAGGGCGCGGTCCTCGTGGTTAGGCCTCACCCCTCTGGGGTATGACGAGGCCTGCCCTGCCTTCGAAGGGGATTTCGACGGGCCTTTGCTAGGGCTGTTCTGGGGGCTGGGGACAGTTTTACTGTGGTGACTCTGGGTGATGGGACACTTCCCATAGCTCCTGATAACGGGTGGGGGCTCTGTGTTGGACGACGACACGCCCATTTTGATCTTCGGACCCTCTGCTTTCGCTACATATATCCGAGGAGAGAATGTCTCTACTTGCTCTCCCTTGGGTATGGCCGACGCTGTGAATGTTGATTTGGCTCCTGTCATTTCATGGAGAGGACCTTGCCGAGGATGATTGGCGACGCTTGTTTTGGGGAAGGCTGGCTTTCCATCCAGGGAATCAGTGTGTTTCTGGTGCCTGTGCTCTGGGCCACCTTTCTCACCTTGCCTATCAGAAGTCTTGCTTTTCTCAACGTTGTTGTTAGCGGTTGTCGGTTTACCCATGTTACATTGTGCTTCCTTCTTGTCCACAGACTGTTGTGGTGTTCCTACCGGTATGTCCTCGATGTTCTTGAGTTTCCCCAACGCAGCTAGGCGCTCTTTGAAGGGGTGATGACTGGAATCACTCTGGGTTGGTTTGCTCTGGCCTACCCCCCCCAGCCTCTTGGGGGTGGAAGACCCAGGCGACGGGTCACCTTTCCTGGCTGTTGACTTGACTTGAGGCTGAAGGGGTTCACAGTTCTGCTGGCTATGCTCCAGGGCCGCGCGCTCCTGGTGCCTGTCCCGCATACTGGAGTAGCTGCTGCCCTTGTGTGCTTTACTGGATGCGGAGGAGGACGACGGGAGGCTGAAATGTTGGTGGGGGTTTTGCCAGACGGGGCTCTCAGAGTCCGTATCCTGGTCCGAGGGGTCGAGGTCGGAGAAAGGATCTCCCGTCCCCGGGGACGAGTCGAGATGCTGTGACGGAGGGCTAAGGAGCTCCTTCTCCTCCTCCTCCTCCTCCTCCTTCGCGTGTCTCTCCACAGGACCTTCGGTTTGGTGGTAAGGTATATACTGGGACGTCCTCAGCGCCTCCAGGAACTGAGGGGGGGGTGTCTCACTCGAGGGGCAGGGTGCGGACAAGCCGGGGACGTTCTCGTAATGGGGCACTTTTTGAGAACCCTTCTGTGGCTGAGAGGACGAGGGAGGCGCTGCCTTGGTGCTGCGACTAGGTTTGGGTGCGGAGTGGCTGCTGTAAACTGTCTCCTTGGCAGTGGGATGAGGGGGTAACGTGTTGTCCTCTGGCTTGGGCGGGGAGGTGGGGGCGGAGTGAGTGGCAGGGTAAGGGTCTGCACTGGAAGAGGAGGGTGAGGGCGGTGGTTGCTTTTCCCTCTCGGCGGTGGCGGTGGCTTTGCGGGCCAAGACAGGCGAATGATACACCTCATAGTTGTTGTTGTTCCGGCAGGGGATCTTGGAGCTGCGCGTGAGCTGCGGACTCAGACGGAGGGGGCTGCCGCCTGTTTGCGCCCCCCCCCCGACGGTCGGGATCTTCAGGAACTTCAGCAGCCGGGACGGGGAGGAGGCGACAGGAGAGGGCTTGACTTCACCGTGGCCTGAAGCGGAGGAGGAGGAGGAGGGAGAGGGGGAGATGGGGCTGAGTGTAAGCTTGCTTTTCCCAGAAGGTGGCAACAAGGCCTGAGCAGAGCTCAAAGTCCTCTCTGGCACGGGAGCCGGAGAGTACGACTCCACCGCCACCTTCTTAGAGACCGAGGTCTCGTTCGAGGAGAAGTAGAGTCCGTTGCAGACCTGCTCACTCTCTTCCTGCCCCTGATACCCCGGATGGGAGCTGTCCATTTCCGCTACGGCGGGGCTGAGGTGTGAGGTAGAGCTGTGCACGTTGTTTTTCACATTGTGTGCCGCCGCCGCCGCTGCTGCCGCCGCCTCTACCTCCAGGTAGCAGCACTCCTCCTGCCGGTCCCCGTCCTCCTGGCACTGCGTCGCCTCGTCGACATTCATGTGCTTCACATTCTCGCTGAGCGAGGGGTCTAAAAGCTCGTCCCTAAAAGGAGTTTTAACGGACGCGTGGTGCTTGTCTTGGTGGGGTTGTAAATTCCTAGCTTCCTCCCCTGCTGCTGGCACCCTGTTTAGATTAGAGGCCTGGGTTAGCGAGGAGAGGAACGGCGAGTCGGAAGGGCCCAGAAGCTCAGGAGGAGGCTGCTGCTCTATAGAGTCCACTAATGTGCTGTGCATGTAGCGCAGGCGTGTGCTGTCAGTAGAGGATAGAGCTGCTGCTGCTGCTGCTGCTGGCGCCAGGGGAAGGCCTGTGCTCTGTGCCGACGCCCCCTGGTCCTCTACTACCCCCCAGGCCTGTCTGTCGAGGCTCTCCCCTCCTCTGGAAGAGTGTGCTGCTGCTGCAGGTCCGTGACCCTGGGCGCGACACGTCAGCAGGCTGTCCAGGCTGCTCTTCTGGGAGAGCATACGACACGACTGGCAGCCGGCCACCCCGTGGTGCTGGTGGTGGTGGTGCTGCTGCCGGGGCTGTCCACCGCAGTCCTCCTGGAGCGACCCCTCTCCGTTGGAGTACTCGTGGATGTCCGAGTCCGAGCTGGAGTGGCGGCAGCGGGACGCGGATGAGGGAGGATGCGCCACCACAGAGCGTTGCGGGGAGGAGGAGGAGGAGAACCCCCCCGAGGACACCAGGGAACCCATGGAGTCCATGGAGACCAGAGCCTGCCCGAGGTCGTGGTGGGAGGAGAGACAGGCGGACGGGTGGAACTTGAGGGGATCCGACTCCTCCAGTTTGCGCAGGACCTCCAGGATGTGTGCTTTCTTCTTGAAGAAGGGAGACAGGGCCTCCATGGAGGTAGCCGGGGCCCGGGCCGAGCCGGCTGTTCCGTTCTGTGTTCCGTTCCCATTGCTCTGCAAGAGCAAAGACATCAGGATGCATTATTACTCGACTATTTATCCAATGCCACCAACTTCTAAAAACGACAGGATGTGTCAACTGGCAATATCAAACACATTGATCTCTTATAACATCATTTGGTTGTTATGTGTGCTGTGTATTGTAAGTGAAGAAATAAAAGAATAATTATATATAATTAATATAATGTGTATTTTTTATTTATTTTATATATATAAAATATAATATTATATACATATACTGTATATATCTTGAACAAAGCCAAATTTGTGGTGGATAATGACTTGGACTGGTGATCTGAAGGTCATGAGTTCAAATCCAACCTGGGAACACCACCACTAGTGTGTCCTTGAGTAAGGCACTTAAACCTAAATTACTCCAGGAAGACTGTCCCTGTAATCTCCAATTGAAGGTGCTTTGGATAAAAGCGTCTGCTAAATAATGTAAATGTCAAATAACTTTTTTTTGGTCTGAAATTCCTAATAATCTAAATCATAGGCTGACGTTGCTCTTATCATTTGTCAGGGGGTAAAACGAAGTGGGGAAGGTTAAAACCACTGCAATTTGAGCAGAGTACAAGTACCAGAAAACTAAATGCAGTTTAGCATCTAACCAGAAGTGCAAACAGTGATATAAAACATGACAGTGATAGCGATAGGTACAGTATGGCAAGTACCGTAATTAGAGGTATATACAGTTATGAGCTATGTACAGTTAGGGTAGCTATGTACAGTATGATATGTACAGATAATAATAATAATAATAATAATAATAATAATAGTTAATTGTTTTATTGCCATGCAATCAAGTTGTCAGTCAATTGTTGGAATTTGGTATTTTATGCTCTAGGCAAGGAGTCTGCCATAGACATGACCCTGGAGCAATTAGGCGTTCAGTGCCTTGCTCAAAGACATCTCGTCACACGGCCAGCCGGGCTTCGAACCGCCAAGCTGCGAACCTTGTGATCATTAGACGACGGCTCTACCGGGTTGAGCTACAGCTGCCCCCTAGATGTATAAATAGAGGCTGTATAAAAAAAGAGGTATGTGCAACGTGCACAAATATGGTATGCGCAAAGGTAGTATTTGTAAACAGCAGGAGTGCAAAGGGTTAATTCAAGTGACCAACGAGCATGCTGGGAATGCACAGAAGCCGTTCTCGACAGGGGCAGAAATAACCCCGAACACCAGGATGAGACGAGGGAGGAGAGAAGAGACAGGAGGGGAAGTGGAGCTACTTTGGCTGCACATGGCCGGCCAACCGTAAGAAGCTGTCTTTATCTTTAATTAAAGAAGCAATTAATTCTGTAATCAGTAGGAAAACACTTCTTCGTACTTCTCCGCCCACTCCCTCTCTCCCCCCCCCACCCCCCCTCTGCTGGAGAGAAACCAATCTGTTGACTAAAAAGTAGTCACCGCCAGCGCAGAACTCTGGGGATTATCAAATTAAGACAGATGTGGTGGAGGGTGGAGGGGGGGGGGAGTTGGGGGCTACTTGTTTAGCATTACACAGCATTCGCTACCCGTGTCATTATTTTTCCACTGCTGCCACTGGCATTCCCAGAGGCCATTGCATGTCAATGTGACGAATTCAGACGACAGGACTACTAACTTCTACAGGAAAGGGTCCGTCCACACACCGAAGCCGCCCGATTATATCAGCATACGACTGTGGACTGTTTTACCCCCCCTTTTCTCGATCTCTCTCAATCTCTCCCAAATGATCTCAAAGAGCTATCGCGTGTCGATTCGGCAATTCCAGCTGATTGAAGTGACATAGAGAACCCCTCTGCCCCTGCTGCCCATACTGATGCAATGATTTATGTCCACCTAATAATAAATTCCCTGCCTGCACCTTGGAAATTCTGATAAGCCCATATATATGCAGAAGTATATACGGTCTGTGCCGGGGAACTTGGGAGCAGTGTAGAGCTTACCGTAGCTTAAATTGTGGGGGAGGTGGGCGTGTGTGATTTCAGTCAACACATTTCTTCCCACATGATCCATATAGAGCACAGGGAGTAGTGGCTACCAACTGCATGAGGGATCATACACTAAAGCCGTGACAGATGGACTGAGACAGATGGATTGAGACAGGTTCAACAAATAGCAACCTTTTGTGTGGTGGTGGTTCAACAAATGGCACCATCTTCCCTGAGAGTGGTTTTTACTTTCACCAGTGTACACAATCAACAAAAGAGAAGTGTTTGTGTGTATGTGTGTGTGTGTGTGTGCGTGTGTGTGTGCGGCATTAGTCGTGTGGGAATCACACTAAATTGACACCAAAAAACTTTTCCTCCACAATTATATTCAGTTTTTCAAACCCCAGGGACAGAATGGAGGGGGTGAAATGCAATCTAGACACTAAGGGATGATAGCAAGACCGAGACAACATCATCCGGGGAGGTCTGATGGATATAAAGTGTAGATATAAACCCTGACAGAATTACGGAGGCAGAGAAGACAGGGGGCAATACGAAGAGAGAGAGAGAGAGAGAGAGGAAAGTGTATTGTGTGAGTGCTTTGAGGGGAAACAAAAATCTATATTCAATTTGACACCCCCTGTCCCTAGCCTTACAAGGAGAAACCAATCGGTTGCCCTCAGGGTTGAAGTGGCCTGTGTTTCTCTTTCTCTCTCTTTCTTTTACTTTTCGGTCATTTTGTCAGCGGGGGTCTGATGCTGCCTCCAAGGCCGGCGATTATGTCGGGGCACTTTAAGTGGGAACATTACAGAGGGGCCCGTTGAGAGCTGTAGGGGGCACTTAGGTGAGGCTGGGCAAAAACAGGACAACTCTCACAGGAGAAAATACTAAGGGGATGCGGGAGCACCTTACATCATATTGTTTGTGGTCGAATTAATACTGGGAAATGGTGACGCCAACCATGTCACTGGGGGAACCAACGCAGTATAAAAATCAACGTGTCACATTGAACATTGCACACTCAGGACTGTTTTGCACACTGTTTTGCACGTCGTACATATACCCTAACTGTACGTATTGTATTGATATCCATTGCCCTTGTTCTGCACATATACTGCACATCTTAACTGTACATATCTTCACCCTTGTCCTGTACATATCACACTGTACATATATCTTTACTATATCATATTGATGACTGACTTTATATTTATTTACCTATACTCACTGTAATACCGTTTACTGTCCCACCATGCACCTGTCCATACATGTATGGCTTCTGCACTATCTGGTTAGATGGCGAACTGCGTTTCGTTATCTTGGTACTTTGGTACTCTGTCAATATCAATAAAGTTGACAGAGGATCGAACCAAGGGATCGAACCACCGACCGTGTGGTCATTAGACGCCAGTCATGAGATGCCGGCTCTACGTCCTGAACCACAGCCGCCCCGTGTGTAGGGGGAGCATAACAAATAAAAACATTATATACTAAGCTATAATATACAAGATGGCCGAAAGAGGTTGGATGGTTCCGATTGCGGTTGTGGGACGTTTAGGTTTAGGATCAGCTTTGATTTCTTTGGGTCGGCCTCTCACCTTGAGTTCCCCCTGGCTCTGTGACACCATGAGCTTCTCACTCCCCACCATCAGAGCTTCTGTGCTGTGCTCCGGCACGGTCACCAACGGCAACTAAGAACGTGAGAGAAAGCGAGACGTCAGTTCAAGGCATGATATCGAGGATTATAATTCTACACATCCTCCCCATATTTCAGCTCACCTCCCAATGCAGACAGAAAATAGCATTATCGGAGCGGGCCAGCCTCTTTTCATTCCAATCTCAGCTCGGAGTAATTAAATTGCATTGGCATTGAGCATCAGATTTCCTTACGCTTATTATTTATCACAAAGGGAAGCGATGGCAGGGGAAAAGGCACTTACTCCGCATGAGAGGGGAGGTTCTTTTTCACAGGTAGAAGATGCAAAGGGAGAGCTAGCGAAGAATTCAAAATTGAGGAGAGAGGAAGAGTGGGGGGGGGGGGGGAGTTTTGGGGAGTATAGGGGACACTTTCAATTTTCATTTACAGTAATAGAATGTGCCTTTTTACTCTCTTGGCAATTACAGGCCAAATTTGTTTAGATAAATGCTGTGTTGAGATTTCCGCAGCAGATTGCCTCTGCCCTTGCTGCTATGTAGCACCTAGAATACTAATAGAATTGATGGGAGAGAGACAGGGAGTCGGTATATAAACAAACAGAGATGAAGAAAGCGAGAGAGGGCTGGGTGGGTGGGTGATGGAGTGGGAGAGAAGCAAAGAAACGAGAGACGCAGACACAGACACAGAGGTGCCCTCAGTGTCTCATACTTCAAAGGACTCAAAAATATCACCAAGGTCATTGAACATCTCTATCAAAGACTGAAAGTCTGTGTCTCTTCTGGGGACACAAACCCACGGGAAACCAGAGGCCTTGTAAAAACAACCCCAGCAGGGGTTTGTAAACCATCAGAACAGTGGCTCTCTGACCCTTGATCTGTTCTGGAATAGATATGAGGAGCAGTTCGGCTGATCGGGTAAGGTTCAAAGGCTCAAAGTTACAATTCATGTCTGCATCCCAAGTCACACCCTATTCGCCATATGGTGCACTAGTTTTGACCAGAGCCGATAGCAAATTTCCCATATGACAAACTATTCAAAAGTCAAGTATAATAGGTCTATGGGACACAATATGAGGGACTAGGTATAATAATTTGAGACAAAGATATTCTTAGATACCAGTTTTGGTCAATTTTAAAGAACAGCAAGATATAAATCCATCGATTCTCATAATCTAAAATGATATCAATATTATCTCTTATACCCCTGTACAGTACCACATAAATACACAGATTACAACAAGCAACGTTTCCACAATCATCACCTAAGCAACAGTGATGATCAAATCAGCATAGCAGAGCTTCTCATGTTCCTCCCAAATGAAAGCAGATAAGCCTACCTCAGACCCACTGTGCTTATCAGCACAGTGGGTCGGACTCAGGGGGGGGGGCGGGGGGGGCGACTGCCCCTCCTGGTGCCCCCACGGTTGAAAAACGTCTCGCTTAAGTGCCCTTTTGAGTGGCAAAAATGCCCTTTTGTGTGGCGAAAATGAGAGGACATTGACAATGAGAGGACAATGAGAGGACTATTGGTGCCTGAGGTTGTAGTTTCTAGGGAAAGAGTGCACGCACGTACGCACGCACAGACACCCAGACACACACACACACACACGCACACACACAGGTTCTGTACCTGCTGCAGACTGCTGGCCTGGGGGTGTAGTTTCTAGGGAAAGAGTGCACGCACGTACGCACGCACAGACACCCAGACACACACACACACACACAGGTTCTGTACCTGCTGCAGAGTGCTGGCCTGGGGGTGTAGTTTCTGGGCGAAGAGCTCAGTCAGGGTCCTGTTCTGCCTCTCCAGGTCAAACACACGCATCTTCAGCTTTATACACTCCTCCCGCAGGTCCTACGACACACACACACACACACACAGACACAGACACAGACACAGACACAGAGACACAGAGACACAGAGACACACACACACACACACACACACACACACACACACACACACACACACACACACAGACAGACAGTGTACTGCAGTGTTACTAGCCTGGAACAAAAGCCAACATACCCCATGGGTCCCCAGGAGTTACAGAAAACCTCCAAATTGGATGTGAGCATCAGTGATTACCTTCAACACACACACACACACACACACACACACACACACACACACACACACACACACACACACACACACACAATGACTTACCTTTTGATTCAGAAGCGCCTGCACCACATGGTTGGCCACCTGAAAGGAGATTGCATTTGCAGAAGTTACATGACGTTACATTATAAAGACAACTTTTCCTATCCAAAATCTGCATTGATAGATAAATAAATAAATGAATGGAGAATGACATTGAATGTGTGCACGGACACTGGAAGTATATGAATATGACACACACACACACACACACACACACACACACACACACACACACAGTAGCAGAGTAGAAAAGCTGTGCTGGATGTATATTTCGACGTGAACACCCACCTCGTCTAGACATCTTTCATAAGCCTCCCTCTGACTCTCGTTGGCCAAGGCTAGAGCTGAGTTCTCAGCCTGCGGAGGAGAGAGACAAAGAGAGAGTGAGAGGATAATAACAGACAACTACTACATTTTTTGATTTGACTAAATGGACTGCACTTACATAACGCCTTATTATTACAATGGCCTCTCATTCCCCCATTCACCCACACATTCTCACACCAATGGCGGCAAGGCAAGGTCTTGTACAAGGTTTATTTGTATAGCACATTTCATACGACAGGGGCAATTCAAAGTGCTTTACATACAGCATTAAAAAAATACATCAAGAGGAGAATAGTAACCAGATAAAAATAAATGACAAGAATAGATATAAACATTTAATAAGATAATGAATAAGATAAGGCAAGCCACCGTGCAAGGTGCTGGCTCGCTCATTGGGAGCAATTTGGTGTTCAGTGTCTTGCCCAAGGACACCTCCACACGTGGACAGGAGGAGCCAACCTTGCGATCATTAGACGCCGGCTCTACCTCCTGAACCACAGCCACAAAGATCAAAGTAAAGAGCAGCATACTGTACTGTACATAGCTTACTACTATCCTCTCCTGTATATACCGCTAACCGCCGTGCTTGCCATACTGTACCTATCACTATCAATATCATGTTTTATATCACAATTTCCACTGTCATGTTTTATGCTAAACTGCATTTTGTTGTCTGGTACTTGTACTCTGCATTGACAATAAAGCTAAATCTATTCTAATCTAATCTAATGCATCCAGTTCTCTGGCTCAGGATCACACAGTGAATTCCATTGAGTTCCATTCCCCCCCCCCGACAATGTATGTTATTTTTAATTTCATGGAGAATTTGACAAAGCGAGAGTGGGGAGAAAGTGGAGTCGAGAGTAGAGGTAGATCGACAACTGAACAAGGAGAGGGTCTGCCTTTTTCTTCTTCTTCTTCTTCTTCTTCTTCTTCTCCTTCTCCTTCTCCTTCTCCTTCTCCTTCTTCTCCTTCTCCTTCTCCTCTAATAGGTGCAGACTGGTGAACTCATCAAAGAGAATCCGACCACAGTCTTATATAACATGATCAAAAGTTCTAACCCGTCACCGTAGCAACGATAGAACCCAAGGGCTGACATAGGGGACAGACACTGAGTAGAGGGGGGGAAAGAGGGGAAGAGAGGTAGAAAGAGAATGGATGAAAGAGGGGAAGTCATCTGAGTGAGGGAGCAAAAAAGATTGAAGGTGAAAGAGGGGATATGGAGACAAAAGGGAGAGATGGAAGGGTTTCAGGTAGAATATATGAAAGAAGGTAGAGAGAGAGAGAGAGAGAGAGAGAGAGAGGGAGAGAGAGAGGGAGAGAGAGACAGAGAGAGAGAGAGAGAGAGAGAGAGAGAGAGAGAGAGAGAGAGAGCCAATAGACTGAAACAAATTAAAGGAAAGAGTTGTGTCCATAGAAAATGAGGCCCCTCAGCACAGTTGTTGCACAGGAAAACAGCCCTCACAGATAGTGGCCCTTCCTTGACAGGCAACTGTGACAGGCCTAAGTGTTCAATGACCAGGGAGCAGTGGATGGTAAAAGGGAAGGAGGCCAAACCATTTCCCTGCACTATCGATTCTGATTTCCACTGAGAAGAGAAAACACAGTGTTTCGATCTGCCCGTGTTTGAGGTTTTAAGGCAGAGCAAATCAAAGAGAGGCTAGCTTCGGCAACTCAATGAATGTCTTGGTAAAGAAAAAAAATCATTGGACTGTCTAATACGTGTGTGTGTGTGTGTGTGAGAGAGAGAGAGAGAGAGAGAGAAAGACAGGCAAGTCAATACAGTTCAATTCAACCTGGCTCCGGTTCAGGTCTGTGATGCACTGGTTGCTTTAGTAACCGGGCCAATTTTGATTTCCAAACATGCCATCTAAAAAGTCACAAAGTCACAAGAAAAGCGAGAATTGGCTTCTGTAGACTGATTTCTTCTTGTCTCTCTCTGCGTGTTTGTCTGTATGTGAGTGCTCTGGGTGACAACAGTAGGACACTGATACACGTCTGGAAGAATAAAGGCTGTGCAACCTTGCCAGTGTGTCTCTGTTTTGGTTGTAGATGTATTTGGTTGTAGATCATTCTATCATGCGATTTGAATGCTATGCGAGTTTGCAAGAAAATAAAAAAGTAATATAAATTCATCTATATGTACTATATGAACAAACAATTTACCTTTTATTACAAAACTAGAATATGTACTATACTGTCCTTATTCCCTATAGTATCACCGCAGAGGTATATAGAGCAAGGTAATGGTAAAGCGTCACACTTTCTGGGAGAGTTGGATCAGCCTCTGATTTCAGATTTAATCAGAGAGGAAGGCTGGGTTGAGAGGGAGGCTGGGTTGAGAGGAAGGCTGGGTTGAGAGGAAGGCTGGGTTGACAGGGAGGCTGGGTTGAGAGGGAGGCTGGGTTGAGAGGAAGGCTGGGTTGAGAGGAAGGCTGGGTTGAGAGGAAGGCTGGGTTGGGGGAACTCAGTGAGCCAAACAAGACAACTGAGGAGGAGTGATCATGAATGAATATAAATCACAGCAATTACATCCTGATTCACACGTCGACACGCGGCCGCGCTACGGTTGAGGTCGCGTGCATGCGGAGAGAGAGAGTGTGTAACGGGGTGAACGTCTCATCTTTATAATTAACCATTTAGCAGAAGCTTTTAATCCAAAGCGATTTACAATTACAGACTCCATGGTTTCCCTGGAGTAACTCAGGGCTAAGTGCCTTACTCAAGGGCACACTAGTGGTGGTGTTCCCAGGTCTTACTCAAGGGCACACTAGTGGTGGTGTTCCAGGCGGGATTCAAACTCATGACACCTTCCGATCACCAGTCCAACTCACTATCCCCCTAGACCACCACTACATAGTGTATGAGAGAATGTCAACACATGTTCTGTGTGTGTTTGTGAGAGTGTGTGTGTGACTGAGAGTATGAGAGGATAGGTCAACTTGTTTGGTGTCCTCTGGAATACATAGTGGCATAGTGGCATAGTAGAATTCATCGTGCCAGACCTCGCACCACTCAAAGCAAGGGGACTTAACCACACAACAGCGAGAGCAACTTCATAATGATCGTAAAAACACCAAAGTGTGTTTCCAGATTGGAGTGCTGAGTTTAAGTGTTTTAAAGCACTTTCCACATCTCAAACTGCCACTGGGGGGCACAGGCCACGGGGATTATGAGACTTAAAAGATGTTGTGAAAACGTCCATAAGTGCCATGAGGGGCCAGTCACTACTAACACAGGCACTTAAAAAGCTGTAATGGCGAGAGTCTTTTGTAGATTGGTCGATAGAGGCAAACACCTACATTTAGCTGTAGTTACACAGTCGTATGATTTCTGAGAATGAACCTTAGAGGAGAGAGAGCGTGTCATGCGAAGTACTACACAGTGAATACATGAAATGCAGAGATTCTTGAGTGACAAAATGGAATTCAAATCCGCTTTCAAATGTACCGTAGCACACACTATAATATTTATTCCTGGGGGGTGTTCCATCAACGTAGCTAAAGGTAAATCCTGTCTTATCAAGATAAGCCTGGATTTTCCTTGAGCTGCATTGATGGAATACCACCCTGCTCTCTGATGAAAGCCTTTCAGAGTCCTCAGGAAGGAACACAACAAGCAGGAGATACTGGTGGCCTTCTACCGCGGCGGAGTGGAGAGCATCCTCACCTACGGCATCTGCAACTGGTTCTCCAGCTGCACAACCGCGGAGAGAAATGCGCTACAGAGAGTCGTGAGAACAGCCCAGAAGATCACCGGCGCCCCCCTCCCCTCTCTGGAAGAGCTGTACAACACACGCTGTCTCAGGAAGGCCTCCAAGATCTCCAGAGACCCAACCCACCCTGGGTACGAACACTTTGCCCGGCTTCCCTCGAAAAGGCGGTACAGGACCATGGCCGCAAGGACAAACAGACTGAAGCACAGCTTCTACCCCAGGGCCATCCAGGCCCTGAACACAGCAAAGACCTAGGTTCTGGGCCCTGGACAGTCTGGACGGATTGATGGCAGCTGCTGGACTGAAAAAATCAGGTGTAGTGCTGAGGCACAAATATGTACATTTCAAGCCTGCAAACTGCGACACTTTAAATGAATGTGCAATAACACTATGTGCAATATGACAACCCTAGTCGTCTATCTGTACAGTATAGTATTGTGGATAGTGTACATAGCCTATATTTATGTAAACCAGCTCCTTGACTTCTTGTTTTTTTTTTGTTTCTTTTTCCTTTCCTAGCACCAGGGGAGCCACCCCTCCTAAATGTTGTTGTTTGGTACCTGTACTATAGCAATGACAATAAAGACCATTCATTCATTAAGCTGCTATAGACTCATCCAACTTCATGAGCTTCAGCATCGCCCTCATTCAGATCACTTCGGGAACACAAAAGAGGAAAACCCAAAAAAATGCCCACTCTTATACAGTAGGATGGTGACACCTGGTGGAGTCTGATAAAGTAAGACATATTCCCCTGAAAGTCAGGTCGAAAACGTATCAAAGAGGAATCATTAATCACCTTAACAGTAGGCTACATGAGAGATGCTAAACTACTAGTAGTAGTATTACCACCACTATAAATGCCTTGTTCTTATCAGTGGAAGGAGTATTATAGTAGTAGTTAGTAGTAGCAGTACCGTAGTAGTCGTCAAGATGCTACTCCCCTATGAGTAATCACAAAATGTATTTTGGTTGAGAGAGTTGATTGTTGTGACAGATGCTGTTCTTAAGCACTGCTTCACCCCTCCTCTCCCCCCCTCCCCTCCTCCCCTCCTCCCCTTTCCCCCTCCTCTCCTCCTCTCCCCACCCCCTGCCCTGGACTCACCTCCAGCTCTCTGAGCCTCTCCAGAATCTCTTGGCTGTTATCTGTCTCCAGGTACGGCTCCACATCGCCCTCTTCTGACTCAAAGGCCTCATTGCACTCCCTCAGCTCGGCCTCAGACATCCCCACCTGCAGGGCAAAGGGAGGGCTGTGGTTAGTACTGGTGGGCACCGATATCGATCATTTGATATTGGTCAATATCAATATGAGTGTGGGATGAAAGGATTTCAGGGAGTGCTTTATCTAAGCCACCATCATCCAGGGGACCTCATGAGATCAACATTGAGAAGGAACAGAACTGTCCCTCCTGAGACATCTACTACCCCGCTGTACTGTTTCTCCTGAGACATCTACTACCCCGCTGTACTGTACTGTTTCTCCTGAGATATCTACTACCCGCCTGTACTGTTACTCCTGAGACATCTACTACCCCCCTGGACTGTGGACTGACTCCCCTGTGTCACTTCTAGCACAACGATTGCCAATGGCCCCTGGCCTGAGCATAGATGACTTTTTCCTGCTATGACTGGTGGATAGATGATTCACTTAGACACTTACTATGATTCACTTGTAAGTCGCTTTGGATAAAGGCCTCCGCTAAATGGCAAAAATTTAATTTGGAACATTATATAAAGGAGAAATAACAAGAACACAGGCATGAGAAACAAATCTGAATTTAGGTAGTTGTGTTTAATGCGTCCAAAACATACACATCTACTGAAGCAAAAAAATAAAATAAAATCCATTCCAACTAATGAGAGGAAGACTCTCAGACTTCATCCAGCCCTTACTCTAAATTTAGCCCTCACTTTGAGGTAAAACATTTAACAGTTGTGTCGACTCTTTTCTCCTCTTAAAGTTCTCAGCTCCCTGGTTTTGTGCTTCATTCATTGGTAAGGTCCGCCCCCCTCAGGCGATAAACCAACTGCTCTATTGTATCCAGATGACGGGCGGTAGACAGGGCCAGTCAATTAAGGGACATTCGCCCCTATTGTCACCCCTTTCTCTGCCCATCCACGGTGACCTATTGACTCCTGTCAGCGCATGCAGAGGGCTTGGAGCAGGATGCCCTCTACTGGCCTATATGCGCATTACATTACTTATGGGATGATAAATGCTTTTAAAAAGCTTTCGTAGACAGGAGTATTAGATGCATACAACCCACTTAGCTAATTTACTGCTATTAAGCCCTGTAAAAAGTCACAGAACGCTCAGTACTGGCAGACGCATGAGTCTAAAAAAACTAAAACAAGACTAGCGTCAGAGGAGTAAATCCCTCAAGTTAAGATGACACAGGAGGAGCTTGTTTCGCAACAGACATTTGAAGAACACTTCTCTGGACACCGCAGGGCAGGGGGTCAAGGCAGGAGGGTTGAAACAGTCCGTAGTAATCGTCTGTTAACTGATCAGGACTGAGGTATCCGTTGTCGTTTGACCGGGGGAATCGTGTCAGGAGAGATCAAAGTGAGTGGATACGAGGCAGTGTGCCAGGGCCTGAGAGCCTGGGGAACAGATCCTCTCAGGGACATGTGATGGAGGCCACATGCCTGCTTGGATCAATACGCTGTTGCCGCCCCCGCCGGCGCCTTCATCTTCTCCTCCTTCCTCCTCCCTTCTCCTCCCTTCTCCTCTTCCCTCCTCCTCCCTCCTCCTTCCTCCTCCCTTCTCCTCCCTCCTCCTCCCTCCTCCTTCCTCCTCCCTTCTCCTCCCTTCTCCTCCCTCCTCCTCCCTCCTCCTTCCTCCTCTTCCCTCCTCCTTCCTCCTCCTCCCTCCTCCTTCCTCCTCTTCCCTCCTCCCTCCTCTTCCCTCCTCCTCCTCCCTCCTCCTCCCTTCTCCTCCCTTCTCCTCCTTCCTCCTCCCTCCTCCTCCCTTCTCCTCCCTCCTCCTCCCTCCTCCTCCCTCCTCTTCTCTCCTCCTCCCTCCTCCTCCCTCCTCCTGTATCCCTCTGTCTTTCAAAGGATCCAGATAAACAGGATCGGTTGCATAAGAAGATTTGTGCAATGGAGAATCTTCACTAAGTCAAATGAAAAAAGGGTAACACAGCTACTATCTTTAGTGTTATTTTTTTCCTTCTCATATCTGAATGGAGATCAGTGCCCCATTTTCTTATTTGGTAATAGCTATGGGCTGGAGTGGTGTTTTCTGGAGAGAGTGGCTTTACCACCCCAGGCAGCAAGGACTCTCAGATGACTAATGTGTTGAGAAACACTACATTAAAAGGATATTGGACTACAAATTCATACTGGGTTAGGTAATAATAATAATAATAATAATAATAATAATGAATTTTATTTCTATTGCACTTTTCATTTAAAAGAATCTCAGAGTGCTACAGAGTGTTACAGAGAGAAAAACAACAACCGTAAAAACATAATAAGTTAAAAACAAAACGACCTAAAAACATAATAAGTTAAAAACACAAAATAAATCACAAGAATGAACACAGGTTCAACAGTCAAAGGCCTTTTTGAATAAAACGGTTTTTAGGCCTGTCATAAAAGAGTCCAGGCTCTGTACTGCCCTTAGCTGGCTAGGTGGACTGGTGATGAATGAATACAGGAGGAGGTGTGGCGTAGGAAGAGGGACTCACCTGTGAGGCTGGCTCTCAATAGTGCACGAAGGTCAAAGGTCAGTTGTGATGTCCTTTAGCCTCGCTCTGCGATTTTCCTGAGACACACAAGAAATAGAGAACGTTAGTCTCACCTTTAGATTAGATTCAACCTTTTTGTCATCGCACAGAGTACAACGAACAAATGTGTTTTTGCTCTAGGCACAGGGTCAGCCATAGTCAGAACCCCTGGAGCAATTAGGGGTTAAACGCCTTGCTCAAGGGCACAACGGCAGTGGTAGGCACCTTAGATATGATGGCAGCAACCCTCCAGTGACCCGCTCACATGCAGCTCCCTCCTGAAGCAGGGATCGAACCAGAAACCTTCTGATTGCCAGCCGGCCTCTCTAACCTCTAGGCTAACTCGCCCACCCCCTCCCCCCCAAGCAAACTTTAGCTTAACATACAGTAAATCTTCCTGAAAAGGAAGACACACCAAAAACAACACAACACAACATTCCATATGAATCATGGCATTTACTTGGGTCACAAAAAACCCCCCATCATTTTATGATCTTAGCCATCCTCATTGAGCATTTACCATGCGCCATTTGAAGACATACCAAACACAGCCAATCAAACAAGTCCAATTCGTTGACATTTACAGTGCTCACACAAAACCAAAAAACAAGTACATCCTTTCTGCAGATGAAATGTACAATAGCTTGCAGAAACAAAATATGAGGTTTCCAAAGATGACCCAATCTGGTAAGGTACTATGTGGCATTTCCAAATCACCAGAAGAAAAACCATTACGAGCTCTATCTTGTTTTTTTCTTGTTGTTGTTGTTTTTCCTGACCTTTTCTAAAGCTTTCTCTCAGTGTTTTGTTCCAGCCAAGTACTAACACACCTAATTCAATAAATCTACCCCTCTGTACCCGTCTGAACGCAACCCCCCCCACCCCCCAAAAAAGAAAAAAACCTCTTCCTTCTTCTAGCACGACGACTGCCAATGGCCCCTGCTTGAGCAAAGAGTACTTTTCATGAGTGGATGAGACGATTCACTTACTTACATTAGTCAAACGTATTGATTGTAAGTCGCTTTGGAATTAGGCGTCTGCTAAAATGGCCAAAATGTAAATGTAAATCATTAACCCTTGATTCGTCGAACTTGCTGAAGTCATTACTGAGCGTGAACAAAAATCTCAAGCACGAGCACAAGCAACTAGGATCGGAGAACAGTGTTCGTATAAAACACAGCAGATTGTCTCCTAGGCGTTTATACAGCAGGAGTGGGTGGAGAGAGACAGAGAGGGCCGTGAGCAACCTGATAGTCGCTCAGATGGTAAACCAACACTGTTGTCACTCCTGCGTTGTTATTCGTTAGAGGAAAGCCTGAGATAATAAACCATACAGAACTCTGAGCTTATACGCTTCAGCCTTTACGCTTTACCTTGAGGGCAAAATTCCAAGTGGTTAGTCAGCTAATTGTTATGTGGGAGGGGGGGGGGGGGTTGTAGGTTTAGAGATGCGGTCGCGTGGTTTTGAGATTTGATCAGGAGTGGATCAGATGTTTTAGGCGTCGTTCCGCTGGAATGCATAGCGTTCACACATCAGGAATTTGGTTGCCGTAAAGCATCGCCAAATATGGCAGCAAGTGGTAGCCGAATTGAGAGCCGAAAAAACCCAGAAAAAGATTCATCACACGTTTTCAGCGATAATAATAGACTCATAATGAAGAGAGGTGATAAAAAGCGATAAAAAGTCATTAAGTCAACTAAGTTATTGGCCTAGGCTCTTCCCTCAGGCTCAGCCTTCATTAGACCCTGTGTTCCTTTCACCCTCCATCCCATATCACTTCTAACAGGCAGTCCCCCCCCCGTCCCTGGGGCCACTGTCACCCAGCATCCCTTCAGGGGTAAACGCTTTAATCCTGTTAAATCATGTCAAACGCCCCCAAAATTAGATTAGCACTTGAGAGAGCATCTGCCCTCCACCCAGGGTTCCCCTCTCTAGAGAGAGCGAGAGCGGGGCTGCCAGGTGGGATGTCTGTTCTCTCTCTCACCACCAAAACAGGTGCCTCGGCAGAGCCACTCACGGACCTGTCCTCAGCCTCCTACATCAGCTGCTGCCTCACAGACATTACTGGAAAAAGGGCCTCCCTGAAAACAAAAACACAACGGAACACGGAGAAGTGCAGCAGCCGCACTGCCACACAGTAATGTTGATGGATCCCACCCATGTTAAGGGGGGATGCCATCTGTTGGGGGGGGGGGGGGGGGCAGAGAGAGAGAGAGAGAGAGATAAGAAAAAGTAAAAATTAAGGAGCACATCAGCCCCCTGTCTATTGACAAACCTGACGGAGATAATCGTAAATGTCAATATTGAAATTCATGTCGCTAAAATGCTAATGACCTCATTGGATGCTATTGATCTGTGAGGTAGGATGCTACCTCTCTCTCAGTACATAACCTAATCATAGATCTCTCTTTTACAGTGAGCCCTATATGTAATCTAATCTTGTAATCTACAAAGTCTACAGCGCAAGTGGGTACCTTGTGAATACAGACGGCAATAAAGATGGAGGGGCTGGCCTTGTGTGCTGTAGACTCTCCAGGACACAGGGTAGGTTGAGCAGGACTAGGGATAGACTGCAAAAAGTCAGCTCTCAAGAACAAGAAAAAAAAGCAATAAAATGGGGCAAATGCTGCTTAGAATAAGCAAAACGAACTGCCTACAGAACAGGTAAATTTCACTTGCCAATATAAAACAAGTAAAAGATATCTTAAAACTAGTGCAGTCAGACAAAAAACGTGTATATTTTGCCTTAGATTTACTTTTTGCAGTGTACCTCTCACAGTAAATGGTCTGACTTATATAGCACCTTATTCCAAAGCACTTTACAATGGCCTCTCATTCACCCATTCATACACACACGGCGGCAAGCTACCACGCAAGGCGCCGGCCAGCTCATTAGGAGTAATTTAGGGTTCAGTCAGTGTCTTGCCCAAGGACACCTCGACCTATGGCTAGCCGGGGATCGAACCGCCGATCTGCCGACCTTGTGATCATTAGACACCGGCTCTACCTCCTGCGCCACAGCCGCCCGCCCCTTCAGTACATAACCTAATCATAGATCTCTCTTTACAATGAGCCGTATATCTAATCTAATCTCTAATCTACAAAGTCTACAGCGTGAGTGGGTACCTTGCCAATACAGATGACAATAAAGATTGGAGGGGCTGGGCTTGTGTGCTCCTGGGTCTCTGTACTTTATTATTATTCAAATATTTGTATTGGTTTTCACATACTTTACAGCACAATAACAATGGTTCTCCACACTCCAACATAATAGAATACAAAATACAAAAATAGATACTTTACTATGACTAAAACAAAACAAAAAAGAATATCGCTGCAATAGCAGAATTGATGGGTCTCTACTGTACTAGTCTAGAGTCTAGACCCTCCAGGCCACAGGGTTGGTGAGCAGGACGAGGGCTAGACTGACTCCAGCACGGTGATCCTATGAATCACTGCCTTGGTAGGACAGCCCGAGGGGTCAGCACTGCAGACAATGCATGGGAATAGAGACCAGACCTCCAAGGCCCTGACTATTGCAGTTAGTCTCCTCAGCTCAGCGCTCAGAACCCAGACAGTCTAAATCCAAAAGCGCTCTGTATCAGCATGCACCTGGAGGTTGGTAATGGGGGGCGGGCAGGCGGTGAGACATTCTTTCAGCGTGAGTATCAGAGGGTAACTCCACCGTTTGTCTCTGCCAGGAGTGGGCATCGCAGATGGAGGCTCTGTGGGCTTGCGAGAGAGAGAGAGAGAGAGAGAGAGAGAGAGAGAGAGAGAGAGAGAGAGAGAGAGAGAGAGAGGCGTATGTGAAGCCGACAGTCAGACAGAGAGAGAGAGAGAGAGAAAGAAAGACAGAGAGAGAGAGAGAGAGAGAGAGAGAGAGAGAGAGAGGAAGAAAGACAGAGAGAGAGAGAGAGAGAGAGAAAGAAAGACAGAGAGAGAGAGAGAGAGAGAGAGAGCGGCGTATGTGAAGCCGACACTCAGACAGAGAGATAGAGAGTAAGGGAGAGAAAGAAAGAAAGAGAGAAAGAGAGAGAAAGAGAGAGAAATACCAAGATGGTGACTGAGGGATTGAGAGAGAAAGACGACATGAGAAACTTAAGAACGAGAGAACGAGCGGAGAACGAGACAAGAAAAGGGGGAAGGCTAGACAGAGAAGGAGAGATATGGAGACAGACCAACATAGAGATGGAGACACCGGGAGAGGTTGTGGGGGTCGGGGGGGGGGTGGATTTCTACCCGTCTGAACGCAATCAAAAAGAATTCTACCCTCGGGGGCATTTCTAAGCCCTTGCCAAGTGCCTCCGCCTCTCTCCTTCCCCCTCGCCCCCCCCCCCCCCCCCTAACCCCCCTATACGCTTTGGGTGCCCTCCTTTCCCCAAAGTCTGGGTCAAAGTACGATCACAGAGAAAGAGGAATATTAATCCACACTCACATGCTCGATAAGTCCCATTCCACCATAATTAGCTTATCAAGAACATTCAAATATATGCGAACGGTAATTAATCGAGTGGTGTGGTGGGTGGAAAGTGAGGGGGAGGAATCTCGCCTTACAGATTAAAATAAAGTGATTAAAAGAGTTGAGAATCTCTGCATATTAAACAATCAATCAGTCAAACAATAATACATTTGATCTGTAGGTCTTTAAAAATGTATGGTCGGCGCGAGAGACTCCTACAAAAGGTGTAGTGGGACATTCCAAGTGTACCAGGAAAATCCTTTAAAAAAAAGTATTACTCATCTAGTATCAGCTACAAATGTGCCACTGAGTTCTCAAAGTCATCCCCTCACTAAACCACAACATCGACAAATAATAGATAGCTTTAAAGAAATACAAAGTAAATAATTGATAGCTTATCAGAGCTCCCATCATTGGTTTTATGTCTAGTGAATCTCTTGCTGCAGTCACACACATGGCAACTATTGCCCCTGCAGTACTTTAGTTTCTCTCGCACACACATACACACACACACACGGCGCACATGCACACACACACGCACGCACGCACACGCACATGCACACACACACGCACGCACGCACACGCACACGCACACGCACGCGCACACACACACACACACACACACACACACACACACACACACACACACACACACACGCACACACACACACACACACCAGCCAGGTCTGGAGTTCCACCACCTTAGTCACCACATCTAACAACATGTAATGGATTTGATCTCTTTTTTAGAACCGGCTGTGGATTTACTGCCCCTTGTCTGAGTCAGTGCTATGACATTGCAGTAGTCAGCAAAGTCACCCAGACAGACCCGTACCAGAGCAGAACCCTGCTGAAAAAGAGCTGTAAACCCCCCCCCCTCCCCCCCCACCCCCCCAACAGTCATTAAGGAGACAGATAACCTTATATACCTCAGACCGGCTTATCAACAGAAACAGCGTCTTGTCTGTGCTGCTTTTTGAGTGTAGGACTGACTGAGACCTGCCTTCACTCAAGGGAGGAGGAATAAAAGAAAAAGGAAAAAGGCAAAGGCGGAAGCTTCATGAGAAACTTCGAAATTCACTGTTCTCATCCTGGCGGTGTGGTTGGGTTATTTTAGAGACCCCGTCTCTGTCTTCTGAAGTTCAGCAGTCGAGGCGTAGCTGGATGGAAGATGCTGGCATAAATCGTGCTCTGTTGACGTGACTCAAAGTCACAGGCCATGTCATCAAAGTCACTGTCATGGTGAGATGTCTAAGTGTGACCACACCCGACTGCATGGCACACATTCCAACAGTGGCCCTCTGACAACTGGCTCGGCTACCGTGCTGCTGAGTGGACTGCATCAAAGCAGTAGCCCGGCCTTCTTCTTTTGAAGTTATTGTTTCAGGGTGGGGCGGTCCCACTCGTATTTTTCTTTTTAATGACAGATATAGTGGAGATTATGACAGGAGGGATGGGTGAGAGAGAGAGAAGGGATGACATGCAGGATATGTCCGCTGCTGGAATCGAACCGGGATCCCTGCGGCACATGGTCAGCGCTTAATCCACTACGCCACCTAAGCGCCCCCTTTCTTTTTATTAATAGACAGGGTTCCTCCAAGTTTCAACAAGTCAAATTTAATACCTTTTTAGACCTTTTTTAGACCTCTTGGGATATCATTTTAGACCTATTGGCGGCACCATATGATAGCTTTTTGTCATCCTCGAGGTGATGAAATGAGGGATTTCACTGCCATACAGACAAAAAAGGAAGCAAATTGGCATTTTTTTGGTTCTAGCTTGATTCATTTCCGCGTAAATAGTTTTTTTAAGACCCATCACCTAATTTTTAGACAGAATAACTGAAATTTGAGACCTTTTTAGGCCTTATGAATTAGATTGCTGGATTTTAGACTTTAAGGCTTTTTAAGACCAGCGTGGGAACCCTGTTTTAAGTTATTTCTTCCGAGTGGGGCAGTCCCATTCGTATTTTTCTTTTTATTGATAGAGAGGCAGTATAGTTTATGACAGGAAGGACGGGTGAGAGAGAGAGAAGGGATGGCAAGCATCTCCACAGCCGGAATCGAACCGGGAACCCTGCGGTTACATGGTCGACACTTAACCCATTACGCCACCTAAGCGCCCCCAGTAGCCTGCTGTAGGCCTTCTGACATCTGACTGTTAGCAAGAGTGTGTCCGTTACATGTCACTCGCTCACTTGGAGGACACCAGAGATTATCACAAGTAGCCTCTGTTTTTGAGGTCTACCTTCTGTAACCCGAGTTGAGTAATGGTAAACTCACTCACTCTGAAGTTGAAATACCCCCACCCCCACCCGCGCTGTCGCAACTGATAACTCTTTGACAGCATAGCTGGTTAACGTCAGGTATTTGAGGAGACGTTGTGTGTGTTAAGATAAGATTAGATTAGATTAGATTCAACTTTATTGTCATCGACAGAGTACAATACACAAGTACAAAGACAACAAAACACAGTTCACAGTTCGGCATCTAACCAGAGTGCCATAGTGCAAAAGCCATAAATGTATGGGCTGCGCATGGTGGTACAGTTTACGGTATTACAGTGAGTATAAGTAAATGAATATGAAGTCAGTATACGTGCAATGAATATGAATGTAAAAAGTAAATGTGTTAGCAAGTCGGAGGGCGCAAGTTCGAGACTCGGTTGGAACAACTCTAATTGCGGGGCGACTGTTCACAACAACTTGTTGTCTGTTTCACTTCCTCCCTGGGAAAGGGAAGACATATTATGACCCCTTACCAGACCAGTCCAAGAACTGACCTAGCGGGGAGATTGGTGGCGTAACGGGTAAAGCGTTGACCAACGCAGGGTTCCCGGTTCGATTCCGACCGTGGACATATCCTGCATGTCTTCCCTTCTCTCTCTATCTCTCACCCATCCTTCCTGTCAAAATCTCTACTGTATCTGTCAATAAAAAAGAAAAATCTGAGTGGGACTGCCCCACTCAGAGAAAAAACTAACCTTGCTTCCTCAATACGGAGTGACTGAAGGGAAGTAGAGATTTTGACAGGAAGGATGGGTGAGAGATAGAGAGAGAAGGGAAGTGAAATTTGCTTCAAGTGTTTGTTTAAAAAAACCTGTTAACTAATTAGCAAACAATTATGCTGGTTCTCCTTCTCATACGTTCATACCCATTGGTTACATTCGTTAAGACCCTCCCCGTCTCAGTCCTTGAAAACTGAACTGATGGATTGCGCCTTTAAGGTACACACATGTAGGCAGGCACAAATGAACACACAACTCACACAAACACTACCCTCATTGCTAAGTCCTGTATCAACACACCAAGAGTACCATTTCCCTAGAGCTTATTACAGTTAAGCAGTAACTGGGCCCACCCACAACACAACGCCGGTTAAACAAACTATCCCGAGATTTTTAACAAAGACAAATATTCATACGGGAAAATGATATGGAGCTCTACCATGTTAGACAAACATGCTACAACGGCCCCTGTTTCATCACAAAGTAATCACTGTTGTAGGGGTAGGGGTGGGGGTGGGGGTGGGCGCAGTGGGTGATGTTGGTACAAGACTCCTACGCCTTTTACCTTTTTGTCCATATCTCTGTTAATACTTTGTAATACTCTGAGATAAATAGCTGAGCTTGGGCATTTCTGTCATGTGGTGTATAGCTGTAAGCCTCTGTGACCACCGTGCCTAAGCCCTCTCTAAACAGTCACTTCCAGCTTTGTTTACACTGACGGTACGCTATATCATCATGCTGCTGACTTAAGTAAAACAGAAATATCAAATGATGCCATGCCCCTCTTCCCACCACCCCCGTATTAGATTAGTCTGAGTTTGGACGTGCCACGTTGAATCTGTGGGCTGGCTGATACATGCCAGTGTGTGACCCTACAACCCCACTCCTCAACACATCAGCCCAGCTGATATATATATATGTGTGTGTGTGTGTGTGTGTGTGTGTGTGTGTATATATGTATATATATATATACACACACACACACACACACACACACACACGTGTATACATATGGGGAACATTGTTATTGATACATAGTGTATGTATAAATTAATTTGGGTACAGACGTGTGGTTAACATGCAGACACATACATACTGTATAGTTGGGCCAACGAACATACCCATGTCACATATAGTCTGTCTGCACTCATACAGAATGCGCCTTCACAACAACTATGCTCAATTGAACTAGGGCACACACACAATCCAAAATACACAAAGACGCACACACACACACACACACACACACACACACACACAGAACGCGATATAAACAAAGCGCACCAGAGCTCCACTCCACATTTACAAATCTCCAGAAAAAAACTGAATCTACAGCAGTATGTTCATCTACTGTCCTCTTCTCCCCCAGTTCATCTCCCCCCACCCCACAAACACACACACACATCACAACACAGACACACACACATACACACACACACATCACACATCGCACACACACACACACACACACACACACACACACACACACACATCACACACACACACACATCACACATCACACATCGCGCACACACACACACACACACACATTACACACACACACACACACACATCACACATCGCGCACGCACGCACACACACACACACACACACACACACACACGCACACACATCACACACACACACACACACACACACACACACACACATCACCTCATAGGGAAAGTATCCGATCTCGGCATCCCGTAGGTTCCTGATCTCCTGTCCCCCCCAGGGGAATGGTTGGGATCGATACGCGTAAAACCGTACGGGAATGAGAACAATGTCCACAACAACCCAGAACGCCTCAGCCACGGCTCTGGTGGGGTAGTGTCAGCTGGGCAAGCCTCGTGCTGCAGAGAGAGACTGCCTCTCTGCCTCTCTTCTCAAATGGAGAGGAGGAGAAAGAGGAGGCAGGAGGAGGAGGAGGAGGAGGAGGAGGATGAGAGGGGATGTGAGTCGTCTCCCTCCCTCTCTCTCTCTCTTTCTTAGTGCTGAGACGTCAGGACCATCCTAGTGCAGTAACACTGACGTAGTATCGTGTGTGTGTGTGTGTGTGTGTGTGTGTGTGTGTGTGTGTGTTCTGCACCGTCTGCAGTGAGCCAACTGCCATTGTTCAAGTGGCCGGGCAGAGAGAGAGAGAGAGAGAGAGAATACAAAAACATGTAAGAGAGAGAGAGAGAGAGAGAGAGAGAGAGAGAGAGAGAGAGAGAAAGAGAGAGAGAGAAAGGGGTAGGTAGAGCAAAGCTGGCCCTCCTCCCTCTCATCGACAAACCCAGCCCACTACAACAGCTGTGGACGAGCCCCCATCCGCTCCTCCTCCTCCTCCTCTCCTCCTCCCCTCCTCCCCTCCTCTCCTCCTCCTCGTGCCCAGCATTAACTCTGGAGCTGCTGGCAGGATGAGGGGGCAGGGAGGGAGGGAGGGAGGGAGAGAGGCAGGGAGGGAGGGAGGGAGGGAGGGAGGGAGAGAGGCAGGGAGGAAAGGAGGGACGGAGGGGGGGTATCAAAGAAAGAAAAGGGGGTTAATGTTTCCAAAAGGGAACAGAGTTAGCCTATAGACAAAGCCTATGGGGGTGAGGGGGGACGAGGGGGGACAAGGGCGGCCCGCTAAGAGGCTTTCCAGCTTCTGAAAAGGAGAGGCGGGAGTCTGATAAAGTCTTAACACAATGTCATGAATGAGGCGTTCTTAATTGAGAATCGATAATGTAACATTTTTGGGGGAGTTATTCTGTGAGGTGGGAATTATAAAGAGAAAGGGGGGATTTGAAATAGAGTGGTTTTTTAAAGCTGACTGTCAATTAAACTATGTCTTTCTTCCAATGACCAAACCTCTACTTTAATTAAGTATTACCTTCAAAACCCGGTAATATGATCTAGAAAATGGAGATATTATACTGTCTGAGAGAAGCAATTGTCTATATGTTTTCTAGGAACTAGGAAGGTTGGCTAACCGAGGAGTATAAAGTCTGTGAATGACTAGTTGGAACACTGCATAGTATAAATGGGGGAAAAGGGTGAATGAAGGAGATCTATTTTTTTTCCGTTGCTGCAGAGATTTTCTTTTTTTTTGGTACAGACCACACATACGCTGAGACTGCATAGATGGAATTAGACTGGTGGAGAGACATGTCCCCTCCCCGCCCCCGTCCCCCCCCGCCCCCCCCCCCACCCCAAAAAAGCAGATGGCTACAACCTTCCAAAATCTTTACCCTAAACGTGTGTGCAACCAACACACTGTCAGCCTGTCAGCTCCCCCACTACACACACACACACACACTCACACACACACACCACACACTGATCCAAAGACACCCCCCTTCCCCCGCACCCCCCTTTACCCACAAGCACCATAACCTAATTATAGGTCTGGAATGCTGGGTATTCATTGATACTCAATGGTTCTAAGGCTTCCCTGCCGCAGAGCTACCCACCCACCACTAACCCTCCCTTCCACATCATCTGCCCATGAATAACAGCGTGTGCGTACTATGACAAAGGAGAAGTGGCAGTTATGCTATGATCTTCTGGTCATATCGATTCTACACTATGGTGCTCGATGGTGCCAGCAGCTTACTGTGCCAATGGGGAGGTGACTTCTGGGAAATACCAGTATCACTTATCATGTTCGGCGTCTTACCGTCAACAGACACTGGGACTTCCACACACCATGAGCCTAACGCAAACAGATATAAGTCGTTCTAATGTGACACTCTTTTGGCCCTGTTCTTAGATAGATGGAATCCGCTTTAGGCTGACGTACGTGGCACGAGAGGATGTTGGGAGCACAAAGAGTTGGAAAAGTAGCTCCCCCCCCCTCCGTGTCTCTCTCACACACACACACACACACACACACACACACACACACACACACACTAAACTAAACTAAACTAACAATGTAATCTATATTAGTTTTACATACGCTAATTTACAGCCTACATAATTATTGTTCTACTGCCCCTTTCTGTCATTGTCTACTATCTTTTTTTCTACTAAACAATGTTTGCTTAAATATATTGTTGTTTTATTACATTATTGTTTTTATCTTTATGTCCTATGCGCCAACCACACCAAGTCAATTTCCTGTACTGTATGTGCGAATATACTTAAATAAAAATAATTCTGATTCTGATTCTTAGTGCCAGGACTGTTCTTAGACCATCCTCCATGTCCCTGTGTGGTTGTAAAAAGAAGGGAGTTCTGGATGAAAGCTCGTTCTGTGATTAAAGCACCTCTCGGGGGGTGAGAGAGAGGACTTACTCTGAGGGAAGAGGGGGTGATCGTGGGGTCAGATGAGAACGCTTTGCTTTAGAGGTGTGGCAAAAAAAAAAAAAAAAACTGTCTCTAATCGCTTATTAACTCAATGGTTCTCTGTGTTCTCTGGATTGTAACACAGCCGGTTTGTACTTCCCTGCGTGATTGGTGTGTGATCCGTTTGCTCTGACTATGGGCTATATTGTGGTCTGACTGTCTCTCACAATGAACGTTTACAACTGTGGACGAGCGAAATACACACTGCCGATAGGTACACTGCAGTTCCCACCAAGAAGCCTTAAAATATATGGGAGAAAGAAGAAGATCTCTGAAAAAAAGCAATAACATATTTCTAGTCAAGCGTAAGGGTTCTTAAATCATGATGCAGCTAATCAAAGACTGTGGCAGGGCCTGTGTAGGCTACAGTGGCTCTGCATGGGACTGTGTAGGCTACAGTGGCTCTGGGATTGACATCGTAGCTGGCTGGCTCCGTCAGCTCCGTTACACACACACTTGTTCAGACACACCCGCGCTAAGCCAGACGTACGCTAACGGGGAGCGTTACTGGAGCGTTCAGAGAGACACACGCCTCAAAACAGCCCTTTTAGCTGCCGCGGCCTAATGAGTTCACACGCTTTAGAATTCCTATAGCTTAGACTTCCTTCAATGAGCAATTTAACATGGTCATATTTCCATCCATCCATGTGGATTTCATTCTGTTAAGCTAATTTATGAAAGGAAATAAATAGACATAAATCATCTGTTTTCTAGCAGTTAGCATTGATTACAGCAAGACAATAATAATATAGGCCATTTAGCCGAAGCGACTTACACTGCAACGAGTGTGTACATTTCAGTATATACGGTCCCGACGGGAATCAAACCCACAGCCTAAGCGTTGTTAGCGCCATGCTCTGCCAACTGAGCCCCAGAGGACCACACTAGTACTGTAATAGGGATAACCACACTGTCTGGTCTGCGGCTTGGTGGTATCAATCAGTACCTATTGTTTGTTAGGAAGTAACTGCAATAATAAGACATCTCACACTCACACTGTTCCTCATTGGGTTTTCAAGGCCAGAAACACATGGTTCCTGGTTGTTGTTTTTCGAGGCCAAAAACGACAAGCTGGCTTCCCCTTTCACAACGTTGAAACGGCTTGGTTGGGCTTTCGGTGCATTACGTTACTTACCAACACACATCCGTCAGCAGATTTTATGTCATTATAAATGTTTTTACAGAGCCGGATTAGTGTGTGTGTGTGTGTGTGTGTGTGTGTGTGTGTGTGTGTGTGTGTGTGCGTGTGTGTGTGTGTGTGTGTGTGTGTGTGCAAGTAAGTGTGTCCAGTTTGCGGTTTAACTGTGTGAAAACCGAACCTTTATGTTTGCTTGGGGGGCTGGGTTTTCAGTCTCAGTAGAGGAGAGGGAATCCCCTCAGCCACATCACCCCTGAGGGGCAATCAAGCCAGTCATCTGATAAACGTGACGAGACACTGTGACCCCCCACCCACACAGGCTAATTAAGAGATATGCATAGAAAGAGAAAGAGGACAGAGAGAGAGAGAGAGAGAGAGAGAGAGAGAAAATGAAATAAAACCAATAAACAAAATACTAGCAGACTAAAAAGTACCCAAGAATCACATAGCATTCTTGCATGCTGGTATGCAATAACGTGCGCACACACAGACACACACACAGACACACACAGACACACACACACACACACACACACACACACACACACACACACTTCTGGTTCAGTCTCGTCTGTGCGGGTGTAATGAGGCCCCTCCAGGGACTCAGAAGGACACAGACATTGGTGACAAAATCAATGAAGGTTTACAGCTCCCCTCTCTGAATTATACATCTCCTCTCTCTCTACCAGTAGCTCACCAGAGCAATGGGCGGTCGAGACATTTCAATGGTAGTCTAACATTGATCTCTGAGAAATGACAACCCTATTCAATCAAGCTTGTGATATGTCACGCTGTTGGCACAGAGAAGGGAGAGAATTCAAAGTTAGGAATCTCAGAGGTAGTTTAGATTTAGAAATCACTCGCTTATATATAAGGCAATGATCAAAAATCTTTGTGAAATGTAGCATATTATTTCTCATACTTTTCATGTTTACCAATCTAAGCGGGATGTTCTTCTTTATTTTCTTTTTTTTCCTCATTCGTCTCACTTTCCTCCTCTCCAACAATGAATCAAGTTTGCATGGCCTTATGTGTTTACCCAGAACATAGGACTGCGTGTCTGTCATGACAAGTACATAACACTGCATGATCCTCTGTCTGCTATGTAGCTATTCATCATATATATATTCATTCATTCATTTAGGAGACACTCCCAACCAGAGCGAACATTCAGAAGAAATGTATTTCCTTATTAAGATAAATATGGGCACATGGGAAGAGATGGCTCCCCAGAAGAGAAGTGCATTCTGGGTGTCCGTCACACTGCCTGTTTTAGGGATGTGGTTCATGCCTCCCTCCTAACCAGCTTACTCGGCTGGTTCACATTGTCCCGCTGTTTCATTTTGGTCATTTCATCCCTGCTAGATTTCAGTTTGGTTAGTTTGTAAATGGGGGGGGGCTGAGGGAGGGGTGAGGGAGAGGGGAGAGCAAGCAAGCAGGATTTAAATCAACGCCTAGGGAAAAAACTATGAATGAATAAATAAATGAACAGCTCCAAACGGATCAAAGGGAAGTAGGAAGCAGGGAGGGGGGGCACTCTACTGTGTGTGTGTGTGTGTGTGTGTGTGTGTTTACATGAACACCACACTGTTTGTTGGGGGTAGGGGACCTGACAACAAAAACCAGTGGGACCACACCGGGGCGGGGGGGGGTGTGTACTGTAGTGAATGTGGGAGGTAGGGTGAGGGGCTGGGGTGGGGGTACTGTAGTGCATGTGGGGGGTAGGGTGTTTGACATCAAATCCAGTGGGACAACAGACGGGTGAATTCTGACCTCTGGGTCAGACACTGTTCAAAGCTAACCTCTGGTTTGGTACACCAACCATTTCACACACACACACACACACACACACACACACACACACACACACACACACACACGTACATGTATTGAGTTTGTGAATCTGTCTCTCAACATACACACATACAGTACACACACATACAGTACACACACCATACAGTACACACACGTGAAACAACTGGTGCAACTGCAAGTGTCTGTCCTGCACTTAAACACAGCAGAGACTGATTGTGTGACATCAGAATGTTTCCCATCATGCAGTAGGCCTGTGTTTCACCTGATAGTGTTACATCACAAAAGGAACATTCCACAACAAACCACTTCTGCAGAGGTCAACAAACAATAAAGAAATTAACAAAATGGCAAAGAAGTAGGTACACAAGCCACTTACGCACATCAAGAGTTGGAACAAAGAGAAGTTGGTTGGCGAAAGATGATATGACCAAAGGCCAACAGTCTGTGATATAAGGTCAACAGACTACCTCATCTGTGCGACGTTAAATCAAACATCCTGAGTTATTGTGAGGAAGCAGCGTAACAATGAGGTGTGATGTATAAAATGTCAAAGTGCTGGTGTCCAGGGAGCTCTCATGCGTAATCCACACACACACATGGAATTGAAGCAGACAGTGTGAAAGCATGCCCCCCGCACACGCACGCACACACACACACACGCACGCGCACACACACACAGACACGCACACAGAGAGAGACACACACACACACACACACACACACACACACACATACACACACAGACACACAGAGAGAGACACACACACACACACACACACACACACAGACACACACACAGACACACAGAGAGAGACACACACACACACACACGCCCACACGCCCACACACACGCACACACGCACACACACACACACACACACACAGGAATGTGAGATATCAGTTGTCGTGAGCATCCACGGCGTCAGAGTAGCACATGTGCTACGGGGACCCTCCAGGGGCCCCCAGAGGGTCCCGCGGGGACCTCCATTACATGGACAACTAGAGCATAGTTTAACACAGACACCCTCATTATGACACATCACCAAATGCCTCCCATTTACACTCCTTAACGATGAGAATCACATCTGGCATGTTGAATTCATGTTAGGTCAGTCACGCTCATTATAACTTCTCCTAATTTCTCCCAACCCTCTGTCTGAACATTCTAGAAGATGGTTTTTAAGGGGGACAGATTAGTCATAATGAGCCCCCCAGTAGTTTGTCCCTTCTCTCTCTCCGTTTGGAATGTTTGCCATCCTGAGAGGAGAGCAGTTGTTAGCAGGCATGTGTGTCTGCAAGTGTCAGCGCTTGTTTGTGCACCTGGTCCACCGAAATGGCAGTCATCTAAGTCAGACATGGCAGAGATGTTTCAAAAGCTCACTTTACACACATCCCCGCCTTGCTGACAGGGAGGAATGGTCTAGAGTAGATTCTGGATCCCCTATCATTTATCTTTGTTCAACAAGGTGAAAACATCTCGTGTCAAAAACGTTTGACGTACGACCCCTGAGGAATAGCAGCCCGAGTAGGACTGAGACCCTGAAATCAAAGCATGAATTGAAATTGATATTCATAAACCGCTGAGACAAACGGATAAATGAACTGAGTGGGGTGTGTGAATACAGTAAGTCGGCAGAAGAAAATCAAAGGGAAATTAAAAATAATTTGCACAGTGCCAGAAATAGCTGTTTCACTGATGAAACAGCATTACCCAAACCCTGACATTAGCCTCCTCACAGGCATTTAAATAATCTCTCATCAGATTACAACCACAGCAGAATACCGCCATTTGCCATCAATAGTGTGTTCATTATTTAACATGAGAGAGAGAGAGAGAGAGACAGTAAACCGTCCAAAGAAACAATACATCACATTATCTCAACGAGACGAAGAGAAAGAAAAGAGAAAACATAGATGGGGAGAAAGAGATAGCAAAAAAAAAAAGGAAAAAGAAAAAGACAGCCTACTTTTGATGGAGACTTGAATAATTCATCAAGAAGAATCTGAAATTGAAAATAATTAAATCAACAGATGGCCCCTTTCCCTCTCTCTCTCTCTCTCTCTCTCTCTCTCTCTCTCTCTCTCTCTCTCTGTCCCTCTCTCTCTCTCTCTCCCTCTCTCTCCCTCTCTCTCCCTCCCTCTCTCCCTCCCTCTCTCCCTCTCTCTCTCTCTCTCTCTCTCTCTCTCCCTCTCTCTCTCTCTCCCTCTCTCTCTCTCCCTCTCTCTCTCTATCTTCGCTTTCCAGCTTTATCACTTACTCAATCATGCTCTTTTTTTGGGACAGGGGGTTCTTTTTAGAGAAGCCACTCTCCCCAAGCTTCCCAGTATAGAGACACAAGGGGGGTACCGACCCCCAGACAGACGTCTCCATTCACTCTCTCCTGTCCACGGCAGACTCAATGGAGACGCAAAGCAGGACTCAGTGGTCACTAAATCTCCCAGCTCAACAGGAGCTTGGGGGGTCTAAGCCAAGCTAAGCCCTCAGCATTGTGACAGAACTCTCGGGGCACGGCCTCACTGTTGTAATCGACACCCGGGGAAAGTCATCAGCTGGACGCGCTCAAGGTCACAGCGAGCGCAGACATGAGGCGGAGAAAATGCTCCTTCTAAACATTATCTGGGGAACGCTTCCTATCGATATCAGACTCGAGCCTCTTGCGACCTTTTAATTTCAGCTGGTGTGGTGATACTGAAAAACAATACCTATTCCATATGTACGCAATATAACAACAAGACCGAAATATTATTTCATAGGGTTGAGTACGCTAGTAATACAATGTGACCTGTTTGTGTTAGAGCAGAGTATAGAGTGAAAACAGTGACACAGATCCAATAGTTAAGAGCACCTCCACTGTGGCCTGGGGTGGTCGAGGGGTCTAGCATCACAGTCTACAGTTACGCACATGTCGGCATGGGTTCGAATCCGGCCCATGCACACATTACGCCCATGTCGGCATGGGTTCGAATCCGGCCCATGCCCAACTGACATGCCCTCTTCTCCTTACTCTCCAGTCCAATCTTCACTATCTCTGTCCAATAAAATGAAAATACGAGTGGGACTGTCCCCCCAAAATATCCTTTAAAAAGAAAAAAAGCGTCTCCACTCACCTCAGAGCTGTTTGACGTCTGCTGCGTGGCCCTCCAGGGCCAGGGACCTCAGGAGTGTGGGAGTAGGAGCGTCTCCAGAGGCCAATCCCATGCTTTATTCCACTCTCCCGACCGACGGGACAAAAAACACAGGCGGCGGCCGCGGACTTGCTCAGTGATGTTCCAGTATTACATCACATCACACATAAAACACCAGGGATTTGAGAAGATTGAGGTCGTCAATCCTGTTGACAGAGAGAGAGAGAGAGAGAGAGAGAGAGAGAGAGAGAGAGAGAGAGAGAGAGAGAGAGAGATGAGTCACTCCTTATAATTCTTGCGTGACGCGCATTTCCGTTTTTTTGATTAGGCTGATTCACATTTCCGATTCGCATTTCCAGTTGTTGTTTTTTTTATTCTTCCTGGTATGAAAATGATGAATGAAGTGCACTTTGTTCTGGTCCCACAAGCGTTACCCCTCAGCCTACTGTAAATGCATTCACACAACGCTGATCCCTCGGATGTCCCCGTTAGATAAAGAACGTCTATGTAAATAAATTACCATCACACCCAGGTGAGACTGGTCGAGGAACCTTGTATACAAAAGGAGAAGGAAATGCTAGCTTTAGAAATGCAAAATAAAGGTTAGCGAATCGTCTTTGAGGTTCCAATTTCCTTCCCTTTGTGCCATCTTACCCAGAACGACATGACTTGCAGCCTCATTTAGCCTCGATCATTTCATTCAACACCCAACCACACTGCTGACACTGATCAATATCTCCTGTGCATTTCCTGTTCAAAGAAAGTCAATACAATGCAACAACATTACATAGGCAGTTAGCTTGCTCGGAAAAACACAGCATGACCCCAGTGCGCTCCAACAGCCTACCCACACACATGTCAACGAGTGGTCGCAGCGTGTGTGAGCCCTGAGGATTTCGCGCGGTGTGGGGGGGAGAAACCCACATCAATGACCTACACGCCCTTCGGTCTACACACAAAGCTCATGTGTCTCTACCAGTAAACAGACAGAGGTCTTCTGCCTCATCAATAAACCACAGTGACACCGTCTCCGTTCCAAAAGCATGTAATTAAAAACAAAAGGAACCTCAACCTCTGGTCGCGAAAAGTCAAGACCTTTGACCGGGAACCAAACTTACAAGACGAAGGGGCTGGGGTGGGGGGGGCTGGGGTGGGGGGGGGGGTGGTGGCCCATGGAGCCACTGAGTCCAAGAGAACCGTTAGAGGAAGAGACCAAAAAAAGACCTTGTCCACAGCGTTTGACCTTTACCCCCTCTTCTCATCTGCTTTTCCACTCGGCCTTAAGACCTCGTTAAGCTCCCGAAAGTTGCTCTGTGCCTCTCTCTAAACTTTAAAGTGTGAACGCAAATCCACAATATCACTGTGCAAACAAGATACACTTTCAGACCTAGGTTCTGGGCCCTGGACAGTCTGGACGGATTGATGGCAGCTGCTGGACTGAAAAAATCAGGTGTAGTGCTGAGGCACAAACATGTACATTTCAAGCCTGCAAACTGCAACACTTTAAATAAATGTGAAATAATACTATTGTGCAATATGACAACCCTAGTCGTCTATCTGTACAGTATAGTACAGTGGATAGTGTACATAGCCTTTATTTATGTAAACCAGCTCCTTCCCTTCTTGTGATTTTATTTTAAAGTGTTTTTTTCCCCCTTTCCTAACACCAGGGGAGCCACCCCTCCTAAATTTCGTTGTTTGGTACCTGTACTGTAGCAATGACAAATAAAGTCCATTCATTCATTCATTCATTCATTCATTCAAGATGCGATGCCTCAACCCCCTCTTACTAGACCGGGTGACTGGTCAAACTAGGAGGAAAATAACTAGTGTTCTTCTGATCCCTTTACTGTTAGGATAAAACATGTGTGTGTGTCATCTCACTTTCAAGCACCATTCAGTCTCTTCATCTGGTAAACCAATGTGACTCTCTCTCACTTCCCTTTCCCCCCCACGTTCTCTCTATCCCACTGCCACCAACACAGCTCTCTCCTTCCTGAAGGCAGTGAATGTGTGTACGGTATGTTCAAGTACCCAAGCATCTACTCTGACCTATATTGCTGCAGCAACACCAGAGAGTTCTGTCAAGTTGTCACTGATCCTCACTCTTTACCATTTGGTGTTTTAATTAATCAATGCTTTCCTGGGGACTTCTGCCATACTCCCAGGGCTCATATGAGATACCATATGGTGTCATGGCTGTCACACACCATTAAATGAGGGCATCTGTTTGATGATCATATCGGCATGCTACATGCTACACATTACGCGCCATACGTATCACGTACACATTCAGAGGAAAGACAGAGAGAGAGAGAGAGAGAGAGAGAGAGAGAGAGAGAGAGAGAGAGAAAGAAAGTAAGAGAGCAAGGAGGAGAGATAGGAAGAGAGAATGAGAGGCAGAAAATAGAGGGAGAGGTTGTAGAGAGCAGGACAGACAGCTGGGCATATCTGCATGGCAGACTGCAACTCTAGGGGAGCCACCCCTCCTAAATTTCGTTGTTTGGTACCTGTACTGTAGCAATGACAATAAAGACCATTCATTCATTCATTCATTCATTCATTCATTCAACTCGGCATCAAGTGCACTTCAGCACACTTATCTGGATGAGCCACACACACGCACACACGCACACACACCCACACACACACAGACACACACGCAAGCACGCACACACACTCAGAGACACACACACACCCACACCCACACACGCTGTATGCTTTTCCACTGTTTACGGTCTCACCGAAAGGAATGTTTATGTCGCAAACACACCCAAACTACTCCTTTTGTTAGTTTAGGACTTGTCATATTCAGACATAATATATTCTCAAAGAATTCTATACAGTGTTCTTACCACAGGGTTATCATCAGCACGACAGCAAATAGAAACACAGAGAGACAAAGGAGGATTTTCCCCCAAAAGAGTTTGGAGCCAAGAGAACTTCCCCCATAATTCAATGCTCTCCCACCCCACCCTTCCGTCCACCCTAAGGGCACTGCACACACCTATACAAACATTCCCTTTAGCTTGTACACTGTTGACCAGGGAGATGGAGGGAGGGGAGGGGGAGGGGAGGGGAGGGGAGGGGAGGGGAGGGGAGGGGAGGAGGGGAGGATAGAAACAGTGCTCTCCTCTCACATCTGCAAGTAATAATCTATAGTATGTGAATGCTTGTGGGCCAGATTAACGGTCCTGTTGTTTTTAAAAGCACAGTAACCTCCTTTTTGCAGGGAGATGTGGGGTATTAACCACGGGGCAGGGAGAAACCAGAGGCTGATAATCTTCTTATGGGAATTCTCTGGCCTTGATTAACAGACCCTGGATCTGACAGATGACCCCCATTTCATTCAGAGTCACAGACACACATAAGACACTCCCATCACACTGCAGGGCATAGAACTATTCATTCACGAATCATTAATCGTTCATGTAGAACATATCCTTTCCATAGGCATTGAGAAATGACAGAAGCAAATGAATTGTCATATGGTGGCTGCTAAAAATATAATAATAATAATAATAATAATAATAATAATAATACTGTATATGCCATTTAGCTGACGCTTTTATCCAAAGCGACTTACATTGCAGTGATTGGATATATTTGTCAGTGTCTGTGTTATGTTTATTAGACCAGGGAATGTAACTATGCTCTTGCATTTCTGTGCGCATCTTAGCGTACACAGTGTGTGTGTGTGTGTGTGTGTGTGTGTGTGTGTGTGTGCGTGTGTGTGCGTCTGTGTGTCTGTGTGTCTGTGTGTCTGTGTGTTTATAATTGTGAGCATGTGAGTTCTACCTACCCCTGCAGCGATTCAGTCAAGATCACCAATATTCCCACACACCCAAAATTCTCCACAAGAAAATACAAAACAAAAAAACTGCCACTTTGATGAGGAGCCATGGCAACAACCAAGCTTAGATAAAAAGAGAGGGAACAATGAGAAGAGAGGAAAGATACGACAAAGAGGAAGCACACATGGACATGGGTGGGGAACAAAACTGTTGGCTCTGTATGCTATGTTTGTCTGCATGTGTGTGTGTGTGCGTGTGTGTGTGTGTGTGTGTGTGTGTGTGTGTGTGTGTGTGTGTACGGTCTCATGTGTCCAAACTACCTGCTGTTTCCTTCTTTACATTGGACCGATAGGTAAACGCCGTCTGCCAGGGTTGTCAAAAACAAACAAATACAGTATGCCGAAACAAGAGACCAAGAATCCTCCTACATTACATATCCCTCCACACCCTTCCTGGCTAGGAGCTCAAAAACTCATTCCTCTGTTAATTCTTCAGGGATATGATTAAATAGATGCCAGCTGACTACCACAATCTATCAAACCATTTTTAGATTGATCAACCGATTCAAGGTCTACGTTTACATAAAGAAGGTGAAAGCAAGTGTCAAATTTGGATATCTATCCATTGTCCTTCACACACAGACCAGCAGTCAGTCAGTGGCAACAACAAACCAGTACTCTTGCACTCGATGTTTAGCCACGGCAACGTGAGCCTATTCAGAGCATAACAGCTAAATATTTAAACGTATATTGCCGCCGTAGCAAAGTGAATCTGAAATTAAACACGTGGCAAGCTTCTTCAAAAACATACGTTGAAATATCATTCGGTGTGACATTATCTGCTTTTCCTTTCGTCCGCCCCCGCGCCACCCTCCCCCCATTCAAGACCCTCGTCTTATCCTTCCCTCTTTGTGAAAATTATGGATGGCAGCTGAAAGCCCTTCCACTGTATGTGGGACAGCCATCAGACCAACCAAATTGATCAGTGCACATCTCCCGCCCCTGTCTACATTCCAGCTCATTGCTATGCACATATATTTCACACACACACACACACACACACACACACACGCACAGACACACACACACACACGCACAGACACACACACACACACACACACACACACACACACACACAGAGACACACAGACACACACAGACACACACACACACACGCACAGAGACACACACACACACACACAGAGACACACACACAGAGACACACACACACACACACACACACACATACGCACACACGTGTTTCAAAATCATCCAGACTTCTCAGCCAATCCACAGCCTCCTGGGTACAGCTTTGCATAATTTTAGGATAAGTCTCTCTCCAGTATTTTTTCTCTGGCTGTATGGAGGAGGTCACAGTCAACATGCACAAAGAGGCAATGCTGTTCATATTGTCCCTGTCCCTGTCCCCCTGTCTCTTTTCATCTATACCATTAGTCACAGTGTACAGTATAGTCTCTTTCTCACTTGTGAGTTTCGCAAAGATGTCTCTCTTAGGGACACCACTGTTGAGCAGAAGGGATTTGAGCCGAAGGAATTTGTCTGCAGACATGCGTTTTTTTTAAGGCGGTAAAGGAGGACATGGGTACAATGGAATATCATTTTAAAAATGGCGTCATCTCCAATAGAGAAACGAGATGTGAACATTTGAAGGATGACTTTAATAAACCACTATTCTCAGCACACAAACAGCATTACTAATGGTTTTTTCTCCATCAATCTGTTGTAAAGATTAACCAAAATGAGGCCATTCGGGACTAGCAGATGTTGTAAAGTGAAATGGCTAAAACAATGGAGTGGAGTAATGAGATTAAGCACTGAGCAGATCTTTAAGGTCATGGAGGTCAAACCATTTGAAGTCAAGGGTCCTGTTCGGACGTAGTAGTGTCAGCTCAAACCAGGAAGCCAGTGAGGTTTGTTTTAACCCTAACCCGCGGCGGCAGCTAGCCTAGCGGTTAGAGAGGCCGGCTAACAAAAGGTTGTTTGTTCGATCCCCGCCTCAGGAAGGAGCTGCATGTGAGTGTGAGCTGATGCCTGGAGGGTTGCTGGCATCATATCTAAGGTGCCTACCACTGCCGTTGAGCCCTTGAGCAAGGCACTTAACCCCTAATTGCTCTAGGGGAGCAGCTGACTATCGCTGGCCCTGTGCCTAGAGCACTCTGTGCAATGACAAAAAGGTCGAATGTTAATCTAAATGTATTGTGATGGTCATAGTGTGTGCACCATTCTGCACATTACCAACTCAGGACACGTACTGTAAACATCAAGGACCAAGACTGGCTGGTTTGTTGGGAATCAGAGGATCTAAGGAAAAGGGATCCTCACATAAAAGAAAGAAAGAAACGCCATCAAAAGGGAAGGCTGCGGATAATGCAGAGAGCGATGAATATAAAAGGAAATGCTAAAAGGTGGTCGCATTCACACTGAATACAGACAGCGGCTTCCGCCCATCCACAACAAACACTTTCTATAAATAGCTCCGCTCGTCCTAGTCGAGCCCCTTTGCGTTTTTTTTTACACCACCTTATGTAACTCCACAGAAGCTCCAGGCACAGGGTGAGAAAGAAATAGAGTGAAATAAAAGAGCTGGGGCTTTGAAATATACATGTATGACATCTATGCTGGCTTTTTTTCTCAAGTAATTTTTTTCCCCACTCATATTTTTCATTTTATTTGACAGATATAGTGAAGACAGACAGGAAAGTAAGGAGAAGAAGGGAGAGATAGGGCATGTCAGCAGGGCATGGGGCAGACACGAACCAATGCCGACATGGGCATATGCGTGCACTGTAGACCGCGGTGCCAGACCACCCCAGGTCACCATCTATGCTGGCTTGTGATGGAGCAAGGCAGGGACAGTGCTCGAACCCAGGCCCAATCAGAAACTGTTCGAGCTACTGCCGTCGGGGAAACGGTACCGAAGCCTAGGAGGCTAAAACCCAGAGGCTGACAAACAGCTATTTCCCCCAAGCAATCAGGCTGCTGGGGAAATGCACTGGAAGGGTGCAAGGGTCTGCCACCCCTCAGCCAACCCCACGCTCACTGCGGAAATTAACATTATAATAAACACTGCACACGACTGGATTACTTGTATACCATTGGACAAATTTACTACCGTATTGTATTATATTGCATTTCATATCATCACACAGCATTGTTGCACTATTGAGGCCACTGTAAAATCCATCACTTTATTACTTTATCAATGTAGGGTTACTTTTTTTTCTTACATTACTTACTATTAATGTGATATTATTGTGTTTTGGATCTGAATGCTGCATGTCAATGTTGAGGAACCAAAGCCAAATTATTTTACTCTTGTGTATTTGTACAGTAAGATGTAATAAAAGTGATTCTGATTCTCTGATTGATCCCAGTGGTGACCATAGAAAGGTTGATCTCAACTATAGAATCCTGAGATGACATCAGAACAGAACTCGGGTGATTCATGGAACAAGAGCTGCCACATTCCACATGTGAGAATGGATTAAACTGATGTGCTGATTGAGTACATATGAAATATCACACACAGACAAAAGCATTGTGACATGTGCAGCGCATGTGTGTGACTCTGTTTCTCATGTTGGGGGAATATAAATGGCCCATCCAAAATGGCTGCTGGATTTTGGGGATGTCTTTATGCGGGTTAACAAAGCACACTTTTCAGAAATGTGGTCTGTGAGTTTCTGCAGCATGATAAAGCTGCTATGGACAAAATGACGTCATGAACTGTGAGGAGAAACAATTCAATGAACAGAGAACCAATAAACGGAAGTGTATAACTTACATTTTACTATTTTTGCCGTTTAGCAGACGCCTTTTATCCAAAGCAACTTATTACAACAAATACATTTTGACTAAGTAAGTGAACCTACCATCCACCCACCAGTCATAGCAGGAAAGTTGAAATCACATTGAAATTCCAAAGCTGAAACTTGAATTTCCCATCCAGCCCTTTCAGTATAGCTGCTCCACTTCACAATCTATTATTTTGAAAGGCAATGCCCACACCTCAGGCTCCGTGGATTCACATGCATGGATGGGATGATTACTCTCATGCACAGGAGATCCAGTTTCTCCCTTGGGTAACTTAGGCTACTTAGCATGCATATGTACAAACACTGTAATTACTCTCGTAACAACATTGTTGCATCACCTGTGCTGTGTGAGGCTTAAAACAATATTTTACAAGAGCAATTACAGTATTAGTATAACATGAGCATGTGAGCAACTGAACCATGTGGCCATTTCTTGACTACCCTTCAAAATCCAGCTTATAGGCGTCCACACCATTGCGTGCCTTCGATATGAGAAGAGAATCAACCACGGTTTCTCGACTAAACCTTTACAAAACAACAAGAAAATCCGCTCATTCCACCCCCGCCCAGGCTCGTGAGCGGCAGGGTCTGTTTCTGCGGTGGTCGAAGGCAGATCCCTTAAGCAGGATTTGGGATTTCAGCCTGATTAGAAAAGAAGGACAGACAAGGCGAGAGCCAGAGAAAATACATAAACCAATCCCAGTCTATGGAGAGCACCAGCTGGGATGGGAGATTTGAACAAGCAAATGAGTACATCACAATCTTCATGTTGTTGTACCTTTCTTGTATCAAATGGCGGGATAACATTTCACACCTATCAACATAAACACCACACTACAGCGATGCGGTTGCAGTGACAAGGGGCCAAAGGGTTCAAATATCCTTTGAACCCTTTGCAAATACGCTCTTCCCATTGGAGGAAACAAACGACATGGTTAAGGCCCTGAGTAACCATCTGACGCTTCGACGCTTCAGATGACTCAAACGTTAGAACAAAGCAATGTGGGAAAAACAATGGGGAGCAAATGGAAGAAAGAGAAAGAGAGAGAGAGAGAGAGAGAGAGAGAGAGAGAGAGAGAGAGAGAGAGAGAGAGAGAGAGAGAAATTAGGATAGAATGGGGGAGGAAGAGAGATAGATAGAGAGAGAAAGAGAGAGACAGGGAGAGAGAGGGAGAGAGAGACAGGGAGAGAGAGAGAAATAAGGATAGAATGGGGGAGAAAGAGAGAGATAGAGAGAGAGAGAGAGAGAGAGAGAGAGAGAGAGAGAGAGAGAGAGAGAGAGAGAGAGAGAGAGAGAGAGAGAAAGGAGATTATGTGGAGGCATTTGGCTAGAATCCCAATTTCGATTTAAGGGGACAACACCCTATGGGAGGTTCTTGTACAGGAGGAGACCCAAAACAAAACAAAGCCAAACACTGATGCAGCACGAAATGATAGACTACAGAGGGAGAGCAAGTGGAGATCGGCCACAGATCAATGAGCTTAATGCAGTCGTCATCATCAAATCAACTCAGACACTAAAACCATCTCGGCCCATCCAAATGACTTGATTTCTGCTCAAATAAATCTTCAAAATATCCCTTCCTTAGTAATAAGAAAGCAGTGAAAGCTTCACCTTTTTACAAATGATGCATGCATAGTAGGCCTAGGCCTATGTCTAACTGACAAGGAAGGGAAATTCCGTTGGACTGAGACTATAGGAGGCAAAATGGAATGGGTGAGTTCTCTTTTAATGCACTCTAAAATGTGCAGTGAGAGCCATGTAAAAAGAAAGTGCAATCCCAATTAGTTTGACTCTGTTCACCGACAAATTACACAGCACTATGCTGTGATGGGGGGAGGGGGGAGGGGGGAGCACTCTCCAGTACTCCTCCAGCTTTTCCCCATTTAAACGAGCGGAAGCCTTGGCCTTGACAACCACACTTCAGCGTCATCAAAGTGAGATCAAATCAAAGGAGCTCCGCATTAAATTGCTTCCTCATTTCTTTCACCTCATTCCCTGTTTTCTCGTTTGAGACGTCACCAGCCTATAGGCCGACGCTTATCAAAGCAGCAACGTGGGGGCGCTTAGGTGGCGTAGCGGGTTAAGCGCTGACCATGTAACCGCAGGGTCCCCGGTTCGATTCCGGCCGACATGTCATCCCTCCTCTCTCTCACCCATCCGTCCTGTCTAAATCTTCACTGTAACTGTCAATAAAAATGAAAAATATGAGTGGGACTGCCCCACTCAGAAAAAATAACTTGCAGCAACGTGAGTACGATGAGTCTTAGGGTAACAGGAGGCTAATGATGCGTGGGAGTGTAAGTCTCAATATTGTCTTGTTCCACAAACTGTGATCAGATACTCACTTTTCCATATATATCGAAAGATTTGCTATGATTTCTTCTAACATAGTTGTGTTGGTCACTATAGGACGGAATTTTAGGATTTTTTGGAAACACTTAATCTGAAAGCAATAGTATCATCTAGAATGGGATGTGAGATTACAGACAGAATTATGTGGAACAAAGTTCATTTCATAAAGTTGAAGATGTGTTATTAGGATCAGAAATGTTACTTTAATGTGGATGGTTCTTTTGGTGTTCTCGACTTCCCTATTGCATGGGCAGGCAGCCCCTATCTCCTGTAAACTGTAGCCACATATAACTACAACATGACCTATGGCGTTAGGGATAGGGACTCCAGTGATTATTTAACTGCCTGAAAAAGAATTGTATGCCATGGAATTGCTCGCTTCAGAACTCTTATTATTGTTTCATCCCATCTAAATATTACCCTACAAGTTATTTTTGGGGAACTTTGGGGCTGTTATGTACAAGGAAAAAATGGCCTACGGTACTAAAGAAAGATTAAAGTAAATCGTTTTACAAAAAGTATGTTGGTAACACTTTACTTTACAGATGTAAATATTTGTATTTATTTAAGATATTTATAAGTTATTCCCCAGTTTACCTAACTGGTAGATGACGCTTAAATTATTGATCAACGAAAGTGTGTGTGATGTGTTCTGTTGAAAGATGTCTGACATGTCCACCACATGGCCAGTAGATGAGGGTTCTGATGAGAGGGTTCTAAGTTCTATGTTCTAAGTTCTATGTTCTAAGTTCTAAGGGTATGAAGTTCACAGCACGAGCCCTGTGTCTTGTTTTTTCATCTTGAGTAGCAGCTTTATAGCTTTGATTTCCATCACACACAAAAAGATGTTCACTCCTTGAGATACTGTAACACGGACAGAGACAGTAGTGTAGCCAGTTACCGCATCAACATTGACCCAAGATATCATAAAGTTATATGATGATGTCAGAATCATTCGGAGAGTCATTGCTCAGCTCACACGCGTGTAACTGGCCAACTGCACAGAGAGAGGACCTAGGCCCAAGTAAATATTTGAATATGCTCACAGGTGCAGCCCTTGCCCAGAATACATTGTAACCATTTACTGGAGATTTACTGTAGCCAGCCAGGCTTTCCAAACCAAACAACCCAGTCTGAAAAAGAATGGGTAATGATTTCAAGATGTGTGTGCCTGCCCTGATTCACTTGAGAGGTGGATGACAATACGTTCATTCTCTCAAAAAATACTGTACAGGCAAAAAAGCATGTAAGTAAACCAATGCACAAATGGAACCTACTATGTAAGCCTCCAGAGCACAACAGATCAAGGCCGGCTATTTGAGCAGATGTTGCAACTATGTAACCTCCCCGTGGCGTGTAAGTGTAGTGTTCGTGTCTCCTGCGAAAAGTCGCTACAATACAATCATTTCCTCCAAAAGAACGAATACCCCGATAATAAAACAAAACTGTTGTACTACTAAAGCACCACCTGTGATATGCATAGACGAACACCGGCTCCACGTAGATGTACGTTTTGCAAAGGCAGGCCTTTATTATGTTATTGAAGGTTATTGTTTTTGAAAACAGGAGATAATCGATACGATTTCTACGTTGGGAAAGTCACTTGATAACCGTTTAGTTGGAACGCGACCAGCTAAAATTGTGTTCGCTGAGTAAGGTTTTTACTGTCCGTGTTTTAAAATCAATGCATTATGAGACATGCACGTCACATAATAATAACAGTTTAAATGGCTCATTGTGTTTACACAGAGCCACGTATTAAGACCCCAACACGATCTCTGGCACAAATCTGAGCGTTTACTATCAACCTCTGTAGCATCCTAAAAAACGTTCATCACAAAGGTTGATCCCTTTCATCTCTAGCGCACTATTTTCTAAACATAGACACATTGCATTAGGATACACTGTAATGTAAATATAACACTTACCAATACTAGAAAATGGTGCATAAGCCAAGGGAGGGAAAATACAGTCATGCAGTAGCCAACGTTAAATAGGGCACGTCTAAATATACGCATTTAAGACAGAGAGAGAGTCCCCCGTATTGTTTAAAAAGGGCTGCATTCCTTCTTGCCTCGGACAGGGGGAAAGCTCGGAAAAAAAGACCATCTCGTCTCGGAGGTCTTTCCGCATTTGGAAACGGGCGTCAGGAAATGTGATGTCATGGCTTTAAATTGCTCCTCGCCTCTCCGCTCAGCGCGTTCATAGGGGCCACCGATGTCTGTGTGGTCCATACATCTAAAAATAAAATAGTATATATTTTTGAGTGAATTAATACAAATAATAGTATATATTTTTGAGTGAATTAATACAAATAATAGTATATATTTTTGAGTGAATTAATACAAATAATATAATATGAGAAACGCCTGGTTACTATTATTATTATTTATTTATTTATTTATTTCTACTGTTGCTTATTGTTTGCATTTTGTTTACTTGTTTGGGATGCTTGTTCCCAAGTGGGGGTTCCATTTTAATAGGTCTAAAAGTTTAAGTTAAGTTTAAGTTTGTTATAAGAGCATTTCACTGTAATGTAAGCCATTGGCATATAAAGTAACTAAATAACCTATGTCAAAAGATAGCCCCTATAGTTTCACGTATGTGTAGGCTACTATGCAAAAACGTGTAGGCTTGTATAATAATGGATTATTGCCATGTTTGATTTTAGTACTACCTAGTTTAAAATGATGAAATCAGTACCTCAAAAACGATAGTATTTCCCTTGTCCAACCTCCAGATGTCTGAACTCCGTTGACCCTCTACAAAAAGAGAATACTTTGATTATGGTGTCCATTTTTCTATGCTGGTTGTATATCCAACATTGTATATCCTGTATATATATATATATATATATATATATATATATATATATATATATATATATATATATATATATATAGAATATAGGTGTATATATAGACCTCCTAAAGCTCTACCTCCTCACAGTTTTTTTGAAAGGGGTGGAAAAGGATATTGTGAAAAAGGGTTTTTATATTGTGACTATAGTGAGATACTAATGCACCCCCATTACAATAACAGGAAACATTTATTCTCTGCTGCTCCTTTTCATCTTCCTAATTACGAAGTAGACATGTTTAATCAATCTCAGCAGAATCAAGATAACGCAAGAACATCAAAAATCCTCTACTGTTCACTTTCACAACAGCCTTTCACAACAAACTCCCAGGAGAGATACTGTATGTTTTCCCTCAGATCAAACGATGTGGTGATGTTGTTATTTTTGTTAAAAAGGCGCCCCCGTGTGGCATAAAAGTGCACAGCATCCGCCACAGCGAGACCAGTGGATGGATATTCGTTGGCAGACAAGTTCAAGTGTGAGTAGAGTTTGATGTTTATAGTGGTGTTTTCCATGAGTAGGGCAGATCACATACACACAGCCCCTTGGAGACCCACACAGCTTTCCGTAAACAGGAAACAGATACACTGTATTTCTTGCTTCCGTTCAGAGTGGGCTGACACTTCCATGTCTGGGGCCTAAAAATAGGTGACCCAAGGAAATGAGGGCATTGTGCTACTACATTGCATTCCACTTAGATGACATCACTGTGTAAGTTTATTTACAAAAAAAATATGAAACAGATAATGGCTACAATGTATTGACGTAAGCAAAAAAAAACTACACCAACACATTTCTAGGGATATCAGCTACAGTGAAGACCAAAGTAATTCTAAGTACAAGAAGAAAAGTTAAGAAAAGTTTAGTTTTCCAGTAAAGGTCCTTTATGTCAGTTCTATTTCTTGCTATGAAAAAAAGAGGGAATATTTATGTCATTAAATGTCATTAAATGTTTAAATGTGGCCTTCTGTGGTCTTTTATTTCAGGTCAATTATGTTTGTTGTCTCATGGTCACAGGAATACATAATAAGCCTGATGACAAGCTATAATTTACAAGGATAATTTACAGAACATGTAATTGCCTGTGGTCAACTAACTACAGAGGCTAATTCTGAGACGGTAGGATCTTTGAAAATAACCAAGGACGTTCATAAAACCTTGATACAAATGTGAGGGAAGCTTAAGAGCTAAGTGCTAGTTTAACATTAGCTTGTTCAAAAAAAGCATAGCTGAGAACATAATGGAGGCCCAAGCCATTTCCAACCTAACTGAACAAGAAGCATTTTGTTCAAATGTGAAGATGAGCTTATAATACTATATCCACCTGAGATACAGGGTATTAAAACCAAAAAGATCTACAAAGAGAAGATTTTAAGAGAGCACCCAGAGAGTCTTTTCTCTGACTATACTATAGTGAACCAGAGGAGAGAAGGGTGAGGTGTAACTGTAACAGAGTTGGGAATGTATGTTTAGTTGTGGTGAATGTAGATGAGTTTCGCCGTGCTTGAGCAGCCCCGGTTGTTGTTGGAGCTCCCCATTGGAGTTTGGGTGTACTGCAGGTCTGCGCGTTCTTTTGTCCTTCTCTTGTTGCCGTACTTACGGTGGTACTAGAACATGGCCGCCATCTTCATGGGTATGTGCGCTATGTAAAATGCTCCTCGTGTTTTGTTGTTTGTATGGAGAATCTTGTAATGTAGGGTGAAAATGTTGGTGTAGTACTGTGCTGTTTGTTTTTACATGTATTGTGATGATGTGAAACAGAACATTTATTGTATGTTATTTTGAACGCGCAGATTCACAAGAGTTGCAGAACAGAGACGAATTGTGTTTTATATGTCTTCTCTGCAGGTATGTCGCTCCACATGTTGTTTGTAATTGTTATTTGTAATGTTTGAGGGAAATTTGTGTTCGTTCTGTAAACAAATTATCCTGACGTGAAATATACATAGACGGTGGGACCGAGAACATGGCCGCCATCTTCATGGATTCACAAGAGTTGCAGAACAGAGACGAATTGTGTTTTATATGTCTTCTCTGCAGGTCAATAAAAAGAATTGCTTAAAAGAAGGTTGCCTGTTTGACCATCGTTACACTGGTGCCGTGACACGTCGATCTCAAGATCAGCTGAACGCCGATCTCCGTGGATGCTGCGTGGATGCCAGGTCTTAGTGTGATAGATCAAGTGTGGTCAGAGTATTATAGTAAATGGTCATTCAGTCTGAGGTCTGTGATTACAGCAGTTTAAAAAGTGCTTTGATTGTTTTGGTTTTTATGTCCTGCTGTAACTTTATATATTTTTTTGAACATTATTGTTATTATTATTTTTTTCATTCAGTAATATTACACAACGCAAGTCTGTACCACTATGGCTCAGAGGCCAGGTTTTAATGATGAGATTTTTGCCAGTCCAGTGTTGCCTATGGGGAGGGGTGCATGGGGGGCATGTCAGAGCAGAGCAGACAGTGCTGTCATCGGTGGGTTGAATAGTAGGGAGGTGGGGTGTTCCCAGTTGTTTACTGACAGTGGTAGAGGCACAGGGTCAGGTCAGGACCCAGGTTGTGCTGCTGTCGGACAGTTTACAGGGGAGGCTCCTCCCACATCCACACCCAGTGTTAATGACACTGAAGCTCTTCATCACCTTTCAGACATGATGGGTCAGCTAGGTGCTCAGATTGGCGAGTCCATTGTAACCAAGTTAATTTCAGCTGGTGTAGTTCACTCAAGTAGTATGAGCAGTGCACACCTCAACTGCACATCGCCTCCAGATCCTGTAACGGATCCTAATGTTGTTAGACAGGAGGTTCCGCGCGTTACTGTGAATGTAAAATCAGACAGGGAACCACCAATGTTCCGAGGTGATAGTTCTGATAAGTGTTCAGTCCAGGACTGGATTGACATGTCTAAAGCTTATCTGAGAAAGCAGAAATGTCCAATACATGAACAGGCTGAGGAGATACTGGCAAGGCTGATGGGTAAGGCAAAGGATGTCGTGAGGGTTGGTTTGCGTAGCGATCAGACACTTGATGTGAAGCAGAACCCTGATCTCATCTATGATATCCTTCTCAAGTACTTCAGTGATGTGTCATCATGCCTCCCGTTGTCAGATTTCTATGCCACTCTACCCAGACCCAATGAGAACCCTGTAGACTACTGGTTGAGGATCAACAAAGCAGCTGATGTAGCTGGTGAGGGCCTTCGCAGACAAGGTAGGAGGATGGAGAACGTGGGTGAAGAGGTAGCACGGATGTTTGTCAGGCATTGCCCGGACTCTGGACTATCCCGTATTCTGGAATGCAAGGCTATTGAGGAGTGGAGCTCACGAGACATACAGTTGAAGATTGATAATTATCAGAGAGAGCTGAGAGCCTCTGGCAGGACCGGTAGTTCTGTGCCATTGAAGAGCCATACCACCGCCCTCCACACTGTGCAGTCTCATCCAGAGCCTTCGATTCAGTCTGTGTCTGAGCAGTGTTCCACCCAGTACCCCCCTGCTCCTGCCCATAGTCCAGTGTACCACACACAGTGTCCGCCTTCTACCCTCATTCCTTCCCAGGACCATGCTTTAGGCCAGCTTCCATGCCCCTCCTCCGCGACTGCTGTGGCCCAGAACACTCAGCAATCTGAAGACAGGATTCTTGCTCGCATTATGGAGAGGCTGGAGCAGATGATGGGGAAAGTGCAGCAGCGTGACAGTGCTCCTCGTGGCGGAAGATACCAGGGTGGCGCCCGTGAGAAGGCCTGCCGAGTCTGTGATGACAGTAGACACACTACCATCTCACACTGCATGTCAGAGAAGCTGTGCTTTGTCTGTTTAGCCCCAGGTCACACAAAAGTTGAGTGTCCCACCAGGTCGTCCCGAGCACCTCAGCCTCAGGGAAACTAGGTGGCCTGTATTCAGAGGGAGAAAGTATAGGTCGCCAAGTAAACTCCCATTGTGAGGACGAATCTAGTGCTGAGACAGTGTATATAGCTCTCAAAAGCTCAAGTGATAACTCTGAAGATATTGTTTATCAGAATACGCATACAATTAGTGGTAGTGACAGCCTTTTCTACACACCTGTGACAGTTGGTAATACAGTGACTCTAAATGCTATGCTAGACAGTGGGTCTATGGCTTGTACAATGAGTAAGACGGCAGAGGGAAAGCTTAGAGAGGTTGGAGTTGCTACAGAGCATAACCAGTTCAGTTCAAATGTGGTGCTTGTTGGCTGTGGTGGTCGCCGTGTCAAGCCTGAGTCAGCTTTCAACGTGGAAATGGAGGTGTATGGCTGTAGGATTATGGTTCCCACTCTGGTAGTTGAAGGCCAGCATGATGAGTTGATACTAGGCACCAATGTTATTAAATATATCCTCCGGCAGTATAAGCAATGTGATGGCTACTGGAAGGCTGTGTCTACGCCCTGTCCTGCTGGCGATCCAGAATCTGAACAGTTTCTCTCGATGCTCGCTGGTCTGAACCGTTGGCGAGGTGACGTCATACCTGACAAGATAGGCACAGTCAGGTGCAACTCAGCCGTGTGTCTTGAGCCTGGTCGGGAGTACCTGATGTGGGGCAAGCTACCCAAGTCCACTATTGTGTCTCCTGGTAGCGCTGTGATGACAGAGCCCACATCGTGTCGCTCAGCTCCAAGAGGGGTTCTGGTGGCCAGAGTTGTTACTCCTTTGTGGGGAGACGGATGGGTTCCATTGAAGCTGATCAACTCGTCCGACAGGCCCGTCTTGGTAAGACGCAATGCTAAATTGGCCGACGTCTTCTCCTGCATTGCGCTCGAGGACATGGATGAGACCGGACCTGCTGAGGTCCCACTACTCAGTTGCTGTCAAGTAACCCCGTCCAGTGAAAATGCGGCCCGCACTGTTGATGAGGAACTGAAGTACATGGGATTGAGTGGGCTCGACATACACTCCTGTGACGTGTCTGAACAGTGTAGAAGCAAGATGGCTGACCTGGTTGTGCGCTACAAGGACATCTTCTCACGCCATCACCTGGATTGTGGAGAGGCAAAGGGCTTCATACATCGCATTCACCTCTCAGATCACAGGCCATTCCGGCTCCCATTCAGACGAGTGCCCCCCAGTCAGTATCAGAAGTTGCGCCAAGTACTGAGTGAGATGGAGGAGAAAGATATAATCAGGAAGTCAACCAGTGAATATGCATCTCCGTTGGTTCTTGTATGGAAAAAGAACGGAGATCTCCGTATCTGTACAGACTTTCGCTGGCTGAACAAGAGGACCCTGAAGGATGCTCACCCTCTCCCTCACCAGGCCGACTGCTTAGCTGCACTTGGAGGTAACTCCTTGTTTAGTACTATGGATCTAACCTCAGGGTTTTATAACATGCCACTACACGAGGATGACAGAAAGTACTCTGCCTTTACAACACCTATGGGCTTGTATGAGTATAATCGCCTCCCGCAGGGCCTCTGTAATAGTCCTGGGAGCTTCATGCGTATGATGACTAGCATTTTCGGAGACCAGAACTATCTGAGCTTACTGGTTTATCTGGATGATTTATTGGTGTATGCCCCTGATGAGAGGACAGCTCTGGAACGCTTGGAGATGGTGTTCAGTAGACTGCGTGGTCATAACCTGAAATTGGCCCCCAAGAAGTGTTTTTTTCTCCGGAAATCCGTCAAATTCCTCGGCCACATAATTAATGACAACGGTGTGTTGACTGATCCCAGCAAAGTTGAGAGCATCGCAAAGATGACAAGTGCTGACCTGATGGAAGCGGACGGTGTAACCCCCTCACAGAAACGAATCAGATCTTTCTTGGGGATGATCAATTATTACCAGCACTTTGTGCCTAGCTTCTCCGCTATTGCAAAGCCTCTCTTCTCTCTGTTGACGGGCCAGAAGAGAAAAGGGAAGGTGAAACAGTCCAAACAAAGGTCACAAAGCAGGAAGTTGAAGGTTACTGACTGGACCCCCGAAACGGAGCAGGCTTTCCAGAAGCTGAAAACGGCGCTGGTTGAGACGGCTGTCCTGGCTCACCCTGATTTCAGCCGTCCCTTCATGCTGTCAACGGACGCGTCCCTTGATGGCATCGGTGCTGTCCTGTCGCAGATCCAAGAGGGTGAAGACCGAGGGAGGCCAATCGCATTCGCCAGCAAGTCCCTCTCTCAGTCTCAGAGAAACTACCCAGCCCATCGGTTGGAATTCCTAGCCTTGAAGTGGAGTGTCTGTGACAAGTTTAGCCATTGGTTGAAGGGGCATGATTTCACTGTTTGGACGGACAATAATCCATTGACTCATATCATGACGAAGCCCAAGCTGGACTGCTGCGAGCAACGATGGGTGGCTAAGTTAGCGAGCTATAACTTCGACATCAAGTACGTGCCAGGCCCACAGAATGTTGTCGCTGATGCCTTGAGTCGTGTGCCTTTCGTCAAGCAGAGAGTCAGTCACAGATTACTTGAAGAGCCCTACAAGAATCTCCTCTCCGAAGTCCAGGATGTGTCGAGTGCTTCTGTACAGGACGCCTTCCGGTCGTCCAATGATAGTGGTGACACTCCACGCCAGGCAGAGAGTTACGCTCAAAGTGTCCCATCACCTCTGCATGTCCACGCTCAGTCTATGGAGATGGATGAAGTGTCTGTTGTTCTACAGTCATATGACGATCTGTGGGAGGTCGGAGCAAGAACGCGTGCTGTAGCAGTCTTGCACCATTTGCCTCAGTTAGTCCCAGGTGGTCAGGACTCACTTCCTGCTTACAGTGAGAAGGAACTCCGGGATGAACAGCTCAGAGACAGAACTCTCTCTCGAGTCTTGTACTATGTGGAGAGACATCGGAGACCCTCCAGGAGAGAGAGAGATAAGGAATCAGTCACAGTCATGAGGTACCTGAAGCACTGGGAGAAACTTGTTGTGAGCAATGGGATACTCTACAGAGTCTCGAGGGATCAAGTCGTGAAGTCAAAACGCCGCCAGTATGTGGTTCCTGAGTCTAAGAAAGTTGAAGTTCTGAGAGGTGTTCATGACCATGCCGGCCATCAAGGTCAGTTCAGGAGTCTTGGCTTGGCCAGACAGAGGTTCTTCTGGCTCAACCTCGACAGAGACGTAAGAGACTACGTCCGTAACTGCCAGCGGTGTATTGTCAGTAAGACTGTTGAACCTGCTGCGAGGGCGCCTTTGCAGAGTATCACATCAACCAGGCCACTTCAGCTGGTTTGCATTGATTTCTGGTCAGCGGAGGACTCAAGGAACAAGTCAGTTGATGTGTTAGTTGTTACTGACCATTTTACAAGAATGGCCCAGGCATTCCCCTGCAAAGATCAGTCAGCCAAACAGGTGGCGAGAGTTCTATGGGACAAGTTCTTCTGCGTCTTTGGGTTCCCAGAACGTATCCATAGCGACCAGGGAGCTAGCTTCGAGAGTCAACTAGTGAGTGAGCTGCTCAGAGTCTCCGGTGTCAGAAAGTCGCACACAACCCCGTATCACCCGATGGGTAACGGTAGTGTGGAACGTTTCAATAGAACTCTCGGTAACATGATCCGAGCGCTTGAACCAGAGGCAAAAATCAACTGGCCGAGGCGTTTGCAAACTCTGACGTTCATGTACAATAGCACAGCGCATGAGTCAACTGGCTATGCACCTTTCTATCTGATGTTCGGGCGTACTCCTCGTCTCCCTGTCGATATACTCTTCCGGACAGTCCTGAATGATCCAGCTGTGGTCAGCTACGACAAGTATGTGATGTCTCTCACGAAGGATCTGAGAGAAGCTATGGTCATAGCCCAGGAACATGTCATAAAAGAACAGCACCGTCACACAGAGCTCTACAACAGACGAGTGAAAGGGCCCACCATTGATGTCGGAGACCGTGTGCTGTTGGCGAACAAGAGAGAGAGAGGAAAGAGAAAGGTGGCTGACCGTTGGGAGTCTACTGTATACACTGTGGTGGATAGGAACTCTGAGACTCACACATACAGGATACAAGACACTGTCACTGGACGAGAGAAGGTAGTCCACCGTAATCTATTGTTGTTGGTGAACTTTCTGCCGGTGTATGATACGAGTGTGATCTCTGACCCAGTTTCATCCCTGTCTGCTGTTCATACATCAAATGAGCCAAGTGACATGTCCGTGTCGGAAGTGGAACAGGATTCCTTGCCTGGGGAAGTGAGTAGAGGAACCGCGTTCGAGTCGGAGAGAGTGGATTCCTGTCCTGGGAGTGAGGGAGGGGAGGTTGAAGACATGGAGTATGGGGGTAGAGCTGTTCGGGAGAGGGATGTTCCCTTGACTGTTCCAGAGCCCAAGGATCCCAAGGGAAGAACCCTGGAGTGGGTCACCCAGTTACCATTCCCTGACCACTCACGGACAGAGGCTACTAACACTGTAGTGTCTTCAGTCTCGTTTGCCCCTCAGAGGGTTCCCGAGCAGATGGCTGAGGAGCAAATGGTAGATCAGTCCATTAACTCTGATTCTAGATTTGTGGTTAGCGCTGATGATTGTACTGATGTTTCTGGTAACACGAATCAGATAGATGATGCTAGTGACACACAGCGTACTGACACTCTAGCTTCTGTTACACAGTGTGAACATCCTAGTACAGTCACACAGGTCAAGTCCAAGTTTGGTCGCCTTATCAAACCAGTTGACAGATTGATTTATACTATGTCAGGACAAGACATTATCCAAGACACTAAGTCAAACATTCGAGCTGTTTGTAGGTCAGTGTTCCAGGCTTTCCACAGTTAGATAAGCCGAAGCTCAGTTCAGTGCATGTATACACTGTGCACACTGACATCCTATGACATATAGGTTTGTTCGGTATTCTGATTGTTTCATAAGAGGTTGTGGCCTCTTGAAGGCTAGTAATACACAGGAAAAAAAAAAATGGGGTCTTGTGGGGTGTAGAACGCATCCTACCGCCAGTAGTTGGTTGGAGAGGTAGTTTACCTCTCTTTCCACTTCATCCTTATAGGATACTTTTCAAGTTGGCTGTCCTGTCCTTTGGCGGCCCTATGTAATAGTGTAAAAAGTAAAAAGTAGTATTTAAATGTATAGTTGCTGCTCAAGGTTGGCGAAATTCAGGGGAGGTGGGTGTAACAGAGTTGGGAATGTATGTTTAGTTGTGGTGAATGTAGATGAGTTTCGCCGTGCTTGAGCAGCCCCGGTTGTTGTTGGAGCTCCCCATTGGAGTTTGGGTGTACTGCAGGTCTGCGCGTTCTTTTGTCCTTCTCTTGTTGCCGTACTTACGGTGGTACTAGAACATGGCCGCCATCTTCATGGGTATGTGCGCTATGTAAAATGCTCCTCGTGTTTTGTTGTTTGTATGGAGAATCTTGTAATGTAGGGTGAAAATGTTGGTGTAGTACTGTGCTGTTTGTTTTTACATGTATTGTGATGATGTGAAACAGAACATTTATTGTATGTTATTTTGAACGCGCAGATTCACAAGAGTTGCAGAACAGACGAATTGTGTTTTATATGTCTTCTCTGCAGGTATGTCGCTCCACATGTTGTTTGTAATTGTTATTTGTAATGTTTGAGGGAAATTTGTGTTCGTTCTGTAAACAAATTATCCTGACGTGAAATATACATAGACGGTGGGACCGAGAACATGGCCGCCATCTTCATGGATTCACAAGAGTTGCAGAACAGAGACGAATTGTGTTTTATATGTCTTCTCTGCAGGTCAATAAAAAGAATTGCTTAAAAGAAGGTTGCCTGTTTGACCATCGTTACATAACCTCATTTTTTTACACCCTCTACCCTACCGCCTGGCACACTGCCTTTTGTGCTGCTTTCAAATTGATATGACTGAAGGGTGTCAGCCGTGGAAGACAAATCATCATTAACTTGCATGATGAGAGAAGTTGTCTACCATATTGGCACGGTATTGATACACGGCCCAAAGAGCTGCCTGACAGAGTTTCACTCCAGTTTTCCAACTTTTAACAAGCTGAGAGCTTCAAGTCAGAACCAGAGATAGAGACCCACCATGAGCCTAAACCTCCCTCCACCCTGTCTCCTGCATGTCTCTCCCCTGACTTCAACACTCTGGAGGTTGATGCCCTGAGAGACAACCTCACTCAGCTAGAGAGGAACTTTACAAACAAAGAAACAAGGGCCAGTCTCAGCCAACCCAGCAGCCTGATCAAAGCCCAACTAAAATAACTCTGTTTTGCTGTGAGACAGGTTGAGGAGACAAACCGTCCTCTGTGCTTGGCCATGAGAGAGGTTAAAGAGTCCAACCTAACCCTGCGCACAGAACTGAAGAGACAGAGAGAAGAGCTGTTCAGGAGAGAGGAGCACAGCAGCACCATCCTGGAAGGACAGCTGGAGGAGATGAGGTCAAGCCTGATCCTCAGAAAACCCAGCAAAGACTCACACACCAAACACACTGCCATCACACACAAGGGGGGGGAAATGGTGGCCTAGTGGATAGTGAGTTGGACTGGTGATCAGAAGGTCATGAGTTCAAATCCCACTTGGGGAACACCACCACTAAGTGTGTCCTTGAGTAAGGCACACTAGGGCTAAGTTACTCCAGGGAGACTGTCCCTGTAATGTCTAATTGTAAGGCGCTTTGGATAAAAGTGTCGGCTAAATGGTAAAGGTAGAAGTCGGAGGAGAGGCTCATTGTAATGCATGGAATGGGGAAAGGTGTCAAACACAAACACAACTCTCCTAAACATCACACAGTCTCCCCTGGTAAGTTCGCCCCTACCATCCCAAGTGAAGCAGCGGCTGACTGGTACCCACGAGGCCTCACGCACTAGAACACCTAGACACTGCAGGCAACTACGCCAGGATCCTGTTCGTGGACTTCAGCTCGGCCTTCAACACGATCCTCCCACACATCCTGGAGCACCAGCTATCCCTGCTGCAGGTGCCGGACTCCACCTGCAGGTGGATCACGGACTTCCTGACTGACAGGTCTCAGCGGGTGAAGCTGGGGAAGAGCATTTCCAGCTCCAGGTCCACCAGCACGGGCTCCCTGCAGGGCTGCGTCCTGTCTCCAGTACTGTTCTCCCTATACACCAACAGCTGTGTCTCCCGCCACCCCTCGGTCAAGCTCCTGAAGTTTGCAGACGACACCACCCTGGTGGGCCTCATCTCCAGGGGGGACGAAACAATCTGGAGCTCAATGCTCTAAAAACAGTGGAGATGGTGGTGGACTTCCGTAGGAAAGCAGCCCTGCCCCCTCCCATCACGCTGGGAGGTACCCCGGTGGCCTCCGTGGAGTCATGCCGCTTTCTAGGCATGACCATCTCCCGGGACCTTAAGTGGGAGCGGAACACCGAGGCCCTCACGAAGAAGGCCCAGAAGAGGATGTTCTTCCTCCGGCAGCTGAGGAAATTCAGGCTGCCGAGGTCCATGATGGTCCAGTTTTACACGGCCATCATAGAGTCCATCCTCACCCACTCCATCATCACCTGGTTCCCTGCTGCAACGACCAAGGACAAGGCCAAGTTGCAGCGGGTGCTACGTTCAGCAGAGAGGGTGATCGGCTGTCCCTTGCCCTCCCACAACTCCCTGCATGACACCAGGGCTCTGAGGAGGGCAAGGAAGATCATGGCAGACCCCTTCCACCCCGGCCACGGCCTCCTCACCCTGCTTCCCTCTGGAAGAAGGTTGCGGCTGCCTAAGACATTAAAGGCCCGCCACAGGCTCAGTTTCTTCCCCTCAGCCGCAAGGCTGCTAAATGACTCTGGCTTCCCCCTCCCCCCCGCCTCCAAGTCTGCCCAGGACTGAACATGCACTGGACCTTGAATAACTCTGCACTGCACTTTATATACAGCACTATCCATGCACTGTCTGTCTTGTGTTGTCCTGTTTTTGCCTGTTTTTGCATTTGTATTTGTACTTGTTTTGTTCATGTATATGTGAAAAAAGCATAAATGCACCTTCTGTAAATGCCAAAACAAATTCCTATATGTGTCAAGCATAATGGCAATAAACGTTATCTGAATCTGAATCTGAATCTGAATCTGAATCTGAATCTCCTGTCCAAACCCAGCATCTGTGCCTGTGACACAGTGGAAGCAGGTCAGTGGCAGACGGGCAGGAAAACACGACCACCTACCACCCACCTCACCACCAGAGCTCAGCCTTTCCAACCGCTTCACAGCCCTAAGTCCCTCATCATCTCCCCTGCCCCATCCCCAGACACAAGCACCACCACTATAGTGATTGGGGATTCTACAGTGAAAGATTTATCATTATCCCACCCTCACTCGGACACACTGCAGAGCACTGTTTCCCCCGGAGCCCGTGTTTTGGATATCGACATGAAACTGCCATCAGTACTGTCAAACTTTTCAAACGTGAGTACCATCGTCACACATGTTGGCACAAATGACACCTCACTGCAACAGTCTGAAGTCCTGAAAAAACATGACAAGACTCTCTTAAAGAACCTCCAGGCGACTCGGAAGAACATTGTCATATCCGGCCCTCTTCCATGTTTTGGGAGAGGTGATGGTAAGTGGACTCGTCTTTGCTCTCTCAACAAATGGCTGAGTTAGAATACTGTGATCTACTGTATCAAAAGCAACACTCAAATCTAACAAGACAAGAACTGACACACCACCAGCATCTATGATAAGACTGAGATAGTTTACAACCCTTACTAATGCAGTCTCAGTAATGTGGTTAGAACGAAAACCTGATTGAAACTTCACAAGTAAAATGTTTTTGCTAAGAAGTTGTCTGAAAATCACTTTCTCAAGGATTTTACTTAGAAATGGAAGGTTAGATATTGGTCTGAAATTTCAGAGAACAGAATGATTTTACTTTCCTTTCTAAAGTAATGGTTTTTAATGCATGCTTTTGTTATTACCCATTTGGACTATTGTAACAGTCTGGTCTTCCGAAGAAAGCTATTGGCCAGCTGCAATTAGTCCAAAATGCAGCAGCGAGAGTTTTAACCAAAACAAGCAGAAGAGCTTGTATAACCAGGGGTGCACATAACTTTTTGGGGCCAGTGCTCAGAGGAGCACCTAGGGATGCTGCTTGGTGCTCCCCGAGCTCGCGAGTCACGACCCCGTCCCACAGGATGGATGAAAAAGGGATACATGGATAACCAGTGGCGGGCGGTGCATTTCACACCTAGGCCTTCGGTGATGTCCGACACATTCCTACCTGAATTATTCTACCTCTTAATACCATCGTTATGACGCCATGGCTCTAGAAACTAGACAGAAACACAGTATAACCGGGCGTTGCATCACCTTAACATAGTCAGACAAGTACAACAGAGTTATATTAATATTTCCGAAGCATTTTTAATCAATAAATCCGCATTTACAATGAAGAGTGTTAAACTAACATCTTTAAGATCGCTACATTACCCACGTCTGTCGTCTCGTCCACCATAATAGCGACAAAGGGTGCCTTTTTAATCTCCATTTTGATCTCTTCTCCCATCACTTCAGCAATAGCAAAGATCAGGTCGTTTTGTATTTTGCCTGACGTCCCAGTAAACACTTTGTTTGTGGACAGGTGGTAATGTAAATCTGGGTTGTTTTCAGCCAGAAAAGAAAGAAGCTCAACGTAGTTTCCTCTGTTTGTGGACTCGGCGCTTTTATCGTGTCCCCTAAATGAAAGTTATTGTTTACCCAAAAACAGGACACAATCGATCAGTATTATCGATCAGTCAACGGAGCTCCGTTTCCCTGCGCACTTTCAAAAGTTTCACATCTACCGGCATAGTTATGCATCTCAATAGTGAATATCAATAGTGCGTATTAATAGTGCGTATCAATAGTGCGTATCCAATCAAAAGACGTGCTGGGTGCTGACATCATTGAGCCTTACAGCAGGCGCCGTTGTTGCTTTTGCTCGCATCTACGTAGGTTTACTAGGTACGCCACAGGTTTTCTCGTTCCAACGTTAAGTTACAGGTCGGATTCGCGGCACCGTTTAACGTGCAGGCGGGCAGATTTTGGAGCCCCCTAGCAACACATTTTGATTGGATAAAAGCTCTAACATAAAGGCCAGCCCTCCAAATCTCAATCGGAGACTGGAAGCAGCGCAACCAAGAGGAAAGCTATGAAATGAAGAGAATAGACTATGGGGAATCATTATTCATTAATACATATTTGTGGAAAAAATATATTAAAATAAAATGTATATTCTGATGATGTTTAGGCCAGCAGAGAAGGCCTTGCTGGCCCTGACGGCACACCACTGTGGATAACTTATATTAGCAAAACGACATTTATTCATAAATAAAGATGAACGAACAAATGATTGTGTGCAAAACAAAATAAACAAATGCAAAATCAAATGACTGCTCTTTAAGCATGAAAGTCTGTCAGACTCCTTTAAACACAATGAAATCAACTGACATCTCTTTAAGCACTAACTGAATGTCTGTTCTTTAAACACAATGAAATCAACTGACATCTCTTTAAGCACTGCTCTGTTCTGTAAACACTGAAATCAACTTTTCAACAAAAAGTTACAGCCTAAGTATTTATTTATGCTACAAGCTTAATCATCATCATCACTGCTCTCTTGACTGCTGTTATCACTGTCCTCAATTTCAACCATGGTAGAGGATGTTGTAGGGCAGGCCATCACTTTTTGATTGATTGATTGAAAACTTTATTAGAATGTTTGCAGAAGTAGGTACATGAAAGTACATATTACATACAAGGTCAAACTAAAAGGATAAAAACCCAAGAAAGCCACTGGCTTATTTCAATTGGGGTCCTTGATTTTCAATTCATCGTTACATGTAAGACAGACATAAGAAAAGAACTAGTACTATCTACATGATAATACAGACAAATAACTATTACTATCTACAAGATAAACGTACATCCATCATGGGAAGAACAATACAACAAAACATAAGGTATGTACAGCGGGTAGGACAGGTGGGGACATACACCACAGGTGGGGGCGGGGGACAAAACACAAAGTATGTACAGTGGGTATTTCGGGTCTTTTAATCTGATTTTTGTTTTAGAGGGTCCAGTTATGGATTGCAGCCTCCTGTAAATGTTTTTTGAGAGTGGTTTTGAAGGTGGGCAGTGTTTTGCACTCCTTTAAGATTATAGGAAGGGCGTTCCACATCTTTACTGCATAGTTTGCAAACGAGTTTAAACCCTTGTTTGTGGTGCAACGCGGTTGAACGTGGTTCGTGGAGCTTCCTCTGGTGTTGTATGTGTGGACGTTGTTCACTTTTTGGAAGTATGTTGACAGGTACTTGGGTGTCTTTGTGGTGTAGCGTATCTTGAAGACTAGGCCCAGTGCAAGCTGCTGCACTCTGTCAACTACTCGTAGCCAATCAAGGCTCAAAAAATGAGCAGCGGTTAGATGTGTCCTAGGGTTGAGGCCTAGCAGAAGCCTAACCAGTTTATTTTGGGCTGTCTGGAGTCTTGTTTTATGGGCCTTTGTGGTTCTATAGTACCATGATGTTACGGCATAGTCGAAGTGACATTGAATGAGAGCTCCTGATAGGCTCCTGATAGACTTTAAATAGCTCGTTATTTTGATTGTGCAACAAAGTCTTTTTTTCATTTTTTCTAATAGAATTCCCAATCATATTCCCTGGGTCCGGGGTCTAGGTGCGATAATGAAGCTGTAAAACAAACGTCTGAACGTTTGAAAGCTTCAGAGAAAAGAAACGTGAAGTCCCTTGGTGTTGTTTTTCCTTTTAGCGACAAGTCGTTCGGGACTGAATGTTCACGTGTCGGCGTGATAACCGTGATAACCATGCGATACGCGATACGCGGAATGAAAGTACGAGTTACAATACTTTCCGAATGTTTTCGTGAGGGGAGTCGCCGTGGTCGTCGTGATGGATTACTTATTTGGGGACGGCAAATAGTTACTTACTTGGTGGGGCTTGCTTCTTGGACCCAGCTGTTGGTGCGCAAAAGCGCCTTCATGCCGCTGATCTGCCGCGCAGCATGCATTTTGGCGACGCATGCGCACTGGCGCACCAGTTATGTGCACCCCTGTGTATAACTCCTATTTTAGAGACTCTATACTGGCTTCCTGTTAAGTTCAGAATAGATTTCAAGATCCTTCTGCTTCTTTATAAAGGTCTCACTGGCACAGCACCAGAATATCTGAAAGACCTTTTGCTAGCATATCAGCCCAATAAAGCTCTCAGGTCTTCTGATGCTAGTTATTATAATTATCATTATTATTATTATTAAGGATGGATTATGAATTTGGTTGAGCCATGAGATGTACATGTAAGTAAAAGACAAAGATTAAAATAGGGATCCCATCAAATTGAGTAAATGCATAATTTATAAGCCCCATAATTAAACAGAGGAATTGCTCAGCCCCACTCTGTTGTTCATTATGCATTATATCTACTCATCTCTCAACTTAAGTCATTGACTGAATGGTCACACTTTTATTGAACAAATCAATTCACTAATTAGTACATTTTCCCTTATCTGCAACTGTGAGTAGTAGCCTACTGATAAATACATTTTGGTTTCCAAATTATCTCGAATAACGTATGGCATAATCTCTGGTTAAAGTTTAGAAATGTGTCTTCCACGAAAATCTTAATGTGCTCATAAAACAGCACTGATTTCAACGAGAGTCTCAAGAAGCAGAAGTTGTCCCTTGATACTGATCCAGAGTCCGCTTTGTACTTCCTCCCTTAATGGCAAACTTTGATTTCAGTGAAAGCAAAGACGATCCCAGATCAGCTTCAAGGGGAACTTCAAACCCGATACTTCGTGAGCTTAGAATGATAAGGTTCTATCTCCGTTTAGAATTATAAGGTTCTATCTCCGTTTAGGATAGTTCAGAGATATTGAGCGTCAAAGTTTTTACATTCCATTATGTTTTGTGAGATGGAACCTTTGTATTTTATTAATTACTAACTCAAAAATGTCAACATTTTAAAAATAACACCACACAGGCATTAATAAACACCTAATGGATCAGATTATGTAAAAAACAACATTTTGACAAAAATGGAGATAGAACCTTATAATTCTAACGTCACGACTTTTCGATACCTCTACAACGGTAGTTCGGCGATTGGAGAGGGAAGAGCGAACTTTTCTACCAGTTCTACAATTGGGTGAAAAGCTGTCAATCAGTGACCGCCCAAAGGCACCGGAATGTGCGATAGTCAAACTTTAGCAGACGCGCCTGGGACCAAATCGGTAGGGGATATAAACAGCGATACTTGACAGGTTAATCCCCAAGTTAGTTGTTTTTTTTGGTCGAATGCTAAACTCGGGTAAGCATTATGCATATGCATATGATCTCGGAGGGTTTTTACAGATTTCTGGACGGGACTAGGGTCCAATTCCACCCATTCTTTGGATGAACTTTAGAAGTGGGGGAGGGGTTGTTAGTTGTTATGAAATGTCATTGTCATGGCTTATTAATTATCCATTGAATTATAAACCGGCTGTAGCCTACATCTATTGGATGCAGAAGATGTCCAACTTGTTCATAGGGACGATGTCATGTGTGTCGTATAGTGTCATGTCGTGATGTTAGAATGATAAGGTTCTATCTCCATTTTTGTCAAAATTGAGTTTTCTACATAATCTGATCCATTAGGTGTTTATTAATGCCTGTGTGGTGTTATTTTTTAAATGTTGACATTTTTGAGTTAGTAATTCATAAAATACAAAGGTTCCATCTCACAAAACATAATGGAATGTAAAAACTTTGACGCTCAATATCTCTGAACGACCCTAAACCTAAACGGAGATAGAACCTTAGAACCTTAGAATACTAAACTCACATAGTGTCATGTGCGTCGTATAGTGTATATGTTTATAAAATGATGGTACATGACACCATTGCATTGACAAATAATAGTTAATGATGGTATTGATAATGATAATTGTATCACCACTGTGGTGATATCAACATGTTCAACCTATGACACAATGTGTAGGCTATGCTTCCTAACCTGAATCCCCTGTGGGACCATACTATAATTGATTGTACAGCAGCATGCAAACTAAGCTGGAGATATATTTTGATTAATATGGGTTTCACGGGTTGATTGTGTGACAGGTTGCCATTATGATAAAAGTCCAGATTCTGGCATACATCTGTTGTTTTTTTTTGTCTTTTTTTGTCTTGTAGATTTCCATTTTTCATCTGGCAGACGGTGCCCATTGTCCCTGAGAGGGGGACCCCCTCTGTACCCCCCCTCCTTTAGCCCCATCCTCCTCTCCCCAGCTGTCACTTGAACCCCCTTTTCCCCCCCTGTCCCCCACTCTCCAAACCACCAAATCACCCTATCTTCCACCTCCTCGTCCCCAGCAAACCCCCAAACCCTCTCACACACCCCACACCCCACCCAGCGCTGATGGCAGAACGCCTATCTCCATCACCCAGTGGCCAGTCCCTGTCCAGTAAGGTGATTCAGTTTAAACTGGTTCTGTTGGGGGACTCTGCAGTGGGGAAGTCCAGTCTGGTGTTGCGGTTTGGTAAAGACCAGTACCATGACTCCCAGGAAAGCACCATTGGGGGTAAAGTATGATACTATACGTACAGCAGAGCATTATTTATTTTTTATAGACCCACACTTTATATATTGGCAGGATGTCATCTAACTGTCATCTGTGTGACTACTCCGTTTCACATTGTACACTCCTTGGTCTATATCTCGGTGTTATATCTGCACCTTTTGTTCGTTAGTTTTTTATTTTATATCTGTGTACTACTAATAATAATGATAATAATAATAATATATGCCATTTAGCTAACGCTTTTATCCAAAGCGACTTACATTGTATTGAGTGCATATGTTACGGTACATGTGGGAATACGGTACATGTGGGAAAACTAGGGTTAGGGTTAGGTGCTAGGGTGACTTGGTACATGCTGGCATGTCTAACCCTAACCTTAACCCTACCCCTAATCCTAACCCTAACCCTAGTTTTCCCACATGTACCGTATTCCCACATGTACCGTAACACATACATATTATTATTTTTTTACTTTGTTACCCCCTCTTATTCCAAATGTGTTACATATTGAGAGAACACGCATGTCAAGCTTCTTCTCTCTCTCTATATTTTTTTCTCCTCTTCTTAGCTGCCTTCCTGACTCAGATGGTGAGTGTGGATGGCGTCATGGTCAAGTTTGAGATCTGGGACACTGCGGGTCAAGAGCGCTACCACAGCCTGGCGCCCATGTACTACAGGGGAGCGCAGGCGGCCATTGTGGTCTATGACATCACCAACACAGTATGTAGACTGGACACTAGACAACAACCTCTATCTATCTATCTCTCTATCTATTTCTCTATCTATCTATCTATCTATCTATCTATCTATCTATCTATCTATCTATCTATCTTCACCTGTGGTCTCCCTTTCCACTGGTTTTCAGTGTAGTCATTTTTGAGAGAAAGGTTTGTGGAGGTCATGAGTTTTTGTCCAGTAAGACTTTCCTTTCTCAGGTTTCAAGTTTCAAGTTGTATTGTTATGTCACATTACACAAGTGTAAGAGAGTAAAATTCTTAGGCTTTGGTTTGTGAAGCCTTGTTGTGGTTGTGTGTGTGTGTGTGTTGTGTGTGTTGTGTGGGGTTGTGGTTGTTGAGGTTGTGTCTCATAACTGTTTTTTGCTTTGGATCATAGGACACGTTTGCCAAAGCCAAAAGCTGGGTTAGTGAGCTCCAGAAACAGGCCAGCCCAAACTTAGTCATCGCCTTAGCAGGCAACAAGGCCGACCTGCCTGCCAACAGAGCTGTGGAGTATGAGGTGAAAATACATTCTTCTTCCTTCTTCTATCATTGTGATTACCAATGGCCTCTGACCTGAGCATAGTTTACTGTTTTCTTGCAATGACTGATGGATGATGATTCACTTACTTAGACGACAAGTGTATTTGTTGTAAGTTGACGTCTGCTAAATGCCAAAAATGTAAATGTAAGGTGAGCTTCCCTCTTATTGCTAAAGTGTGTTGTTAACCTTGCCGTCGCTGACTTTTGATCTTGCATTTTGCACAACAACTAACATATTTGCACTTATTATCATACTTAATGTGTATATTATGTATTATATGGTTCCATGTTTTGTGTATTTGTAATTGAATGAATGAATGAATGAATGAATGGTCTTTATGAATGGTCTTTATTGTCATTGCTACAGTACAGGTACCAAACAACGAAATTTAGGAGGGGTGGCTCCCCTGGTGTTAGGAAAGAAAAAAAAAACTTTTTTAAAAAATCACAAGAAGGGAAGGAGCTGGTTTACATAAATAAAGGCTATGTACACTATCCACTGTACTATACTGTACAGATAGACGACTAGGGTTGTCATATTGCACAATAGTATTATTGCACATTTATATCCTTTATGCTGCACTCCGGATTGCCCTTAGGGGACTGTAAACGTTTACTGAACTGAACTAATTGAGCTTATCTGCTTTTATTTCGATGATGTACTGCTCTATACTGTACACATACTGTGTGTGCACCACTCTTCCAGGAGGCCCAGGTCTACGCTGACGACAGCAGTCTTCTCTTCATGGAGACCTCTGCCAAGACGGCCATGAACGTCAACAACCTTTTCCTTGCCATAGGTGAGCCTCATGACACTACCAACCGATGCATCACTGAGGTTCACAGGACTCAAATGGGCAGCTGGAATTTGTCTTGAACACACACATACTCTCTCTTGTTTTTTTTTCTCTCTCTCTCTCTCTCTCTCTCTCTCTCTCTCTCTCTCTCTCTCTCTCTCTCTCTCTGTCTCTGTCTCTGTCTCTGTCTCTGTCTCTCTCTCTCTTTACAGTCAACCTATAAATTCCTTAAGGCCCCATCATACTAGTCCCCCGCATAGCCGCAATTGTCTGTGGCCCATAATGCCATGTTCATAATGCCATACCACCATTCCACCGCCGGCTATGCGTGCATCTGCTGTGAATCGAGCTTTAGACGGAGCAATGTTTTTTTGTCTTAGGAGTAGTTTACTTCTAATGACTCATTAAAGGTGCAGTGTGCATTGATGGACACAAGAGGGTGGTAAAACCTCACTTTGGGGACAGTTTGAGCTACGACGAACCACACACTATTAATACAATTTCCATCTCCTAACCAACTCACACATCAATAAATCAATGTTGTAGCTGCAGATGAGATGGTCCTCTCTGTGTGTATGTACAGTACCAACCAACGATTTGTTTGTCTCTCCATTTCCTAGCCAAGAAACTACCCAAGAGTGAGCCACAGAGCAGTGGGGGTAGTGCTGGGACAAGAGGAGGAGGAGGAGGAGGAGGAATGGACCTCTGCCAGCCTACCCAGACAAGCAAACCCCAGTGTTGTGGAAACTGAGAAGGGAGGGAGGGAGTAAAGGAGGAACAGATTGAGTGCATCAAGTAAAGATGTTATACAGCAAGCGCTCAATTTAGGGAGCAAGCAGGAAGAAGGGAAAGAGGGGGGATAAAAAAGTGGAATACAAATGTATGTATGCATGTGTAACTTAAATGGTGGGAGTGAAATAAGAGGTTGAGGTACTGCATATGAAGTGAAGTGAAATGAAGTGCCTCCGTTTGAAAAAGGGAGTTGAAGGAGGAATTATGGATATGAGCAAGGAACTTCTACTTATAACGATTAAGTGTGAGTGAAATCAACCATGAAGAGAGGACTCGTGTAGCTGTGGGAGGTGTGAAAGTCACCGTGACCAGACCAGAAAAGAGGTGTGGAATGACAGATGACATGAGTCAGTGTCTTTAAAGGGATTTTTTTTTTTACACTCAGCAACTTTCCCAATAAAGGTTCATGCTGTGGTGTGGGGTCATAAGGTTTTGGCAAACCCTGTCCAATCAGAGAACATTCAAACAGGAAGTGAAATTAGTCACTCAGGCAGTGTGGTCACACAGGGACAAAGGGATTAAAAGAAGGGTAGTGGCCAAATGGGTATTTGCACAAAGCACGCTGATCATTTCCCTGGGTTTGCACTGGGTTGTAACTTGCCAGTCGCCTCTACCCTACATCACTCTTTTTTCGCCCCTCTGCTTTTACCACTTTGATGAGCTTGTGTGCCCTTCTGGCTACTGTCATTGATGAATTGACTCATATGTCTCAGTGTAACTAGAAGGCTACCCTATTGTGACATGTATTCTAATATCAGTTGTGCTTCTGAAGCTCATGGTAGAATGTCAAGGACAAACAGCTGGTATTGCAGATGGAAATGCGATGACAAATACTTGTGGTTTTAGTATAATTGTGGCCTACTGCTTCTCCTGTTATTTGCATCCATGAAAGGGCATATTCTTTGTTCTGTGTACATATGTTTTATAATGTTAACTTCCTGTCTCAATGTATTATTTTCACAAACACAAAGCACAATATATTTTTGGAATGGTGTTCAAATATAACAAGATCGTAAGTACTTTTCACTGTGGATTTCAAGTATTTTAGTCTCAGCCGTGGGAGTCGACAGGTGCATTGCCAGTGTGCGCGTACAGTAGCCTGTATTGAAGTCCAAACTTAATGGACTATAAATGAAGTGCCTTTCATGCAGTACTACAGTATTCTTTTGTTGCTTGTTGTCTATTCAGAGGTAGTTTCATAATAGATCATTGATGTCAATATATTCACTGCTATACAATGAAATACAGAAACACGTGGGGGTAGGGAGTAAAAAATATTTATTCAGAAAATACAATTTCATCTTAAAACTATTTGGCGTAAATATGATAAGCGTTTGCATTCCTGCTCAGGATTACCTGGCTGTAGTTTTGTGGAACACAATGTTGCCACATAAGAGCATGACATATGATGCCACATATCCTGATTGCAATTGCAAACCACAAAAATATTTGTGCAAATCTACCTCAGCATGCTTCTGTAACGTAATACATCATTAGTGCCCAAACCCGGAAGAAAACCAACTACTTCTGTATTTCGTGGACCGGAACTAGCAGTTTTCATCAAAGCTCTCAAACTTCCATGTGACACTTGGGTGTATTTCCATAAAAGACACATTACCATAATTAATCTACATAATAGGTACAGAATAGTGTGTTTAAAACATCACTAGTACAGTACAGTTTCTCCTGCAGAAACAGAAATTCAGGCGACAGAGAGAATAGAAATACAAAACATTCAGGAACAAAAAGTATCAAAGTTAGAAAGTAGCCTATTAAAAATGAACTCCAAACACATTTTTATAGTAAACTTGACATCCCTTTTTATATACCTCGTCTTCTTACGACATTGATTATTACTTGATCTACCGAGATCTGTATTCTAACTTGAGATACGCTCAAAACACAAACACCCTAAACAGAGTGTTGAGAGCAAGAAGATTTGTTTGTTACACATGCATATTTCACGTCAAAATACAATTCTATAAGCATGTAAACTGTGCAAATTTCAAAGGTGCCTCAAAGTCAAACATGGACAGGAATGTTGATAAGATCTTATGAGAAGATTTATAGGCAGCAATGTTTGTGTTGACGCTTCTTAAGCCCAAAAACTAGATAGAGATCGAGAAAAACAGATGCTACATTGTCCAGCAATGTAAAAAAAAGATTAATATGTAAGGTTACTCTCAATTCAGTAGTTTCACTGCAACTGTGCAAATATGACCTCGAAAGCACTGGAGAACATGCAGAACTATACAAAGAAAATATCTCTATATATTTTGGTATGTGTTTACAATTATATGGAATGTTGTTCCCTCTCATCATGCTAATTAATATCATATAATATGAACTATAAAGTTGCACATATAACTACCAAATATCAACCAGACACAATGATTACGCTGAGGCAGGAAAGGCACATTGTCCTTATAGATCGACAGGCCTGTTCTAGTGAAGGCGAGAGAGACAGTGAAAAACACAATGGCTTCATAACCATAAATGGAAATATTCCCATAAAGCATTCCCAGCTGAGCTGCACAACTGTCTCCTAACTGCAATCTTACCAGCATCTGATCTTAGTTACAGTAACAAAAAAACTGCTTAGAAATGTGTCTTAAAATCTTCTTAAATCTTAAAATGTACAACATTTGACCTCAAAATCGATCATTTGCCAACACTAGAGAGGTCTTTCGTGTTTTCCTAAAACAATGCCTGATATAACGGTTCACGTGCATGAAGTGATTATCAGCAAATTAAGGACTAAAAAACAAGAGGAAGGTCATTTCCCTATCGTGCCAAATGGCAAAGAAACTAAATATACTCAGGTGCAATCTTGCAAGTCATGCCAGACATGCTGAGACAGAGAGGGAGAGAGATCGGCTTAAAGTGGTCCGTAGACGTCACTGAAATTCCACTCTGCCACACTGCATTAAGACAACCGAGTGTTGACTCTACCCTTTTATAGCAGTCGATGCAATCTAAAGACAGCACTGGTCCAAGAACAGATTTATTCCCCCCCCCCCCCTTTTCCAAGAGGCAGACTTGAGTCAGAGCACTGATCTCAGAGCAAAAAAAAACAGACCCCCTTTTTTTGTTTTGCCCAGCTGATACACCTTAAGGTGCCTTAAGACAGACGGCAAGAATCAGGACTTTTGGGATCGTTTCCAGCAAGCTGATCGGCGTTGCTCAGATACTCCTCCTCGTCCTGGTCCACCAGGGAACCGGCGCGGTCGGGCAGCGCCGGCCCGTCCGAAGCGGACCCCGGGAAGGCGTCCTCCATCTCGGGTGTGTCAGCTGACGCGTCCTCGTAGGCGCTGATGCTGTCCGTGTCGTTGTCGCGCCCGTCCTCCACTTGGTGCCCGAAGGTCTTGTTGACCATCCTCTGGAGCTTGGTCAGGGGGCCGTCGTCTTCATCCTCCTCCGCCTCTACTCCGCTCTCCACCACCGCAGTCTCAGAGTCCACCGAGGATCCTAGGAAGGAGGAGGCGTGGAGAGGAGGAGGGCGGGCGGCCCCTCCGTCAGACGGCTGCTCCCCCCCCCTTCCCTTCCTAAAGAAGGAGGCGAGCAGTCCCCCGGTGCCCGTCTCCGTCGACGAGTCGCTCCTCTGGGTTTCTAACGGGACACTGTCCAGGGGGATGACCGTGAGAGGAGGTGCAGCTTGGGCAGAGTCTGCTTCGTCCTCTGGCGCACTGGCGCTGGTTTGCTTTGGTGCTTCCTGTTTCATTTTGTCGTTTCCTGCCCGGGCTTGTTGTCGTGCCAACTCTTCCTCACACTCCTGCTCTTTGACAAGTGTGTACACTGGGACTGCCGGTATGGTGTAGCTGTGCTGTGGGAAAAAAAAGATAATATAATATCTAAGTTAGTCAACATGTAGAACTTTTTTAGTAGTATTATTTTTTTGCACCCCATTCTCACACCAAAACATATTTTATATCCTCAAACCATTCTCACACCAGCATAACCACATAATGCCGTTGTCACATCAGACCTACCACTACAAAACGGAAACGCTGTGAAACCTCAAACCACACTGACCAATGTACATTCAACAGTTGAAGCGAGTGAGTGACCGACCTCCGTTATTTGGGCTGCAGTGCTACTAGCATGAACAGGGAAGCAAAATTAATTCTGTGGTCTCTACCTCTCTACCTCTCGTGATCCAGTTCATCAATTCATTGTTCCGTGTACATTGCTTGAGGCTTGGACTGGGAAACATATCCCAGGCCAATTCTCACATGTAATGATTTCCAGAAAGGAAACAGGGAGCATCTGCATGCTAGTAAGCACATCCTACTGCAGAGCTCTTGCTGGTACAAACCCACGGCCATGTCACGGGAAGGCCTCTGGACACAGCGACCTAGACCATACTGACAAACACACATCCAAGATACAGTAAAGATCCCTGAGTCAAAACAAAACAAAAAAGAAAAAGTCTGAATGGATAAAACTACTAAGGGTTCTCTGCCAGAATCTGATGTTTAGCTAATCTTAGCCGTTAGCTAAACGGCTTTAAATTCCAAAGAGGTGACTCCCCCTCTAATCTGTCACAAGCCTGTATACAGATAAAGCAGCTAAAGGGAATGGACTGTGATTTGGACAGGGATTGAACTCACTGTGGAATTTGTACATCTGTCATTAAGATAATGTGCAACGCTCCAGATTACCGTACAAAATGTGCTCCACATGTCAAAACAAAAGCTTTTATCAAACAAATCCTTTCTTTCGGGACTGTAACAGAACAAATATCGGCCGGTCAATAATTGACAACCTCCGTGGGAATTGTACGCACACACCCCTGCTCGCGTGCGTAATTGTGTACACACACACACACCACACACACCACACCACACACACACTAACAGGTATGGGAACACTGGCCCCCTGACGGGACATTCCCAGCAGCAGAAACCTTTCATTCTGTAAAGTTCATCAAAGCCGAGCAGAGCTGAGCCGAGCCAACACTCCACTGAGAGATTGAGGTTACGCAACCAGGCCTGGCAAACGGTAACAAGCCAGCAACAAGCCATTAGTCAAGTCTTTATGCCCAAAACCAGGAAGAAGCCTGTACTTGTGCCTCTCTGTGTATGATTATGTAAGCCCCTCCCTCCCTCCCTGGTCCCCCCCGTACCTCTTTCAGCCTCTCCACCTCCTGCGTCAGCGCGCTGACCATGTCCTCCAACTTCCTTTTTGTCTCTCTCTCTCGCACCAACTCCTACAAGAGACACAGAGACACATTACAGCCAGTATAACATTAGATTTAAAAAAATAAAAATGTGTTTAATGTGTGTTTTTAATCGCCATGCAATGAACTTGTCAGTCAATAGTTGGAATTTGGTATTTTATGCTCTAGGCAAGGGGGTCGCCATCAACGGCGACAATTAGGAGCAATTAGTGGTTCAGTGCCTTGCTCAAGGACACCTCGACACGTGACCAGTCTGGGTTCGAACCACCGAACTTGCGATCATTAGATGCCGGCTCTACTTCCTGAGCCACTGCCGACCCCCCGCAAATGGGGCTTATAGGACCATGGGGCTGTGTGCAAATCATATTGGGTTATGGCTTTTAAGGCTGGGTTTGCGTGAGAAAGATCGTTCCATCTAGAGCAGATTTCTTCAATCCTGTGGTCCTGGACATGACTCAACTATAACCATCAAGCCCTTGATTATGGGGCACTATTATTATTATTATTATTATTATTAACAGATGTGTTTATTTCTGGATCATATTATGGCTCTGTGACAACAGAACACTGATCTAAGAGGTTCTACGTTCTAGTGGACGTGTCTCTGGCTGTATCAGAATCAGAATCCTTTTTTTATTGTCAAGTATAATTCGCACAAACAGGAAATTGACTTGGTGTGGTTGGTGCATAGGACATAAAGAAACGACAATTAAAAACAACAACAACAAATGTAATAAACAACACCATATAAGCACAAAAGTACCATGCTGGCCTGCCTGGCCTCTCTCTGCGTCTCAGCCAGCATCTCCTCCGCCCCTTCCAGGGCCTCCTGCAGGACGTCCACCTGGAACCACAGGGTCTCCCGCTCCACCTCCAGCGCCCGCAGCTCCTGCACCACCGTGTCATAGCTGGTCTGGAGCTCCTCCTGCGTGGCACACGTACAGGCACATAGAGGGTCAATGGACTGCGTTTACATAGCGCCGTATTCCAAAGGCGCTTTACAACGGCCTCTCATTCACCCATTCACACACACATTCACACACCGATGGCGAGGTAGACAAGCTACCATGCAAGGTGCCGGCCCGCTCATTGGGAGCAATTTGGGGTTCAGTGTCTTTCGCGAAGACACCTCGACACGTGGCCAGCCGGGGATCGAACCGCCGAACCCGTGATCATTAGACGCCGGCTCTCCCTCCTGAGCCACAGCCAGCCGCCCTGCACTCATAGGGCTTTCACACCGGCAGTTCCGAACGCCGGTTTGCGTTCGCGTGCGGAAACCTCCGAACGTTGGCGCTGTCTGGCGAACGAGCCCGCGTTCATACCAGTGTATCGTTCGCCAGACAGCGCCAACGTTCGGAGGTTTACGAACGCGAACGCGAACGCGAACCGGCGTTCGGAACTGCCGGTGTGTAAGCCCTATCAGTGGGCTGCGCACGTGTGGGTGGCTGACTACCGACACACAGGCGCATTTTGCATGATAGGGCAGCTTCACACATACAGTACAACCATTGACAAATGTGTGGCATATCCTTGGGCAGATGCATCAAGTCATGAGTATAACTTTGTGGTGATTGTAATTTGGTGTGTGCATGTGTTAAGTGTGTGTATCATACAGTGTTTGACTATGTATGGACAAGCCAGAAGAGTGTAGTGGTAAATTGATACAGGTACAGCCCTACAGCTAATCTGAATGAGAATAGTATCGTCTGTTCTTATGCAGTAGCACAAGCAGATCGTATACTGTATCTTGCCAAAACATCCTCAAATGAACACAGCGTCATCACCATCTCAGGAAGCGTCAAGACCAGATCCTCCTCCGACTGCTGAGTAAAGAAAAAAGAGGTAAGCGTTAACATCATCATTTATATTTTACACATGAAAAAAATATATAATACATAAAATGTACAACAACAAACTTAAAAGTCCTGTGTGTTACAGATCGAGATCGGGATAGGAGGTGACCATGTTAAGGACATGCCACTAAAGAGATACATACTGTATTGATATCCACTGCCCTTGTTCTGCACACATCTTAACTGTACATATCTTTGCCCTTGTCCTATATCACACTGTACATATCACACAGTACATATTACACAGTACATATCACACTGTTGTATTGATATCCACTGCCCTTGTTCTGTACATATCATACTGCACATATCTTAACTGTACATATCTTCGCCCTTGTCCTGTACATACATATCACACTGTACATGTCTTTACTGTACATATATTGATATTTATGCTCATATATTTACTTTTTATATTCATTGCACGTATACTGACTTTATATTCATTTACTTATACTCACTGTAATACCGTTTAATGTACCACCATGCACCTGTCCATACATTTATGGCTTTTGCACTATCTGGTTAGATGCCAAACAGCATTTGGTTGTCTTTGTACTTACGTACACTGTCAATGACAATAAAGTTGAATCTATCTATCTATCTAATCTATCTAATCTATCTATCAGTAATAATAATAATAATAACTTTTATTTGTATAGCGCTTTTCCTGCAAACGTTGCAGCTCAAAGTGCTCCAGTCATTATATAAATCATCGTTTAATTATTTAGTCATTTAAAGGCAATATTAAAAAGATGGGTTTTTAGTCTTGACATGAACATTATTTGCTGAGGTTGCATCCCTAATGTAAACTGGCAGTGCACTCCACAATCTGGGTGCATAACATGAGAATGCAGCCTCACCAAATGCTCTTAGTAGTTAGGTTAACGGCCTGTGTCCTTACCTGGCTCCCACTTGTCCTCTTGAGGGTGTCCCCTCGGCTGTCACTCCGCGTCAGACGCCTGGCTGAGCTCTCCGTCTGCCAGGGGAACAAAGTAGATATTAGAGCCAGAATGGTGTTTACAGAGGCACCTGGGTTTCAATGGGAACTAGAAAGGAAAGTTTCAGCAGAAACACGTTGTTTTCTTTGCTTGCTCGTCTGGACTTTAAAGTATAATGATAGCGGAAGAAAGTTGACATAAAGAGATAATTCTGGAGATATCTTCAGGATCAATAAGCTTTTGGTGACCATTTTACAACCCACGTTGAGTTGTGGAACGTGAGTTAATTTAGAGTTTCTTGAAAATTGTGAAATTGGTTTGCTGTTCCTAGCTTCAGCAGTGCAAGAAGCAGGTGGGGTTACAAGAATAGCAAAGAGCCAATTAAATATAACACGTAACTTTACTGTCTTGCTTCACAAGCAGTTTCAAAAACATGAGATGGAGGTCTATAAGTCTATACATTTGGGAATTGAAATGAAACTTACACTTATTATTAATGTTCACTGACTGGTTTCAGTGCCAGCTTAGTGGGTGAAAGTATGAATAATAGTAGGCTATACTCCTAATGGCAATTGAATTAATGATATTAAATCATTACTTCTCAGGTAACCTTGCCTGAATACAGCAGTAAAATGCAAACAGAGCAAGCCACTCGACTCCAGTCCATTCACCCTTGCTCCTCTCTCTCTCTCTCTTAAATATAACAAGTAACATTACTGTCTTGCTTCACAAGCACACTAACAACTGTGTGAACACCCTTCCCATTGTCCGTGGTCAGCTGGGCTGACATGTTCAGCTGGTTAAGTAGGTTCCATCAATAAAGTCAATAATACCTCTCCACAGCCTTGCAATCCTAACCGTCCAGCAAGCCCAGGTCGTTATAAGGAGTGGCATCTGTCATGTTCCTTGCATTGTCAGGTTCAATAATGACACTGCATGCTTAGCAAGTTGATTAATTAACATTTCTGTTAGGTTTAATCAAGTGAGTTGGTTACTCATATTGTATAACACTTTATGTTGGCATTGATGAAAACATGTAGGCCTATTGAAAGCAATCTTCAAGTATACAAATCCAATTTGAAAGCACAGTAGTGCTTGTAAGTATAGCCAATGTAAGCTTAAGATGTGATATAAATATGACTAGACCATTTGGAGTCAGACATGAATCGTTCTCACAAACACAAAGTGATTGTTACATTCCCTCATTTGAATATCAAATTCTATTCATGCAAGTAAACACCATTAAGCCTACAGTTTGCGTGCTCAACGGGATAACTACTACGGGATTAAGGTGAGAAGCCTTCCATGATCTTCTCTGGTGTTTTTAAGTAGCTGGAGAAAATGTAAAGCCATTTTAACACAATTCTGATCATGGGAAGGCTGCCTACAATATCCTCCAACGCCTCGCAACAAGCCTTGAAAATAAGTCGATGTGACGTCGTTACAGTTCGTGAGCTCAGAATGAGACGGTTCTATCTCCGTTTAGGGCAGTTCAGAGATATTGTCTGATGTTTTGTGAGATGGAACCTTTGTATTTTATTAATAATTACTAACTCAAAAATGTCAACATTTTAAAAATAACACCACACAGGCATTAATGAACACCTAATGGATCAGATTATGTAAAAAACTCAATTTTGACAAAAATGGAGATAGAACCTTATAATTCTAACGTCACGAGTTGCACAGGGCATTTTAGAAAACGTAACACAAGTACAAGCAACAACAACAACAACAACAACAACAACAACAACAACAACAACAACGTGTGTCAAAGGGTGTCTCTTACGCACGCAGTGGAAAAGTCACCACCTAGAAACATAAACACGGACAGTTAAACTCGCGATTTATTGGGCTTGAACCCATTTTTTTGTCGACAACAATTATCACTAAATACTAATAAGTAGGTTTACATTTAGTAGCCTACATCAAATCCCGGGCACAAGAAAAACACGTAGGCCTAATAAATGTATCTTATTTCGGGATCAAAGTGTCCCGTGTAGGCGACACATTGTTGCAAAACAATGACATCGTGATTTCCCGTCGCTCACCTCCGTCTTCATAATATTGAGAAGCGACTCGTCTTCGCTCACTCCCCGAGAAAGAGTCCTTTTCCTGGGCGACCCAGCTCTCTCCAAGGTCCCGGAATGCATTATTCTGGTAACGAAGCAGCAAGAAATTAGAAAGCTTCTGAGTATATTTTGGATTAAATGAACTCAATCAAGACGCTAGTAGGCTATACGCCCTATTTTGTTTAGTGTGTGTGTGTGGGTGGGCGAGCGGCTGAAGGAATTGACGCCCAGATTGTGGGCGGAGATTATAACGTCTAAACGTGGGCGAAACGCGTTTTTTTTTCCCTTTGGTTGCCCAGGCACAGTCATATAATAGTCATATAATATACAGTCATATATAATAGCACTTGATATAGCATATGATACAGCACTTGATACATAGTCATATAATAATATAATAATAATAATATAATATAATAATAATACCACATGTCGCAAAACGGACACAGACTCAGATATCTTGTTCATTTTATAGGCTACCTCATCTTTCATATACTCTTATTTGCCCATAACCATAGTGCAGGACAGGTGTTGTACATAACCAGTATATACAGTAGAATCAGATACTCCAATTTACTTCCATTGCAATTAGATTACATTTACATTAACATTTTTGGCATTTAAGCAGCCGCCTTTAGCCCAAGCGACTTACAATTTGTCTAAGTAAGTAAGTGAATCATCATCTATCCATCAGTCATCGCAAGAAAAGGTAATCTATGCTCAAGGCCAGAGGCCATTGGCAGTCAAAATGCTTAGTAGCATTAGTAGATTAGTAGATTAGTAGATTAGATACAGCCTTAGCATACAGTCAGCCTATCTGTATGTGATAGCCTTACCACAGTATGAAAGAATTACAGGATTTCAAATCATGAAATATACCCATTGATTATGATGAATCAAAATATTTTGACTGACTGTTTGTTTTGATAAAAATAATAATAATAATAATAATAATAATAATACTCAATCTGCATTCTGTCTTTTGCTTGTGTTTAAGTGTCTGCTTATCTTGTGGCAATGTTATATAAATATGCTGTATAAATAAAGATATCATCATCATCATTACTATCAATGACAGTGGAACATCTGCCTTACCTTATCGTAACCAAAACATGAAGGACCTGTGTATTGTTGTCATAGGAGACTTGTAAACAAAGGGTGTTATAGATTCAAAACATGTTTTGAAAAAGTCATGCTGTCATTTCTTGAGCATTTCAGAATCAAGTGCTATTTGCATGTGAAAATGCATTTTCTGCTTATGAAATAATGTATATTGTGTATTTCCCCATTTGCTGTTGCTGTTTGTTGATGACCCACTTATTGCTGGTGTGCGTGACATAGTGTACTGTACTGTATGCTACGTGAGCAGGACAGAATATAGGGAACTTTTATGATGGTGGTGAGAACAGCTGTATCTGTATCTGCTCTCTGAGAAACTAGCAACTTTATTCACCACCAGTAGGTGACAGTAGCAAGCTAGGTGTGCGTCCAATACACCAAAAGATGGATAAGTCATAAGTCATTTCTATCAGTGGTCCAATTTTCACAATAAAGAATTAACCTTAGATAACACAAAACTTAATTAAGAGTCAGTAAATCTATTCAGAATATTTGCAATGGTGGAGGGTAGCCTACTTTATGACAGGCTGAGGTAATGCTCTTAATTTGAAAGTGAATTGTAGTTACTATAAAAAGCAACTAAGTGCCATCTAGAGGTTCAATTGTGTGGTTTCACATGTGTACCAAGGCCTTACTAAAATGATGATTGTGCCATTACATACCATCAAGTAATGGCACATTCAGAATATTGTATTTCATCTGGAAATTGAAATTTGATTCTAATGCACTGGCCATGCATAATGTGGAATGATATATGGGGAACACGTATGGGAAAGGTTGGCATATGAGTCTAATGGAGCACATCTCACTGTCCACACCACAGAGAAACAATCAGTGAAAACTTAGCTGATCCCACATTTTTGTCTACACTACATCTTTTTTATTATTATTAATATCAACTATACATGCTTGACAAAGTTTGGATACGTGCATAATCCATGCGGTGTTCCCTGCTGAAAAATTCCAAGAGTAAAAACAAAACACGGTGCAGCAGCTTTCAGTCACGCTGCTGCATGCTCCTGGAACAAACTCCCTGAAGAAATCAAACAGGCCCAAACCCTTAAAATATTTAAATCTAAGCTAAAAACCTTCATGTTTTGCACCAGTTATGATTAAACACAAACACTTCTATCAATGTATTTTTTCCATTAACTATTGTCTTTTTAAATGTTTTATCTATTTACTTCTTATATTTGCTTTTATTCATTGTAATTTTTATTTTCTTATGCTCCTCTTGCTGTATTTTTAAATAATGCATGTAAAGCACTTTGAATTGCCCCTGTTGTATGAAATGTGCTATACAAATAAACTTGCCTTGCCTTGCCTTGCCTGATGGGTTGATGCATTTGACTATCGATGTGAAAATCGTTGCATTAAAAGTTGTGGGAACGTAACACAATTAGCAGACTGTCCATAAAAAAAAGATGCAAAAGTTTATTTGGCACCAACTAGCCAACCGGTGCAGGTTCAACGCATCTTCTTTTAACATGAATACTCTAACAACATTGTCTAGTTTCAAAAACATGAGATGGAGGTCTATAAGTCTATACATTTGGGAATTGAAATGAAACTTACACTTATTATTGATGTTCACTGACTGGTTTCAGTGCGAGCTTAAGTGGGTGAAAGTATGAATAATAGTAGGCTATACTCCTAATGGCAATTAATGATATTAAATCATTACTTCTGAGGAAACCTTGCCTGAATACAGCAGTAAAATGCAAACAGAGCAAAGCCACTCCAGTCCATTCGCCCTTGCTCCCCTCCCTCCCTCCCTCCCTCTCTCTCTCTCTCTCTCTCTCTCTCTCTCTCTCTCTCTCTCTCTCTCTCTTCTCTCTCTCTCTCTCTCTCTCCCCCTCCCTCTCTCTCTCTCCCTCTCTCCCTCTCTCTCTCTCTCTCTCTCTCTCTCTCTCTCTCTCTCTCTCTTTCCCCCCCTCTCTCTCTCTCTCTCTCTCTCTCTCTCTCTCTCTCTCTCTCTCTCTCTCTCTCTCTCTCTCTCTCTCTCTCTTGACTTGGTGACAGACCTAAAAGCCTTTTGTTGCTATCTTAGCCAATGGAGACGGATTACGACACCGAGGAGCGGAGATATATAAAGAGCCCCTTTTTGGACGCACTTGCACACTTTTCAATGACACATCTGAACATTCACACCTATGGACTACTAAATTGTTTAGAGAACCAAAACAAGAACCTTTACATGAACAACGGGTTATGTTATGGAGAAATAGGCCTATATCAAGAGTGAAATTCTCTATCCTTTGAGAGAAAACCCACTGGGACGCATGCACTTTCTTAGTTTTGTAATTTTGTAATACTTCAATAAAACCCACTGTGACGGGCGACTGTTCTGGAGTAGTTTGCACATCACTGGTGCCTTTGGAAGGTAAGGATACACAGGACAGGTTGTATTTCAGACAAAACATTTCAGAGAAGGGGTTAGAGAGAGAAAGGCAATACATCGAGCAGAAAGTTATAGCCTGGAACAAGAGCACTGTTCCATAATGCCTAGGTATAACTTTTTGCTGTGCTTGATGGTTCTGATTTGTCTGGGACTGTCCGGGAGCGACGAGCCCAACATCTTCCTGCCACCGACGAGCGAGATGCCCACGGACGTCGGGGGGCTGTCGCTCCTGGACGACGGGGAAGGAGCGGGGGGCGCTCACCACGAATGTTCTGCGTGCGTCTGGCGAGAGCAGAGCAAAGTGCTGCGGCTGGAGACCATCAAGTCCCAGATCCTGAGCAAACTGCGGCTCAAGCAGGCGCCCAATATTAGCCGGGAGGTGGTGAACCAGCTCCTGCCCAAGGCGCCCCCTCTGCAGCAGCTCCTGGACCACCACGACTTCCAGGGAGACGCGTCCTCCCAGGATGAGTTCATGGAGGAGGATGAATATCACGCCACCACGGAGTCCGTCATCACTATGGCCTCGGAGCGTGAGTAGCTTTAATGCAACTTTTGCACCCCCATAAGCTGTTGTTGAGATGTACTATTAAGTATGCCAAGTAAATTAAGCAACTGTCTGTCAAAATGATGATTATTCAATTGACATGCCTTTGATTATAATTATAGAACGATAGCTAACGCCGGTAACGTCTTTTGACACTTGACGACAAGCATGTGATTGTGAATTATCTCCTCTTTTATTTATTTTAATTTACATTTTTAAATGTTTCACATGAGTAAAGAATTGACAGTCCAATTCATATAACCGTTTAAATCTGAGAAATGACGCAGAGTCAGCTGTTGGCTGCGGTTGTCAAAAATATCTGAATGGATTAAGTGTGAACTTAATAAATCAATAATTCAATAAAGTGCCTCGTCACTCTATGTGACAGATAAGCATAGTAATAACTTAACCCCAGCCAATAGAGTAGGCTATTACGTTATTACTATTGTTTATTAATATAATTATTATTTATAAAATAATTATTCATATTGTTATTATTATTGTTATTATTATGTAACAGACATGCTACCCTCTTGTCACACAGCTGACATCTCTCGCGCGTCTAGTGCGTCTGTGAGTCTGCACTCAAATTACTGCACAATATTCTTATATGCTTCTTCTAGATGTGTGATAATGTTTTCTGGCAAAATTGTCCACTTCTCATTGCCAATTTCAGGCCTGTTTTAATGATTTGACTTTCATCAACCGCATGACAGTCTTTGAATGCTATAACGTCCGTTTGGACGTGCATAAATCAATAATGATAATATAACATTTGGTAGGCAGATGCATAGCGCTGAGATCTGTGATATCAGTTTTAGGGGGGTGGGTGGGTGGGTGGGGGGGTTGGGGGGGGTCCATAGGGTTACGACATAATTCTGGGCTCTCATTAAGGCTATGCAGCTATAGCCTATAGTTTACATCCCCCAAAAAGTATATCATAACATTAGGCTACTGGTGACTAATTAGGCCTTGAGAACACACTGATGACATTTTCTAAAAAATTGTAGTTGAGCTGAGGGCTCTGGCAGCTGGGCTCCATCGGCCCTTTATTATAAGAGGGCTCTACCGGGTTCCCTGCTGTTCATCGCAGTGAGAAAAAGTGTGTCCAAAAAAAAGCTGCTATTGTTTCCCTCATGCATCGGGTCCCCCTCGGACCGCACTTGCCTTTTAAATGAGAAGTTTATAGGCACAGCTCATTTTTTCCCCCTCCTAGGGACACAAAGCCAGGGGAACAGTCGGGGTCGAGGGGAGTGTGTGACCTTTTCGCAGGCGAATCGCTGGGGTTCAACAACATTTACACACGTAATGTATTCCTGCACAAGGCGAACGAAAAGCCCGTGCAAATAATCAGTTTTTCTTTTTTCTTCTTCCAAGAGTGAACAAAGATAGGTTTGTGTTCCCTTAACTAGTGACCTCTCAGTTGATTGTCACGCAGCACACGTCGTGTCTGTCCACTCTGGGGACATAATGACCTTAACAGGTTTAACTGCAACTTTGTAATCAAGTGCAATACTGAAACACAACTGTGAACATTTCAAACCTGCAAACTGCGACACTTTAAATGAATGTGCAATATGACAACCCTCGGGTACATAAGGTTCAGAGATAGGAAATGTTAGAATAGGTATAGCATAGCATAGAGTACAGCACAGTGTTTTATTTGTATAGTATAGTATAGTGGATAGTGTACATAGCCTTTATTTATGTAAACCAGCTCTTTTCCCTTCTTGTTTTTAGTATTTTTTTCCTAGCACCAGGGGAGCCCCCCCTCCCAAATTTCGTTGTATGGTACCTGTACTATATCAATGACAATAAAGACCATTCATTCATTCATTCAACTTGGTGAGCAGCAAAACACCACGTAGGTTAGGCCTACGACCATTTTTTACAGTTGACAATTATTGTCAGGGATAAATGAAGAGTGCTGTTGCAGTTTATGTGATGCCTATTTTATACTTTAGTCCTTCCAAAAGTAGTTAAAACGTCCCAAGATATTACTTTTATTACCATTGCGGTTAGCCTAATAGACCACCCTCTAATTAATCATCCATTTTGCTCTTCATAACTCTCCAAAACGTTTGCCCTAGTGATGGTAGCTCAGCCCATGAATATTTGCTCAGCAAACACATGGCCTTGTCTCAAATTATGTAATAACTATATTATAACTGTATGCCATGGAAATCTGGATCAGTTGCCATTGACAACCTTTTCATGCAAGTTAAATCATGAGCTGTGCATTACTGTTGCCAATGATACATTGAATAATGCGGTGAAGCAGCACAACATTGAGGAAAATGGTTCTTGTGGAGGCGGAGTGCAGTGTTTTTTGTTTATTTTTAAGAAGAAGAATTAAGTCTGGATTGCCAGTGTTTGAGAATGGAGCAATTTGAGAGCGAAGTGGATCCACGTTTGAAAAAAATCTGGAACATTTTGTACATTTTGATGCGTAGCATTGTAAAGTTATACAATATAAAGTTATGTCACGGAAGCACTTAACAGAACATGTTGAACTCTGTGCGACATGTCATTTCTGTCATGGTTGCCAAGTTTTCGGGGTCAACATGGCTGTAGAATGATCCGTTGTGTGTGTTGCTTTTGACATGTTGCCTTGAGAAATAGCCATTAAATCAGCAGAGCTGCATCAAGTGAGCGCTGGCATTTCGCTGGCCTCTTCCTAGAATCTAGAATGGTCCATGCAGGACTCTCCTCCGGGCTTTGCATGTTCAGCTGTCTCTGCCTGTATAGCTGTACAACATATCTGTTCACTCTCTCTCTCTCCCTCTCTCTCTCTCTCTCTCTCTCTCTCTCTCTCTCTCTCTCTCTCTCTCTCTCTCTCTCTCTCTCTCTCTCTCCCTCTCGCTCCCTCTCTCTCTCTCTCCCCCTACTCCTCTCTCTCTCTCTCTCTCTCTCTCTCTCTCTTCATATATGTTCGGAGTGTGGGACACACTGCATTTTTCTTTTCTTGGCAGGGCCTGTGTAACAGTGTATCTTGTGTTTAGGGTTACACAGCTGTGGCCCTCCATTCAGTATGTTCCGAGTCCAGAGTTGTCCTCTGTCGCCCCTTCCACGCGGACGTGTTGAACCTGTCTCTGCATGCGTGAGAGCCTCTCTCCTCTGGGCCGGATGTGACACAGCTGCTCCTGTCCATTAGAGACATCAGCTCGCCCTGAGGCAGCATCCGCATCAGCAGATTACTTCAACTGCAACTACAGATATGATATGATGCGGGGGGGCGGGGAGGGGAGGGGGGGCCGGAAAGAATCGCTTGTCTTTCAATTAGCAGAAAGGCTTTTTTAGGTTGGATACTCCCATGTTTCTCAATGGCCCTTTCATCAGTTGAGAGTTGGGGGGGGGGGGGTAGTTATTGGTGGGGTCTGTAAGCTATAACTCTGTTGGAAAAGTCAGGCGTGGAGGAGTCACTGCTTTTGATTTGTGTGAACTGCAGTGCACTCACTGACACTGGTGCAATGGAGTCTCGCACTGATCTGCTCTTACATACTGTAATAGGACGACGCCATAGGACCTCATTAACATCTCTCCCTCTCTCTCTTCACTCTTTTTTTTTTTTTTACCCCTCTCTATTCTCCCTTCCTCCTTCCTTCTCACTCACTATTTCTCTCCATTATCCCTTGACATCTTTCTCTCTCTCTCTCTCTCTTATCCCTTCTTCTCCTCCTCACCCCCACCCCTCCACCCCTCCTACTCCTATGAACTCTCTCCTCTTCCCCCTCTCCTCTCCTCTTCTCCTCTGGTGCTGCTGCTGCTCGATGAACAGCCTTTCACGTTGAGAGAGAGAGAAAGAGAGAAGGACTGCTGCATCTCTTCTCTCTCTCCTGTGGGCGCCCGCCTTAGTCGATCCTACAGGATTAAAAAGCGCCTCTCCTCCTCCTTCCCTTCCGTCTCTTGCATAGAGAGGGAGGAGGAACTTCAAACACTTATATTCCCTGTGCTACCTCGAACCCGATCACCCTTTCACGGGCGTGCGTGCGCACCTCCTTTGATGGACCCGTGTGGGTTCACACAGTACATACTGAACTGGACCGGCGCCAGAGTCGCTTCTTAGTATTCACTCAAGGTACGTGGGTGTCGCAGTGGGGGTTGAGAGGGTCCATGCTTCCTGGTCGCTAATTACTATGAAATTTCATAGAAAAGTGGGGCTATTTATATCACAGTGCGGTACTTTATGTACTCGGAGCATTCTATTCTCTCTCCTCTCTCTCTCTCTCTCTCTCTCTCTCTCTCTCTCTCTCTCTCTCATAGTGTGTTCAAGGATATCAGTGCGGCACCCAGTTTGTGCACGTACATACACAGAGGAGGTGAAGCCTTGTAGAAACAGTCTGAACAGTTTAACAACTGTCCTTGGTGGTTGGTTGGTTGGTTGGTGGTTGGTTTGTGGTAGAAACATTGTGAGAAACATAAAAAAGCATTTTACACTGTGCGTGTGTGTGCGTGCGTGTGTGTGTGTGCGCACATGTTTGTTAGCTTGTCTTACAGAAAGCTGTCTGTTTTTGCCCTTGAGCTGAGCCTATACAAACAGGCTGTGTGTGTGTGTGTGTGCGCAAGCGCGTGCGTGCATGTTCTGCCTGGACCGAAGTGGGGTGAGGATTTGACCCCAATAGGCCCTCATTTGTCACCTGTCCATGGCTTTGAGACCAGACCTTCCTCTCCCATCAATGCCCCCTCTCTCTCTCCCACAGCTCCGCTACTGCGTACATTTGGAACACGTTTGTTGGTAATTTGTCATCCCCCCCTGTCCCTGGATTGTTTCAGTA
>NC_137691.1:6154748-6399748 GCF_963989245.1 Nansenia antarctica | reverse complement strand
AGCGGATCGCCACATGAATATCCACATGAAAATTTAATGATCCTCTTTTAAGTGGTCGTGAGAGTGGCTCCTTATTGTATTCATCGGCCGGCCTACGATTGCATTTTTGCGCGGCATGCCGAGATCACACTCAGGAAGTTCATTATGGGAAGCACATTGTCCAAATGTCCAAATGTTCAATGGGAACCGAGCCAACTCTCTGGCTCTCTGTTAATGTACAGTTACTGAGGAGGAGGAGGAGAAATAAAGAGAGAGCCCATGACTGAGTTTTAGTCAGATGCTCTCTCACACCCTATGGACATTGTTTAGTGAACAGTATGGACAGCAAAGAGTGCCAGTGATTTAGAGAAGGGGGGGGGGGGGGACGACGACAAGGCCTGGTCACACTGACTTTGGCCGCAGTGAAAACCCTTGGCCGGGGCCTCTGAGATGTTAGCTCAGGGCTTAAATGAGTGTGCTTCAGAGCTTCTCAATAGCCCAGTGAGGGCAAACAGAGAGGCCAAACTCACATCATCACCCAAAGGACAGGGGACAAGGAGGGAGTGCATCAACACATCTCGCCTTTTGTGTGTCCCTCTGTAGCCTCTGCCACCCCCCCCCCCCCCTCCCCTCCTCCCCTCCTCCCGACACCCCCACCACCAATCAGAGAGAGCATTGAGAGAGAGGATCAGAGGTGCAAAAAATAAAATGGACAAAAATGGAGGATTGTGCCTGTCAGTTCAGTACTCACGCTATCCTGCTGACTAAACTAAGCTCACACTCTTACTGTCGGGAGTTAAAATGCTATATCATCCCATGAATTATGGATTTTGGTGCAGAAGACCTTCCCTTATGAATTTAATGCTGTTTCAGGCTTCCAGCTTGCCTGCAGGCTCAAAAGCACCATAGGATGGTTGCCAGCACTGGCATGATGTGGTCATAGACAGGGGAGAAGCAACTCAAGATAAGATGACATAGATATATTGGCAGCATGACCATGTGGAGATTAGTTGGCGCTATCAAAAACAACAGATGCAACAAGATACCCCTTTCCTGCCCCCCGCCCCCCCGACAGAGTAGCTGAAATTAAACGACATAGTGTTGCTTATACAATTACTCGAGATTTTGATATGATTGTGTGTTGAGTGTTGCATTGCAGAATTCTAGGAACATCCCCCCTGAACACACACGCACGCACGCACGCACACACATGAACACACACACACACACACACACACACACACACACACCCAAAACCCATTTCCTGCTGTCCAGCTGTCCAGCTTATTGCAGCTCACATCTCTCTTTCTCTCTCTCCCTCTCCCCCCCCCCCCTCTCTCTCTCTCTCTCTCTTTCCCTCTCCTGCAGACTGCATGCATTTCTGTGGTTCTGTTCCTCTCTGCGGAGGGGTTTTAGTATTATTGTAAGCCCCCTATCCCTGTCCTGGAGAGAGACAGAGTCAGTTTGGGGCCCCATGCATATGTGCATGTCTGTGTGTGTGTGTGTGTGTGCGTGCGTGGTGCGTGCGTGCGTGCGTGCGTGCGTGCATGGGTGCGTGTGTGTGTGTGTGTGCGTGTGTGCGTGCGTGTGTGTGCGTGTGTGTGTGTGTGTACATGCTCAATAGGTTGGAATAGGGGAGTATTAGGAGCTGTCTTTTGTTGCTCCTGGGGGGCTCCTGTGCTCAGGCCTAATAGGAGTCTTGTGCCTGCCTTTGTCCCGAGGGAGGGGGGTCTGAATGAGGGGTCTAACTTCACGTCCCCCACCACCCCCCCCCCCTCCCCTCTCCCATGGGACGAGCGGAGGGACAAAGAGGGAGTGGGGATGGGATGGGATAGTTGAGGGGGTGCTCTGTGGCCCCCTGTCTTATTAGAAGGGTCGTGAACGTGTCACAATGATTAATATGCCGAGGTGCGCGGGGATACCCTAGAGTCACATTTATCCAACGCTGGGGCTCCTCCAAACGCGCCACTCGCCAACAAAATGGTACATTTGCATTTCCCATTAAGAAAAGAAAATATAGATATATATGCAAATGGAATCCCCATCTTGGTTTATGCCATTATGCGCTATCGTTTTAGACATTAACAATAGATGACCGTCCGCCCCCCCCCGTCCCTTCTTTTGGCTGCCTATTGAATCTGATTGGCATGCTGTTCCTTTTTACTGCACGTGTGAACATGCATACACACACACATACACACACTGACACACATACACACACGCACACACGCGCACGCACGCACACACACACACACACACACACAGACACACACACACACAAACACACACACAGACACACATACACACACGCGCACGCACGCACACACACAGACACACATACACACACACGCGCACATGCACACACACACACACACACACACACACACACACACACACATTGTTGAAGCTGCTGTTAAAACAGTACTATGAACCAAAAAGACAACTCGGAAGTCCAATTCAGACTTAGGGTCTTTTAGGTCAACACTTTTATTTTTTTATTTTTTTATTAATGTATTCTAAGAGCTAGCTAGCTCTGGTTGTCTATAACACCTTTTTTTATCTGGGGCTGCCATGCACTGTCATTCCCAGGATGATATTATAATATAATAGGGTTGTCATTGAGGATTAGCCATTTGATGGACAGCGTAGTACACAAGCCACCCTGTCTGCTAGTTAGGTTGGGTATCTCCATTAAATATCCCATCAACGTAATCTAATCTATATTCTCTGTGTGTGTGCCCCCTATCAGACAAAGCAGAAGGCGCCATTGTGAACTGTGTCTGCATAACGAGGCAATGGGACTGTCTGTTTGCCACCTTTCATGCATTGTAGTGACAATCTCATGACAGCGTAGTGTTTTTTGGGGGGTCTGCTTCGGTGACACAGTGGTGAATGAATTAGAGAAGAGCTTTGAAACAACATATGCCACTCTCTCTCTCTCTCTCTCTCTCTCCAAGATCAGCTCATGTGGTACAGTGTCGGCTCGAAACATGACGTATAGAGAATATAATACGTACACTTTTCACGCTGTGAAAAAAAATCCTCCTGTCCTCTCTCTCGTGTTTCGCTAGCTTTCGCTTTCCATGTTCTCATTCACACACCACATGGTAGAATTACTGCTGACCGTTAAAAAAAAAGAAAAAGAAAGCCTTACACGTAATGGCCTCAGTGGTATTGGAACGGACAGATGACATTGGAGAATAAACCCTTATACTTTATAAGTCTCCCCTTACATGAACACGTAGAAGGCCCCAGGCCTAGGGGTGGAACACAGGTACCCGGGGGGAGCGCCAGATGTTCAGTAGACCCACCTGCAGACCTGCTGTGCTTTTGGCAGTAAAATCCATGTGCTACATATGCTACGATCACACCGTAGGGAAATAAGCCGCTACAGTAATGAACCAGGGGTGGAAACCAGAAGAGGAAAAACTTAACAGGCATTTTCCTATAAGAGAAAAACCACAGAAAAAGTTGAACTTATGCTCGTCCCCCTCGCCTGAAAGCTGTTTTTGGGAGTGAAAAACTGGAAAGGTTACTTTGGAATGGAGAGTTGTTTGGTAACAGTGGTAATATCTTTGCCAATGATTGAAGCGTGTTGAAGAGTGAGGAGGAGGAGGTGGGGAGGAGGAAGGGGAGTGTTAGTGCACCAGTAGGTGGTGCTGTATGCAAAACCTAAGGTTGTGTGCCCCTGGGTTTGGATAAAGGAAGGGAGGGGGTATAGGTGGGGGGGGTCTTCTGTTATAATAAAGCAATGGGTACAGGAAATGAAGTCACATAAATGTTACTACACCCCACGGGCAGGATCAGTAATATTTCCTGGCAACAGGGATCAAGCTATTTCAGGCTGAGGAGGTTTCAAAAAAATCCCATCGGTTTTTTTGAGTGATCTTTACAAGCCTCTCTCGTTTAATACGAGTGGAAAGTTCTGCCAAAGTATAAGGCGTAATTAGGCCGCAGGTATGCATGTTTCAGACCCTGCCTCCTAACTTTATTCACATTCGCGCTCTATAAAGGGCCACAAATTGATTTTACCCATCAATGCTCTCATTGTTTAGTACAATGTTTTTCATATGTTGTGCATGTGTGTCCAATAACTGGTGGTAGTTAATGGACCATGACACACAGAAACCTACAGAATCTCAGATTACATACTGTACTGCAGCAGGGCTCCTTGCTCGTTGCAGGCCTCTCCCTAGTTGAGAGCAAACTGTAAAAGCACCCCGAATATGGAGCCCCAACAGCCTCGAACCCCTGTTGTTAGCTAAGCAAAAAGCTGTGCCTTAGTAGTAGCCTAGGAAAATGTAAAATAGTTTGGAAAGCCATTATCGATGTTACCCTCCATTCGAATGTTATTGGAAAAAACAACAACAAATCGTGAGCTTAGAATGATAAGGTTCTATCTCCGTTTAGGGCAGTTCAGAGATATTGAGCGTCAAAGTTTTTACATTCCATTATGTTTTGTGAGATGGAACCTTTGTATTTTATGAATTACTAACTCAAAAATGTCAACATTTTAAAAATAACACCACACAGGCATTAATAAACCCCTAATGGATCAGATTATGTAAAAAACTCAATTTTGACAAAAATGGAGATAGAACCTTATAATTCTAACGTCACAAAATAGTCATCTTAAGTAAGCTCAGAGAAAACGGGCGGAATGGTTCGTTCTCTGTTTGGTGGCTGATGATGAGCAAACACAACAACAACACCGGCGTTAATTGCCCCGACCCCAGCTCCCCACCAGAAGGAACATTGACATATTGTTTGTCCAGCGTGAGACGTTGTATAATTTACACTCGCTAATGACTGGGCTCTGTAACCACAGAAGGACCATGTCTGTCCCTCGGCTTGGCTTCCGTTCAAACTTCCCCTGGCCTGGACTCTCCCAATGGATATTCTATCTTTACCTCAGTGAATTCATATCCCTCTATGCATGCCCAGTAATTCAATTACGACACTTTCAGTTCAGTGTAAAAAAAAAAAAAAAGCACAACAAAAAAAACAGTCTTGTGTTGTGTTCTCTCTCTCCCCTGTCAAGTTGAGGTCTGGTAAACAATTCGCCATTGGCTGCTCGAAACCCCGCCCGAAACACAAAACAAAAACAAATTGCAAAGCTGAATAAGTTGAGTTGTATCTTTGAGATTAAATGTTTTTTGGGGGTTTTTTGTGTTTTTGTGTTGTATGAATCAGCTGAAAGGGACTGTTGTGAAGAAAAACACACATTACCATTGCCATAGGGTCGACCTTGACCTTCAAACTCAATTTGGCTATTAGTATCGCCCCTCCCCACCACCCGGGGGATGTAAAAGGCTGACGGGTTTGACCCCTGACCCCATTTCTTAACTAGGCCGAGGTGCCAAAATAACCTTTTGACCCAGGAAGCCTTTGCAGGTTGCCTGAGCAACCACAGATTTAGCAATGATTGACAGGTCCCTGCGGTTTATGTTAAAATGAAGGCAGCAACACACTTCTCAGAAGAGAACAATGAGAGGGAATACAGGCCTCCATTCAGCTGAATATGGAGACCATTAACACTAGCCGTTGTCTGGTTTTGTCTCTTTTCGGAGGCGACAGTATCCGTAGGCAACTGGTTGAGTTCTACAGTAGGTGGCTCTCTCTGGCCTTGTGTACAGTACCTCTTTGTGCAGTGTAACGTAGAAGGGGGGCGTCAAACATTTTTTTACTGTGCAAAAATATCACATGTCCATTCATGAAGTGCGGTGCCCATATTCACATCGTGCTTGGCATCCGTGGTCATCAGGCCGTTGAGAAAGAGATTATCTGCTAACAGCGTCTATCTACCACGACGCCTGCCAATGGCCCCAGGCCTGAGCATAGATTACTTTCTCCTGCTATGACTGGTGGGATAAGATGATTCACTTACTTAGTCAAATGTATTGATTGTTAAGTCACTTTGGAAATAAGGCGTCTGCTAAATGCCAAACATGTAAATGTAAATGTAACATTTTCCCCCTTAACTGATGATAGACAGAGTGCTTAAATGGAAATACTAGCTGTTGTTGGATGCATTTATTATGCAATCATTTCATATGATGGAGGTCTATGCAAACGGTGTGCTCAATGTGCAGATTTGACATATGCTGATTTAATCTAGTCTAATATGCTGTGAAGAAGTATTAGTAAAATACGGGGACTGAGGACAATGACATAATGAATGAATAACCAATCACGTTCATCCAATAGATTCCAATACGATAACCCTAAACTTGGCATAGTGTCATCGTCCCATGTCAGCCTTTTTGCCAGACAGCTGTTAGTGTACGTTGCATTTCTATGCTCATGCACAGATAATAATAATAATAATAATTCATTGAATTTATATAGCGCTTTTCCGAGGCTCAAAGACGCTGAATACCCAGATACCCATGGGATCGCTAACGAGTGAAACTGTCTCGCTTGGATGTAAGCTGAAACATCTCCAGTGGTAACGTCAAATTGCCGAGTCTACCTTTAATTTTCTTAAACATACAGGTTGGGCCCCATTAGAGTCCAAACTCATCTCTATGAATGTAAAGTTAAATTGAACTTGAAGTGACTTTTTTACTTGAGTGACTTATTGTGGGGATTCGCCATTTAATAATGAGTTGGTTTCAGGATTCTATATAATTTCCCTTTGGCTGTTTATATGGCATTGGGGTCCTGTGTGCACTTTAGAGATGCATCATTCATTCTTCCCTTCCCTTCCCTAATCATCACTGATCTATCCTGATTGGCAATGGTTCCACTACATACTGTAGCTCTCGCCAATCCAGTAATCCAGTGATTACCTCAAATGAGGGAAGAAGCATTTAAAGTATTCGAGTGTGGCCTAGCTGTATTTGTAACTAGTCAGTGCCTGGACTTATTTCTTTCAAGCCCATTCAAACCTTCTGCCTGTGATTGTTGGCAGCTGTGTGGAGAAAGGTCTGTTTTGGCCTCTGATTGTTAGAATCTCCTAGCTCCGTCAGTCATTTACTGGTTTAATCTAATGGTAGATCTGGGATCTGGAGAGATGAGCGCTCACATTGGGTGACATTAGTCAGTTTGATTCCAAATTGACACCTAGCCTCCACCTCTAGACCAATGCAGGCACTGTAGATCCTAGAGGCCTGAATGAACTTCTATAGTGTGACACCTCTCCAATCCTCCTTCTACACCAGAGCCTATGGTTGCTTTGGGATTGGGCAAGTCTTTCAAACGGCATGGTGGCTCAAACTCATAGTGGATTAGAGGCTAAAGAAGCATTTATTTATATGAGTGACACGAACTATGGCATGACAGATTAAGAAACATGTACAATTTTCTCAACAACTTTCATTAGACCTAAGTAGATGCAACCCAAAAAAGAAAGCTATTGGTGAGATAGAAAGATAATAGGACTAATACATATATACCTGTATGTTTGCCTTCAGCTCTCCTGTGTGGTTGAACATCATTTCTATGTCCACACCTGGTTTGCACATGTGTGTAAAGCATTGAAGATTTGTGCCTGTAAAATAAAAAGCAATAGATAATCTCATAGTCAATCTCATCACATGTGACAGCAGCTGGTGAAACCGGGATCAAGTCGCCAACCAATCAAAATGTTCTGACTTTTATTCTGAAAAAATGTAATACATTTCGACATTGTTGAAAATCAATTACACAACTCGCTAGTCAAGCCAAAACATTGCAATGCAATGGATTTGGTGAGTAATCCCCACTACTCTACACTAACTAGGTAGCAGTGGGGATTACTCACCGAATCCATTGCATTGCAATGTTTTGGCTTGACTAGCGAGTGTGTCATTGATTTTCAACAACGTTTCCCCGGTTTCACCAGCTGCTGTCACATATGCAGACGTCAATCAAACATGTATTCATATGTAGTTCCCCTCTCTGTGTCCCACAGCGGAGCCGCTGGTCCAGATTGACGGGAAGCCCAGCTGCTGCTTCTTCAAGTTCAGCCCCAAGCTGATGTTCACCAAGGTGTTGAAGGCCCAGCTGTGGGTGTACCTGCGTCCGCTGCAGCAGACCTCCACCGTCTACCTGCAGATCCTCCGCCTCAAGCCTGTGACGGAGCATGGCAGCCGTCACATCCGCATCCGCTCCCTGAAGATCGAGCTCAACTCCCGCGTGGGGCACTGGCAGAGCATCGACTTCAAGCACGTGCTGCAGAACTGGTTCAAGCAGCCCCACACCAACTGGGGGATCGACATCAACGCCTTCGACGAAAGCGGCAACGACCTGGCGGTGACCTCTCTGAGGCCTGGGGAGGAAGGGCTGGTAAGGACCATCAGACCTGTCTCTGGGTTATGGGAACATACGTATGTGACATATTCTAATGCTTTGGTCCTCATATCGGGATCCGATGTAACGATCGGACTAAAAATGTGAATAGATTTTCGCATTGTTGAAAATCAATGACGCATGGCTAGTCAACTAACACAGCTTGTTTTGTGAGCCTGCAAACAATGTAAAATAGTGTTATAGTTAACTAGTGTAACCCCTGCCATATGGGCGGGGCCTGAGTTCTATTTTAAATAAGTGGCGGTATTACCTGTAATAATAAACTATTCAAATTATGACGATCAGTGCCTCCATTAACTATGTGGAAGTATTTTAAATAGGACTTCCTTTTTAATCCTTTTAATGTATTTATGTTTTAATCATCTGAATATGAATTGCCTATTACCTGTTTATGACACAACACAGTGGCTTTAAAATCAAATACCAAAGGGTATATATTTATTTACTAAATGCTAAATTTAAAGTGTTGGTAGTCAATTATAATGTTATACAAAGTCAATAGACAATATTCACAATACAATGTCAACAGACAATATCACAATATCACATAACCAAATATACTGTAGGCTCAAAGCCTATTCCAATTCCTTTCAAGGAAATAAATGTAATGTTTCCAATAAACTCAAAGTCAACTCAAAGGATTCACAATTGTACAATATATCATTCAGTAAAATAAAAAGGTGGGCCCACACTCACACACACACGCACTCTGTAACTCAGTCCATTAACCAGTGTTACCATTGCAGCTGACGTTGCTTGTGAGCGGGGGGCCTTGAAACTGTTATGGCCACTTCACTCGTCCACACGAGCCCAAACAAAAGCTTGTGCGTGGTTCAGTACTCACGTAACCTCGTGGGGAACTCGTAGGTAAACGAGGGGTTTGAAAGATGGTGTAAAAAGAGGCAGAGATGAGGGGGATGAGGTCCAGCGCTCTCCCACTAGCGCAGGAGAATGATTGAAGGACACTGACGCGAAGATTCAATGGACGGTCTCGAGTTACCCCAGGCGATTGGAAACGGTCTCGGTTGTCCAACGGAGAGCTTTCCTTTGGCTTGGTCTCTCGACTTCCAATTCTGAATTAACAGAATACACTGAGCTACAAAATCCAATAGCTATTTCGTTTTGATAAAGCTAGAAACAATTTATCACTCAGCAAAGGCTAGCAACATGCTAACGTAATTATGCTAAGCTAACCGCTAGCCGCGATTAGCTCTACAGTCAAATATAACATACTACAACGAGTAGATGTAGCTTATAAACAAACACCAGACATATGTATTTACCTCTGGTAGCTTCAATGTGCACCAACATCCAAAAGAATAACTGTTCGTTGATTCCCGAATTGTTAATACACACAGCATACACAAGTCTTACTTCACTCGACGAGGTCCTCAAACATTCTGACACGCAACCTAACGCTATTAGTACAAAGACCCGCCCCCTCTCTCTCAGGATACATTTCATTGGCTAGCTCTTCCCGATGGACCAATGAAATAAAGAAATGAATGAATGACATATAACCAATGAGCGAACTCACATTAGAGTTTGTAAACAAGTACACATTATAAACTTATAACAATGTTAATAACCGTGTACATAACCATGAAATGATGCTTATTTATTAAATGGACTTATTTATTGAAATGCTCATAGCTCACGTTAGTAGCTGGGCTACACTAGGTAGCAGTGGGGATTTCTCACCGAATCCATTGCGTTGCAGTATTTTGGCTTGACTAGCGAGTTTGTGTTGTGATTCTCAGCAACGTTGAAATGTAGTTCCGTGTTTCAAAAGAAAAGTCTGAACATTTTGATTGGTTGCCGATATGAGGACCAAAGCACTAGAATTAGTGTCACATATGCATCACACAACCAGGAAGTGATTTGATATTCCAATTCTAGAATGGAAAAATCTGAGGAAAATAAAGTCCAAATCTTGAATTGAACCTCCCCCCATGAATGTAAATGAACTGACCTTAACTCTAGGTCAGGGTTGGTCTAGGTCAGGGAATTAGGTTGATCTAGCCTACATCAAAACAACTTGGAAGTCATCTTTACAAAGGGGGGGAATGTTCTCACTCTTTGTAAAGATGGGAAGATACAGTTCTCTGAAATTACAATATTTATTTAATCGGCAAAACTATTTTAGCCCATTTCTCTGAGAGCATTTTCAAAAGTACATGTTACCTCACAGTTACTTTAGTTCAAATAATTTCCAACATTGTCTCTTTTGAAGCTACAACATGTGAATAATATTAGAGAATAGTACGGTAATACAAATTATGCTTTTCAAAATGAATCCAGATTTCCATACATTTTATTGTTAACTTATTGAAAACAATAAGGTTAGTCTTGACTACAGTCACGTCAATGAAGGAAAAATTCACCTGTAGACTACTGAAAACGTAATGTGCTATCTATCCCTTGAAGTTCAGAACGACTCTCATGCTGACAGTTATTTTGCGCAAGTTCAAGTTGTTTTATGAATGAATGAATGGTCTTTATTGTCATTGCTATAGTACAGGTACCAAACAACGAAATTTAGGAGGGGTGGCTCCCCTGGTGTTAGGAAAGAAAAAAAAAAAAGAAAGAAAAAAAAAAACTTTAAAAAAACACTTTAAAAAAACACAAGAAGGGAAGGAGCTGGTTTACATAAATAAAGGCTATGTACACTATCCACTATACTATACTGTACAGATAGACGACTAGGGTTGTCATATTGCACAATTATGGTTTACTCTTATGAATCCAGCCTGCAAAAAATACTCAATACTGCTCAACTGCTCAATACTGATTTCAGTGCATGTTTTATGCAAAATGTGGAAACCTTTGCATAGATTATAGCTGAAGTCAGGATTTCAGCCATTTCCGTCTGTTTGGCTTTTCACTGTGATAGAACAGGCGATGCTGTGGCACAGCAGAGAGGCACTCTACTTTGACCATGTAATCTTCCACAGTAAGCAGGAAATCCACTAGCCCATCTCAAACTCCCCCCCCAAAATTAGTCCGGTTACTTCCATGATGAAATAATATTATAAAATGTTATATAATATTATATTCTAAAAACATTTACTTTCATGAATGGGTCTGAAGTCTCAGGAGGTTGTATAACAGCATTATATGTATATAGGCCACTGATGCAAATATTACCAAATGGTAACCCCAGTGGTCATTTGGGTCAGTGCCTTACAACACTGCACAGGGGTCGACTCCGGTCTTCTCCGCCCAATGAATCCCCGCACTGTGCGCACACAGCAGCAAGCTCTGTTTTTCTTAAGGAGAAGAGAGAAAAGATCAGAGACACAGAGGCCCGTGTACAAAAATAAAACAAAACACAGAAAGCAAAAGAAAGAGGCGAAGTCCCCCCTGATCCCTTTGGGTCTTTTAGCGTTTTTTTTTTCTTTTCCCCCCTCTCAACAAAAGCCCCCAAAGCCCAAGCTGACATGGTTTGACCCTTTTGGCCTTTCGGCTTATTTCTTCTCTTGAAAGCGTCACGAAAACAGTGCTCAAGTCCAGCTGGGTGCTCTGTGGAGAGATGAGGGCTTTGTAAAATAAACACACTGGAGTAAAATATTCGCTGCTCTCGTTCTGCCTAAGGGTCAAGGTTATGGTAACCTGCAGATGACCTCAGAGGTCATAGGTCAAGCTAAGCATATAGAATGTTGGCCGTTCCCTTGATGTTTACAGGGCGCCGGCTTTGCATGAACTAATACTCACATGTTGTCCTCTATTTTTCCGCTTTTCTGTTTTGAGAGTGATTAAATAATCATAATGTGCTCGATTTGGGACGAATGGATCAATTCATTTAAAAAATGTTTTAACCGGCCAATGTTAATCAGTCCAAATGGGGTTTTCTTCTTAGTTGCTTTTCTCCTCTCACTTTATGGGTTCTCTCTTAACCACCTCCTCTCTTTCTTTCTTCCGCCTCTTCCTCCCCTCCCCTTCCCTCCCCCCCTCCCTCCCCCTCCCCCTCCCTCCCCCCTGACTCCAGCAGCCGTTCCTGGAGGTGAAGGTTCTCGAGACGAACAAGCGCTCCCGGCGTAACCTGGGCCTGGACTGTGACGAGCACTCGACCGAGTCTCGCTGCTGCCGCTACCCGCTGACCGTGGACTTTGAGGCCTTCGGCTGGGACTGGATCATCGCCCCCAAGCGCTACAAGGCCAACTACTGCTCGGGTCAGTGCGAGTACATGTTCATGCAGAAGTACCCCCACACCCATCTGGTGCAGCACGCCAACCCCCGAGGCTCAGCAGGGCCCTGCTGTACCCCGACCAAGATGTCTCCCATCAACATGCTCTACTTCAACGACAAGCAGCAGATCATCCATGGCAAGATCCCGGGCATGGTGGTGGACAGGTGTGGCTGTTCTTAGGCATGTAGGGGATTCCACACCATATACCACTTAATACCACCCAAAACCCTGACGGAGCTCTCCCCCTCTGGCACCAAACTCTATCTCCCCCTCCCCCCCCCACCTTCTCTTACTCCGCAACAAAGCATCCCACTGGACCTCCATTCTCCTTAGTTATTCATTTTAGTCAAAAATGTAAAAAGGTAAAAAATTTGAAATATGAAATGAAGATTGGACTGAGGCTGAGTGGTAAGAAATATATATTGAAGATTTTAAAGGGGGCGTGTCTGCGGAGCAGCTTGAGACACTGGTAAATAAGACAAAACTCTGTTTTAGGTGTTTGATAGTTTCGTGGTTGTTTTTCTTCAAAAAAAGGTTTTTAAGAAAATGTCTATCAGGTTTTTTGGAAATGATGGTGTCTTTGTGAGATTGTCCTGGACAGCGGAGATCCGGACTGTGGGAGACATGTTCCTAAGCATTTACAGTATATCGTTTTTCACATCTTTACTTTGAAGCAAATTCAGTTCTGAGGTGAGGGGTTAAACAGTTTTATATGTTCAAAAAATGCTTAATTCAGCATGTACTCTTATTAATGGGATTTGAACCACAACCAAGATGTTCCTAGACAGTGCCAATAGCTCCCCAAAAATGATCAGTTAATTTGCAATTAATCTCTTAGGCAAATACTTTAATTGTACACACAAACAACCTTACTTACTCGACATCTACTTTTAAGAATTTAAATGAACCCAAAATCTTATCTAAAGGTTTGATCATGTTCTAGAAAGTAGTGTTGAGGAGATCCAAAGCCGTACTCTTGTGGCCTCTCTAGATGTAGCTAGCACCCCAGTGTGAAATTCTTGAGAATCCAAGAACCCTTTCACAGTTACTTTGATCTTCTTTTACCCGTGATCTTGTAAAACACAAAAAGAAAAAGAAGAAAAGAAAGACAAAAAGGAGTTATTTCACTACCTTTAAACGTGAACAGGAAAGGGTTCGCTAATACACTCTCTCCCTATATTTTACTGCAGTGGCTCATATAACGGATGACCTTAATATCAACTTGCACACTCTAAATGTTTAGACAAAAATGTCAAAGCTACACTCTGTAGAACATTCAGTGTGATCTGGAATGAGAGCATGACATTCTAGAATTCTTGTTTTGGCTGACAGTTTGAAGCACACTCCTAAATGCTATGATGACATTCAGTTTGTTTTATGGTCATCTCGTGCTTAAACAAGATCAATATTCTTTTTTTTGTCTCTATAACAATAATTTAAATAATAATAATTTTGCCATTTAGCAGACGCTTTTATCCAAAGCGACTTACAATTACGAATTACAGGGACATTCCCCCTGGAGTAACTGAGGGCTAAGTGCCTTACCCAAGGGCACACTAGTAGTGGTGTGGCTTCAGGCGGGATTTGAACTCACAACCTTCCGATCCCAAGTCCAACTCACTATCCACTAGACCACCACTACCCCTCAGACAGACACAAAGTTATCTATTAAAACCCCAGAAACCACCAGCCCTTCACTCAAAGTAGTCCAAATGAAGATCTGTATGTACTGTGTTTCATACAAGAGTCCTAAGTGCACTTTGTTTGGAAATGGGTGAGCTAATTAAAGGATGACGTAAACTATCCAAAGTTTTCATGAGGTCCTCACCTTCACAATATAGAAGAGTTGTAAATTCGACCTTTGTAAATCACATCCATATATAAACTAAATGAAGAGGGGAAAAAAATCAAAGTACATTACAAAATGAAGAATATTGTAAGCCATGCAAGGGTGCCAGCTTACAACAATGTCCATTTTCGCGAGGGTGCCAGATTGTTGGGGTGTATTGAGTTCAAAGTGGTGATGATTGAGAGAAATGTATCTACATGAGTTATAAAGACATTTCTTCAAAAAATGAAATGGCATGGCATTGCTCCTATCCTACACCCTTCATTACTGTGTTTGACAGTCTGACCATAGGTAGCCATCATGTCCCCTCTGCACACATACTGAGTATTACAATAACCACAGTACCATTCCCTCCAGCTCCCCTACATTCACTCATGCAAGGAAACCCAATGAGTAGAGGACCAAATGTATTTTGCCATGTCGCTCTGGTGAAAATTGTATGTTATGAAAGTTATGGCAGCGGTATGTTGGAAGAAAAAAACTAAAGCTTGATTGACAAAGGCCTTTTTACTAGCAAATAAAGATACATCCATTATAGATCATATGGAAACACTATGATGGATATAAACAAAAGAATACAGCTGAAATGCCATTTCTAGTTAGAGAACATATATTTTGATTGAATTTCCCCATGACCCCCCCCACCCCCCCTCCTCCCCCCCAACCCCACCTCAACTGCATCCGTAAGATGCTGTATTGAAAGTGCTTGAACATAGAGTATAGATTTAGAAAGCTTGAAGTCTGTCTTGTCTCCTGGATGTCAAAGTGAAGATATCCCTTTGTTGTAAACGAAAGCACTATGCTGTTGGAAAAAGGAAGAGCCTTCTGACATTATATATAAATAATATATGTATATAATAAAAAAAAAGGGTACAAAAAACCCTTTCTGGGCACTCTACCTTACCAACAATAAATTTTGCACTATGGGACGTTCATGGCGAGAGGAGTCGTGTTGTTGTCTGTGTTTGTGTTTCACCTTACCGAGCACAAGAGAGCTTTTACAATTGAGGAAAAAAGAACTATCCAAGCTTCTGGCGAAACACCATGTGGATAAACCTAGTGAGGCTATCACTTCTTTTGTTACCATCATGCTTTCCTGACTTCCTTTTTGGTCCGAAGCGGAGGCCTGTCCATATACACCCCACGCTCCTCCTCTTCCTCCACCCCATCCTTGGACCCTGGACAGACCAGCGGCCCCCCCGGCCTCCTCGCCCTACCCTGGGTGATATGTCATGTGTGTATAAACAAGTGTCTGGATCAATGAACATAGAACGCTTTAACTGGAAATGATGCCCCTCCACCAACCTTCAATCAATCTGTCATCAACTCTGAGAGACTCTTGTCCTTTTGAATTTGAGCGACTTGTTGACTGTCTTTACACAGACATGTTTTGCCTTTCTGTGTGTTTTGAGTGAAAGTGAGCCCATATTAGAATGGGAGGAGTATCCAGGGATCGTTAGCCAAAGTAGAGGATGACATGTGTGCTGTAACTTTTGTAGCTGCAAGAATATGCTAAAAAAAAAACATTTCAAAGGGAGAAAAAAATGTGATATGGGCAGTGGTTGGAAACAATTCAACTGGTCAAGTGTTTCTATTTATTAAGATCAAATACAATGAATTTAAAGTATGTCTACCTCACTTTAGCATTCTGAAACCTTGCTTATAAATTTGACATTTTAGGTTTTGTCATGAGTTAATCTGTGCAAACATGTAACCCGGAAGAAAAACCCAAAAAACGTAGACAAAAGCCACAGGGTCGCCTTGCTCTCAGGTTCCGATTGAGTAATTGACAGCTGAGTTCAAAAGTGAGTGACTGAAGCAAACAGCTAAGCGTAATGTATGTTGACAAAAGAAGAGAAAAGATAGCTGTGTCCAGGACCATGGTTAAATGCTGTGGATAAAGTTGCATCTTGAATTTTTGTGTATGTATACAGGTATGTGTGAGAAAGTGTTTTCATATATATAAATATATGAGAGGAAGAAATCTCTATGTAAATAAACACCCAAATGTTGACATTAATTTTTATGATGTTTTGGACAGGTTCTCCGCTTCTCATGTTTTGCCCACTTTCTTTTCCTTTTTCACTCCTTGGTTTCATCATGTTGTGTAGATACAAAATTCACCCCAACTTTGTAGTTTGATGGTTGTGCATATGAGTAACTGTTCCATTGTTCTTTTTTCTTTTTTTTGTTTTGTCGTTTGCTCTGTCTTTTTTCTTTTGTACAATAAATCATTTATTTAGCTTACAAAATTGAAGCTCCAACTGACTTTATTTACTCTACCGTTCCTCACAACCCCACTGTCACACCTCTCAGGAAAAACAATAGTGCAGCAGCACCTCCTCATCCAAATCCCGGCAATGCGTCACATAAAATGAGCTCGGGAGGCCGGTGGCTAGTGGCACTAGTGGCATCCTGATTCTTAGAATGGAGGGGGGGGGGACAGGAAACAGATTAATTCTAAGGCTAATTGGTGGAAGAGGGAGACAGGCCCGAAGAGAAAGGTTTAGTGTTGGGCGGCCATTGTTTGGATTTCGTATGGGATGCAGCATGACCCAATTAATATGTCACCTGATAGGAGGGCCTCTCATCAACCTAATTTAGGGAATCAATGGGGAACAAATGAGAGTGAAGATGGAGCTCTTTACTGATGCAAATGCACACAGACCACCCACAACAGAGAAGAGAACACTGACGCCAGCAATGACATAAACCTTACGACACGCTCATACAAAAACCTCACTCAGTATCAAACAACACTCAACACACTGCTCTGCCTTTCAACACACACACACACACGCACACACACACACACACACACACACACACACACACACACACACACACACACACACCGACAGTACCATCACACACATAAATATTCATTACTTGTCTTTGGCCCATTAACCACTATATGCCACAAAGGAACTGACCTGTGTCACTGTCATTTACGTATGAGAAACAGTCAAACTGGCAGTGAACTGACCACTTTAAAAAGGGTGGCAGAGCACTCAACACTCTGTTGTCAAAGGACAATCGGATCTGTTCGATGGCAGGCACTGGGAAAATCGCTTAAGGGCATATTGTTCAGCCACTAACACGTCATGTCCAGCTTTCACAACTACCCCTAATGCACCATAATCGGCATCTTCATTGATGTCCCTCACAGTCCAGCTAAATCTTAAAGGTGTCATTTGTCAATATACCTATAATTATGTCAAACAACAACAACAACAACAACAACAACAACAACAACAACAACATGAAATCTATGACAACACCTTCATTTTTGGGGGGGAAATTGTTACAGAGACCTGTCAAAACAACAATCAAAAATGTTGCAAAACTCCCAAGGAAGAGAGGCGGGGCACGGGAGGTATATGGTTGCAGCAATAGTCATAAAGTGAAGAAAGGCTCAGAGAAGGTGAATTGGGGGCAGCACTCAATAGCTTTGATTGCTGGACACAGTAATCAGTAACACCTTTGTGTCCGGCTCAACGCCTGGCCAATGTGCAGAGAGAGTAGTTAAACAAGGAGAACCACACTTGTGGGAAGGATGAAAGGAGTCCAGTTCTGCCTATGTTAGAAGGGCCATTTTGTACATGTGTAAACATGTACAAACAAAATTATTAAATCACACAAAATGATGCTGAAAGATTGTGATAGTACAGTGAAGCAGAAAGATACCATCTCTGACAATATACTTAACAATGTGAAACATGAATGTAACGCTAATGGACTATTAGGGGGGTATTTGGGGGTGGTAGGGACAGGGGACAGGGGAGGTGGTTAGGGGTAGGGGAGGCTGTATGCATATCAGGGGGATGGCAGGGTTAGGGGAGATGGGTAGGGGTAGGGGAGGTTGTATGCGTGTCCAGGGGGGTGGCCGGGGGGGGGGAGATGGCTAGGGGTAGGGGAGGCTATAGGCATGGGAGAACAGGTAGGTTTTGAGGTGGGATTTAAAAGTGAGGAGTGAGGGTGAGTCTCTGAGTGGTTGAGGGAGAGAGTTCCAGAGGCGGGGTGCAGCTCGTGAAAAGGCACGGTGACCGAAGCCTTTGAGTTTTGAGGGTGGGACAGTGAGGGGAACAATGGATGAGGATCGGAGGGTACACCAATCTCTACTCATTGATGAAACTTTCTATCTGTATGTTTTCACATTTGTTGTGACTTTTTTAGTCATACACCTGGGGGGTATTCCATCAATGTCGCTAAATATCAAAATAAGCCTGGATTTTCCTTTAGCTACATTGATGGAATACCCCCCTGATCTAATTGAGTTGTCACTGGGGTCAGAGGTCACATGTACAGTATAATATACCTGAGGGTCATGTGGGGGTCACGATTACCTGTTGAAGACCATGTAGGCTGGAATGTTGTTTCATTGTTTATTGATTAAATCATTGGAGCAGTGGTCCTCTGTGGCTCAGTTGGTAGAGCATCGTGCTAACAGTGCTTAGGCTGTGGGTTCGATTCCCGCTGGGACCATATATACTGAGATGTAGCACTCATTACTATGTAAGTCGCTTTGGATAAAAGCATCAGCTATATGGCCTATGTGACAGCAGCTGGTCAAACCGGGAACAAGTTGGCAACTGACAGATCGTTCGGACTTTGCAATGCAATTGTAATTTGCAACGCAATAGATTCGGTGAGTAATCCCCACTACTACTTAGTTAGTGTGGAGTAGTGGGGATTACTCACCGAATCCATTGCTTTGGCTTGACTAGTGAGTGTGTCATTGATTCAAGGAATGACATTCCATGAGTGTAGCATTATAACATTTGTTTTAATTACTTAATTAATTAATAATTAACCTAATTTGGAGACTCAACGGAGACATACTGTATCTTCCTATAGTTATGATCAGGTATGACAGTTGTACCAATCTTACTAAGGGTTATTTATCAGTTATAGTCTTCCAAATCAATGGGTATATTTCACCAGTTGAAATTCTTGTAAATCTTAAGTCTATGACCTTAATAAGGAGTTGGCGCCCCCACACTCGCTACAGCATGTCTACTGAGGGACAGGTGTTACTAAACTGTCCAGCATTGCTGCCACACCACCTGGTTGGAACAGCAGTATTGACAGTCAGGCAGCCATAGAAGTCGCTCAGCCATTGTCCGTCGGGGTCGGGTCACCTCCAGATCCTTGCCAGGGCATGTTGTTCCCTTTGTCTCCCAGAGAAGAACACACACCTGGGGATACAAGATGACCATCCATCCCCTGGAGGAGTTCCTTTTATGGATGGTCCAAGCCTACCATCCCTATGGGCAACTGACAAGTCAAGAATGCCTTGTCATCATGGCCACTGGGACCAGGGTATATACAGGAATCTTGAGGTTAATTTCAATCCCTTTCTAAGACTTTTTAAAGACCTTGTCAATATCTTTCCAGACCTCACCGCCACTTTGAGCTGTAACTGTTTACATCAGTGACACCTTTAACTTAACAGTTTTAGTTTGCAATAGACTAGACCACTATCATACAACAGAATTTCCGGTTCATCTTTGTTTTTTAATAAAACTAATAAATTCACTAACTTTTACTAAACGTTTTTAGGACTCAAACTCTAATTCAGAAAAAAATACTACAAAATTCAAGACCTCATAAAATCGTGATAAGACTTTTTAATACTTATCAAGGGTCTTGATTTTCCCAAAATTGATTTATCAACTTTTAATACTTTTCAAGACACCGCGGATACCCTGTGGGACTTTATGAATGAAAAAGCTTGCCTAATTGGCCTGAAACTCCGCGGAACATCAGACCGAACCGAACGAAATTCATGAGGTTTTAAACTGATCAACTGATTATTGATAGGTTACTGCCACAGCGTCAATAGGGGATTTCACCTGATAGAAACCCACATGTCTTGTAGAACTCCCTTCATCTCGGATGCTGTGTGTCCTACATTCAAATGAAACGTTTTAAGACAACAGTTCCTATATACCGGTACTGCTCATCAACAGATTCAATTCAGATTCAACTACCTCTTCAAGTAGATCATGGATCATCATCAACACCGTGATTAGTAAAACCATATGAATTGTTTTGATGCACATTTACTTAAGGAACATGTTGACATTATTATGAATTTAGAGAAGACCTTTAATATACAAACTGTTACATGCTGAAAATATTATTTAATTAATAGTGCAGATGTATTAGTGCAGTGTTCTAACTGTGAAACCAGAGTAACAAGTTTATAAAAAATATACAAAAGAGATCCTTTAAAAAAACGTTACAAAATAATAATAATTGTCCATATTATGAATCAAACATTTCCAAATCGTTCGGCCCGTTTCCGCTTCTTTGCCTGAAATTACAAAATATCAACATGTGAAAAGTCCCAATTAGACCCCATTCACTTGTACACATGACCTATGACCTATGTATATAATGTGTTGTGTTTTTTGTTATTATGGAGTATGTAGGAGTTATTAGGCCTATGCCCTTCTGTTGTTCTTCAAGTAGCTGGCGTATTCCTTTCTTGATATTTTTAGAGACTTTTTAGAGACTTTTTAGAGACTTTAGAGACTTTAGAGACTTTTTAGAGACTTGCTTGCAATTTTTAGAGACCCTCACTTCTGACCCTCACCACTACGTCTCCTAAAGACACCCGCTTTCCCCTCTACTGTGTCCCTAAGAACTTCTATTGCCCCCCTTGTACTGTTTCTCAGTTTCTCCAGTAATATAATAAAATAAAAAATAAAATAAACGTTTTAGTAGAAGGCGTTAATAGGGAGAAGGTTTTTCCTTCTATCAGTGGCCCCGGGCCCGAGCTAGAGTACTCTTCCTGCAACGAATGGTGGAATGGTGGAATTGCTGATTCACATGCTTAGTATTCAAATGTATTGATTGTAAGTCGCTTTGGAATAAGGCGTCTGCTAAATGCCAAAAATGTAAATGTAAATGTAGAGACAATAAATATATGTACCGTATATATAATACTGGAAATTGCACTGCAGTAGCGCATTAGTTGCGCAGTTTCAAGCCAGTTGGATCACTTAGCCTAATGCCAGCAAAAGATTGTTTTGGCAAGCTAGCAAGATAATTTCAGTTTCATAATTTTCTACAGTTGTGTACGGTATTTTATCACAGCGTTCTAAAACGGAGCAGTCTCGTCTTGTCTTGGCTGTTGTATCTCAAACACATTTTTCAAATAATATGGAATTTGTCTCTGCGGTAATATGTCATTATTTACACGTGGTAAATGAGGCACCATATAGCTGGCATCTACGTATATATCTAGTCAATATGTTTTGGTACTGAAATATTAGTCATACTACTGTACTCGTACTACTGTATTCGCTAGAACACGTCTCAACAATAACATTTTGTCCAGCATTTTTGGGGTCTTTTTGGGTAATGACCTATTAGTGTTTCTAATAAAAGACTTTCTAATCTAAGTTCTAAAAGTAACTTCCAAAACATTCGTAACGGCCCCCCGGCCCCAGGCCACCGACACACAACAATCTGAACATTCCATTCGGTTATTTTGGATGTTTCTCACAGCAGTGTTTTTGACGACTTGAAAGTCAGTCCGAACATCTCTCTTTTGGCAACAACAGGTCGCAGCCCAGGAACATGAAAACAAAACCTTTTGTACCTCGCTATCTGCTGCCCCTGCCGCCGACACCGCACCGGTGAGGATTCCAAATCTCTCTTTCCTCTTCTGCAGCTTCTCATCCTCTTCAACCTGTCAACACAACAATCAACAAACATCTTGGTCATCTAGGAAAAAGCACAATAAAAGGTAACAGAAATATCAAGATGATTAAAGTACAGTAAGACCAAAAAAACAACAACCACTGTTTCAAAATGGTCGGTGCACATTTTTAAGACAAAAACGCTGAAAATCAGGTGGCCTGGTGACTAACGAGGTTATGCGAGGACACGACGAGCTTCACAACGAGCTTTTCCACACACACACTGTGCTCTGGCAAGAGATTGCCAACAAGAACAAACTGACAGATTCCAGGTCACTGGTCAGAGCTCCAACAACACAACCCCTGAGGTCAGCGCAATCTCAGTCCACAGAACCAGGACCAGAACCAACCTAGGAAGCGGGAGGGAGGGAGGGAGGGGCAGGGAGGGAGAGGGAGGGACAGCTGCAATGGCCCTGGTCCAGATTTGCCTTTGAATGAAATTAAAGAGCCATTGAGAATGGAAAGTTGAAGGTGAGTGTTTCTCTCTAAAGACATTGATGGAATACGACAGTAGTGTTTCCCGAAATGCAGTTTCTGGACACGCCGAGTCTATGGACACTTTTGCTCTAGCCTAATACTGACACACCTGACTAAACTAAATCAAAGGCTCGACGAGGACATGGGCTGCGAATGAAACACATTAGCTCATAGCAGCAACTATCGTAGCAACTTGATGAACACATGAGACAGCAGCCTATAGGAATTTCATTCAGACATAAACGTGTCACAATCAAACCGCAAAACAATACCTCAGCAATAGGCCTACTACTTAATTAAAGTCAAATGCACGCCATTGAAATTGTTAACTTCCAAAGATCTAAGTGGTTCTTCTAATTGAGCAACATTCCCACTGACCTCAAAGGACTTACTTCCCTCCCATCAGATTAATTAGAAAGGCACTTATAGGCCTATACTGTATAAGTCATAACGAGTTTAATAGGTGTAAGACTTCATGTTACAGTTGCTTGTTGCACAGAGGCTACTAATTTTCATAGCTCAGATTTTCAGGACAGCTTTTGCAGCTATGACCTAATTGGATATGATAGTCACACAATATATACAGAGTTTGGGAAGGGATGCCGTTGGTTAAAGCGTTGGGTGTATGAAAAAAAAAAAAGAAGAAGGGTTGTGCATTTCTTTAAGGCGGCCTGCACAGCCAGTGAAAGGCACTGTGGGGTCTCCATAGTTCACATGGCAAACTCTCAGAAACGCCACAGGGGGTTGTCCCCCCCTCCCCTGTCATGCCTTAAGCTAAGGCCAGTGTTGACACAGTGCTGGCCAATCTAATTTTGATTGTCAGGAGCAGTGAACGATCTCCCCCCCCCCCCACCCTCCCACCCCCCCCCCGAGATCATCAAGTTCATTTCTCTGGCTGCAGTGGGGGCATTGTGCCCCCCCCCCGCCCCCATCTCTCCCCATTTCCCCACCCCTAGAACAATATTCAACCATTCCTGGGCCTCACTGAGTGCGATCAGTGGAGTTAATCTCTCAGGCCTCTATCCTCCCTCTCTTGCTCCCTCTCTCTCTCTCTCTCTCTCTCTCTCTCTCTCTCTCTCTCTCTCTCTCTCTCTCTCTCTCTCTCTCTCTCTCTCTCTCTCTCTCTCTCTCTCTCTCTCTCTCTCTCTCTCTCTCTCTCTCTCTCTCTCTCTCTCTTTCTTTCTCTATTCACAAAGCCATTCTAGAACAGCTTGAATTAGTGACAGTTACTATTCAGACTAATGAGTAAAAACTCAGAGGCAACAACGGTAGAACCGTGGCTTGTGACTGCATTCATACATCTATCATTCTTGCAGTAGACAAGTATATAAAACTATTTAGCTAGAAAGTCACCTTTTTCCCCATTGGTCACAACAGCTTGTCACAAAACAGAAACACACTATCGAATACTGGGATCTTTGCCTAGGCTACTTATTTCTGATGCAGAGATAAGTTTAATCTTCCTTTGTGGGCGATGGGGCTTGACACCAAATATTCTAAGGGACATGTAATCATGTGACATGTCAAGAAGCCTTCATTGTTTTTCCAGATCTGTATGGCCAAGAGAGGACAGATGGCCCTCTCCTTTTATACAAAAGTGTGTGTGTGTGTGTGTGTGTGTGTGTGTGTGTGTGTGTCCACGCACACTGCGGGGGGAAAGGCCTATTGCTATCAGTATTTTGGATTTCAAATGCACATAGAACTAAGTCAACCAAGCATAATTTTCCCTTAAAAATCACACATGTAAATGATGGTCCTTCAAATGAGTAGACAAATGCCTTGTCTCTACGTGGAGAATGATAAATGGCCAACGCCGAGCATTCAGTTATTCACTCATTCATTCTCCAGGACCAATAAATTAATTTGGCTCAATGCTTTCCTTCAATTCAAATTTATGTATGCATGATGGGGTAATGCAGAAAGGGCTCTTTAATTATCTTTTGTGGGGTGAAGGCAGAGGGGAGAGCCCAGCATAGTGATCAGCCATCACATTTAAAGTCATCAGTGTCACACATCCCCCCCCCCCCCCACCCCCCCTCAAATTCAAACCATAGCAGAAGAAAAAAAAATATTCCTCAATGATTTAGGTGGTGGTGGTGGTGGTGGTGGTGGTGATGGTGCGAGCCTTTGAGAACACAGCAGTGACAGTGAGCGGTAATAAAGGCAAAGGGCTTTATGTGAACTAGATCCACTCGGGCGGCTGGACAGACGGGCCCAGGTGGCTCGTGGGTACCTCAGTAAATGGGGGGGTACGCAGAGGAGAAATGGGGTGCAGAGGATAAGGGGGCGGGGAGGGCAAGACTCAATATCTATGCAAAGTCACAGTTTTGAACTTAAAAAAGCTCTGTTGGGTCGGCAAATCCTCAGATCCCAGACCCTATTTCCATAAAAGCCATCAATAAAATACATCTTAAATAAGAATTTCACAATGTTCCATATTTCAATGGCAACCCCTGTTCAATGTGTTTGGTAACGTTTAATTTTTCAGCCTGTAACTTTGTGGCATAAAGGGATCCTTTATGGTACTTAATAATTAATTTGGCACAATGGTAACTACTAGGTACCTAATGGACATCGTGTTACTTATATCAAGGTATCGGGTAAGTGTCAAGGTAAGTGTAATTAATATGTAATTATTAGGTAACAGCAGTTTAAGGTAAATACTCGCTCAAATACCACGCTGTAAAAGCATTAACCATACTGTGTTATCATGTGTTCTTTCCAGTTAGATGTTGTCTTATGGAATCAAATGTGTAAATGATAATAATTTGGATATCTGAAGAGAAAATGTAAAGATAAACGCAATAGTGGGAAACAGCCTCAACACTGCCACTCCCGCCCCCATTCCTAACAGGCCTTACTTCAGACTCCAGCGCAACGGACAGTTTTCACTTGACCTGAAGGAACAACTGCAGATTGTCAAAACTAATCCTGACATTACTGAGAACAAATCAACCCCAGAGGTCAAAGGTGAGAGGTCACGGATATTCTGACAGGGAGAGAGGACTTAAACTCTAGGGGGGGGAAAAAACAGACGAGAACACGTTGCTTTAAAAATCGACATTGAAGTTGTTACTGTGAAGAACTGCAAATAACAAAGCGTAAAGCAAATGCAAATGACATAAACATTTCTAATCTAATGACATTAACAAAAAGGCTTTTCGAGGTGCAAATTGAGAGAGGCGACAGGGTGTCCTGGTGGGGTGGAGGTGATGGGTGGTGCATGATTTGCAAGCTGTCAGCTGATTGCTCCCCGCTACCAATGACGAGCAGTGGGCCCCATTCTCTGTCCAGTGCCTCCTACCCCCAACCCGCACCCCCACGCCACCCCAGTGCCCCCCAGAACCCCCCTGGGAGGAGGTCTGTTGCGTTGTGGTCTCACTAAATCAACATTGTTCTAATGAGGTGTCACACTTGACCCCCAGCAGCCTCTGCCCCTCACGTGGGTGTCAGCGCCACATTGTGCGGCCCTCTATCTCCAACGCCTGGCCCGACACGTTTTGATTCATGGGAGTGCCTGGACCCTGTCACGGCCAAAATTACCCCTATCAAAACGCCAGCATCGACACATTCATCACCTCTATCTATGCATCTCCCCCCCCTTTTCCTCCCCCCAAAAAACACCCTTCCACCAGCACTCCCTCCTCCCAACACCAGCAACTCTCTCATTCCCTCACCACCGGGTCACATGGCCCACCACATCTTAAAAAACAACCTAGAGAGTCTGAGACAAACATCATCTGCGCTAGCCCTAACCCCCCCACGCCCACCCCCACGCCCAGCCCCCACAGCACGCCCCCCCCCCCCCCAATCTATCGAAGGGGTTGTATCTGTAAATCTGTGAGAACGAGTCTGACACCAGACCTCTGATGGCTTTCCCCTGACTGCTGGTCTCTGTGCACCTCCAGCGTTAGGGGGCCTAGCCTCTGACCTGATTGTCAAACAGGAAGGGTGCCGGTTTGAAAACACTGTCCGGGCTTCTTGTTGGCCATTTCGCAAAATCACAATGCTATTACTATTCTCGCCATAAGCGGGGGGGAGATTGGATAACGTGCTCCAAGCAAGCACAGTGAGTGTGCTGGGTATTCTTTCTTGATAAACAAATAATTCAATTCATTCGTTAGTTAGTTAGTTAGTTGTGAGAGAGCAAAATAAAAAATAAAAACATCCTCAGGAATTTTATTTTATTTTATTTGTATAATAATAATACCTTTCCCTCACCGCCACAATCCCTCCCCTCACTCTAGAAGCTCCTCAACCTCCACCTTCTCCCTGCCCGGCCCTGCCACCAGCTGCCAGCAGCGCTGAACCAATAATGCTTTCTTAATTAGTCATTTAAACAATCACGTCAGCCCAATGCAGGCCCTCCCAGACGCCTCCAGGTCCACGGGCGGGTCAGTGGCACGTCGGGTCCCGGTGCCCGATCCCCGGGGGCCCCCTCATTAAGCCGGCCCACCTCTCGGGGGTTGGACTGAGCCGTCCTGCACGGCACCAGACTCTAGGTGGAGCAGCGGCGTTAATGAGTTGGACCGCGGCCACAAGGAAATGACATGAAGAAGAAGTAGAGGGGGTGAGAGATCAGTAGTAAAGCCATCCTCCCTCACCACGCTTTCCTAACTCCGTGTATTATCTCCTCTGAGCTCTAATTACATAATGCTGGAGCATATCCTACTGTACCAGCGGAGGGGGGGGGGGTGGGTGGGAAGGATAGTGGGTCGGTTTATGGAGCAGAGCAAAGTGATTTTTCCATGTTGAGAGAGACTGACGTGACAGATCCAGTTGAGGAGTATAATTAGAACTATGATCGATATTACAAAAATATGAGATAGATAACAGGCAGTTTCCTGAAGGATATCACCCTTCTCCATCTCACATCACAAGACATTAATATAAATTTCAAGAGTAAATATTATATTTCAAGACGTCAACTTTTCAACACATTAGTGGGATAAAGCAACAAAGAGATGGGGGCCTACTGGTAGTACAAGACTTACCTATCTGCTGCAAAACAAATCTCACAGCTGACAACTGGTTCTCACAACTGGTTTTCTCAACAGATCATTCAAGGCCAACAGCGAACGGACGGCCATTGAATAATTAAGTATGGCGGCCGTACCAAACAAGCTTAACATACTTAAAGGGTTACCCAATTAAAACAAGAATAAACAAACTCTGCAAGGAGAGGCTTCTCTCACACCCATGCAGAACTGCAAAGTGGGTTAGCTGGCAGAGGCCTCCGCGATGACATCATACAGAGAGGGAGGGAAGAGAAGTGTAAAGAGATAGAAAGGAAAGAGGGGGGTGGGGGGGGTCGAGAGAGAGAGAGAGAGAGAGACAGAGAGAGAGAGAGAGAAAGAGCATAGAAAGCATACAGAGCATAGAAAGCAAGGAGAACATAGATGGATAGGTGGGTGAACAGTGAGATAGAGTGTGTGAAGAGAACGCAGAGTTGCATCCATGTTGAGAGCACAAGAGGTTCCCCTCCCAGCGGGGCTGAGAGAAACCCCTGAGACCGCCGTTAGGAGCCTGTCGCTACTCTCGCCGTTGTAAACCTTTGTGCACAACGTCCATTCCCTTTGAACCCCCCCACCCCCCCCCCCCCCCCACCCCCCGCCCCCGAGTCCACTTCTATGAAAGGACTCTGACTTGTGTTTGCTACTTTTTTTTCGTTTAAGAAACTCAAACTCAACCCTGATGCAAAAGCTTACCAGGAAGTACTCGTCCGGTCAGTAATGAGCCAATCCAAAAGCCTACTACAGTATACTGGGGGCCTGATTCATAGCTCTGGTATGATTCACCACTGTGAAAGATGTGTTCGATCCTTTTGGTTCATTAACTTGACTCCTTTTGAAATGGAAGAAGAAAAAAATAAAAATAAATGTTTGGATGACCAATGACAATGATGGCCACCCTTCACTACTGGGTTTCTAAGAGGGATTGATTTGGAAAAGTTTGAGGGGTGGGAGGGGGGCATAAACTGAAGGGGGGAGGGGGGGGCAGATCACGGGAGGAATCAGGAGTGGGAGCTAGCGAGTAGTTTAAGGTTGTGGGGGTGCTTCTCTTAACAATGGGGGAACACAGTTAATACCCCGGCCACTCGAACGGACACAATCTGGAGAAGTGAGGCTGTGCAGGCTTCTTTGTGTGGAAGGAGCTCTTGATTTAGTTACACAGCTGAAACAAGAGAGAGCCTTTCACTTCACAACAATGGACTGCTTTTCTGAGAGCTACCACTGGACAAGTGAGGAGCAAATTGTGTGTGTGTGTGTGTGTGTGTGTGTGTGTGTGTGTGTGTGAGAGAGTGTGTGTGTGTGTGTGTGTGTGTGTGTGTGTGTGAGGGAGTGAGTCTTTGACCCCACGTCCAACCCCTCCCCTCCTCAAATAAAAACGGTGTTAAAAGAAAAGAGAAATCATCTACTGCTGAAGTACTTTACGAGATCCTCCTTTAAACAGAGAGAGGCCTGAGTGCGTAAGTCTCCATGGGAATCTTAGCACGTTAGAGGGACCTTGCCTCCCTCCCTCCCTCCCTCTCTCCCTCGCTCCCTCCCTCTCTCCCTCCCTCCCTCCCTCCCTCCCTCCCTCCCTACCTCCCTCCCTCTCTCCCTCCCTACCTCCCTCCCTCCCTCCCTCCCGCACTCCTGGCCCAATGCAATTGTTTATTTTCCACTATAGAGGTTGGGCTCCATTCACTGGGCTTTCACATTTAACCAGCTCAATTGGAGTGAGACAGCACTTATTCGGAGGAAAGGAATGCAGCGTCTCCATTGACAGAGCAGCAAGGCCACAGCAGCAGCGGCAGCAATAATTAAAACACTTTTTTTAAAGGTTATTTTTTTTCTGACTGGGGGCAGTCCCACTCATATTTTTTCATTTTATTGGATAGAGAGATAGTGAAGGAAGACAGGAAAGTAAGGAGGAGTTGGGCATGTCAGCTGCAGGGCATGGGCCGGATTCGAACCCATGCCGACATGCCGGGCATATGTGTGCACTGTAGACCTACGGTGCTAGACCACAGGACCACGTCAGGCCACAATTAAAATATTTTTTTAAAGACTGTTCTATAGACTGAACGTGAGGGGATTGGCACAATCGCACAATCGATCAGAACATCGGCGGGGGAGCGGCAGCGATCGAAACCCAAGTAGACCAGAGAGGACTTGACAAGACTCACTCCTGTGTGTGATAAGTGTATCAGCACATCGCCCTGACACACCGGAGCAAAAGCTGTTTAAATAAAGCACAAAGGTCTGGGGGAGAAAAGTAGAGCAGGGCCCCTCTAAGGAGGTCGTTCCTTTTCCCAGCTTTCCCCTGAAACTCCCCGGCAGAACAATGAGGTGATCTGCTGCCCCTAGAGCCTGCTCCTGTAAAAGCCTGGCCTACTCACCGGCAGCCCTGCTCTCTCTGCCCCGCCTTGCCTAACTTAACCTTGCCTAACCTGGCCTGGCCTGGGCCAGGTCTGGCCTCGTCTGGCCTTTGCCTGGCCGTGCGTAGCCGTGCCTAGCCGGCCACGCACAATAGCTACGAGGTAGATGAGCGAGCTCATCTCTCCCAGGGACCGGGGGTGTGTGTGGGGGGGGGGGTCGTGTATTCTCTCCACGACGGGGGGTGACCAGGAGTGACAGTCCCCCCCTTCTCTGTAACAATTACCATGGCTGCCAGAGCTCTTTCTCTGTTCTGTCACCGGCCATTATCCCTGACCAGCGAGAGCCTCGCAGGGACAATCCGCCAGGACGGTGGGTTTGAGCAAGGGGACGAGTGGGTATTGACCGAAATCTGATGTACGCCCCTCCTCCTCATAGCTCAGGGTTCTTTGGCCGGGGGGGGGGGGGGGGACGACGACGACGACGACAACACAAAAACCCAAACACAAAGAACGGATCCGAATGAGAGGTGAGGTAAGGGTTAAGTCAGATTCATTGATTACCTCACGTCAAGGTCAAAAACAGTCGTCTTCACAAAAATCCTTGTATGACAGATTTGACTGCCTCACTGGGATGCTGTTTTCCCAGAGTATGACGATACACAACTTCATACTACCTACTAGCCATAACTTCACTTCCAAATTAAGATTAACTGAAAATGTCAGTCAAGACTTTACTTATTAATAAACGGACTAAAAGCTAAGCAGGAAACATGATGGGGACGAGCTTATCTGATTGAAGCTCTAAGCTGACAGGCCATGACTCAATAAGGAAGCTACATGGCACAGATGTGAAGGGGGATTTGGGTACAGTAGTTTGACAGGTAGAAGAGTAGGAGGCACAGTTCCTCAACAGATTCCCTTCACCTCCTCCTCCTCCTATCTTGGAAAGAGAGAGATGACACATGCCAAGGAACTGGGTACAAGGAGAGATAGGGAGAGATGGAGATAGAGAGAGAGAGAGAGAGAGAGAGAGAGAGAGAGAGAGAGAGAGAGAGAGAGAGTGAGAGATAGAGAAGGGAAGTAGACTTCTGCTAACATTACACAACAGGCATTGTTGCCCATCTCCCCTGGAGCTTTGTGCTGGGCACTTCCGCCTGCACACAAAGGGCTTCCAGTGAAAAGGTCCTGCCGCGATAATTGAATTTGCTCCTCACTCGCTGCACACTCGTAACGCTATTTACCCCCCAACCAGGGGCTATTATATCTGCCCCCCGTGGACAGCCATTTCCGTTGTGTAAAAAAATGAAGTCAAAGAGAGAGAGAGAGAGAGAGAGAGAGAGAGAGAGAGAGAGAGAGAGAGAGCAAGAGTGAGAGAGCGAGAGGGGAGGGGGGGGGGGGGGTGGTGGAAAGGTGAGGGGTGCAGTAGAGGGTTGAGCAGTATATAATACATTAACCGTTTCTCTGAGCGCAGAAGGACCAGGGAGAATGTTTAAGTGAACTTACTGACTGATCTGGAGGACATGAGCAACACCTGATACAACTTAAGTACAGATGAAACTGTTGGTACATGGTCAAAATGTGCAGTCCTACATTCAGCAAAAAAAATTCAAAGGCACATATGGTTTGAGTTTAATCATGCTCTAAAATGGCACAAAAAAAAACGTGTAGTAATAAATTAGGCTCATATGCCTAAGGCTTTTAGTGTAGCAATTAGGTTACCACATTTACGTAAGCTAAACCCATAAAGAACACGGCAAACATACTCATGTTTGATACTGTGCCTATTCTGTGGAGAGTTCATGTACTTGAGAGTTAGAGGTACTCACCTTTTTGGAGATCGAGGACACGTTCCCCCCAAAGCGCTCAGCACGCTTCTTTAAGACCTCGACATCGACCTGACGACATAGAGGGAGGAGAGAATCAGAATCGGAATATGAATCTGAATCTGAATTAGAATCGCTTTGATTACATCTACGGTAATGTACGGGTCGGGTACACATAGTAAAATTCCTAGGTTCAGATTCTTCGACATTGGCATCAGAATACAAAATCAACAATAATAGAATAAAGCAAAAAGTAAGGTAATTAATTTTAAAAAGTAGAATAAGGTAATAAAGTGATAAGGTGATGGTAGCTGTACTACAGCGGGACCAGTCGTACTGCAGTAGAACAGTAGTGTAAAACGCTGTGCAGGTTATAATGAGATGAAATGCAATGTCATACAGTATACAATAACATAGTTCAGATATGATACAGTACAAGACGTTCAAGTAGTAGTCAGGTGGTGCAAACATGCTGAGAGGCAGGTAGATATGGTCTCCATAAATAATAATTAGGTATTCATACTCAGACATATTAAATAAACCAAAGACCCATGTACAACGAATGTACCATGACAACCGTGTCAAGCTACCAGCAGTAAATGCATCTGGCTTATTACGTTATTATTATGTATAATCAAAGAATGTATTTGATACTCACAGGTGGGTTGCTATTTGCTGATGCACCTTGGAGATAAAGAGAGAACAAAAAAAGACAGGAAGAAAGTATTAAAACGAGTACTTCTGACTGGTCATGTAAAGTTGAAGGACAGTGAATCCATCTCACCTTGTGTGGAAGCAGGCGTTGTTGTCGTAGTTAACCCAAACCTGCCAACCAACAGATGGATCTGAATTTATCCTTTCATATGCAACATATCCTCTAAGTCCTAGATACTAGAACATGGGGGAAATTCTAGCCACACATACACTGTATCGCTGACGATACAGTATTTACATAGTATTACAGTTTAAAATGAGGAAGTCCTAGGAGGATATTTTCAAAGTGCATGTCTGAAATCCTGCTTTGCCTTATACTGTGTATATGAAGGAAAAACCTACTCCATCAAAAGGCAATACATGATCTACTGCAATCTGTTTCATGACTAATAGGAGATCAGAGGAGAGAGGAGTCAAATCTGTTTTCTTGTCCAGTTGTGTGTGGTGTGCGAGGGCTCACCTGGCCACGCGGGCCTCCTTCTTGCTCTCAGCCGTCGCGGGCAGGTTGAACCTCTCCATCCTCTTCTGCAGCTTCTGTGATAGAGGCCAGGTTCAAATGAGTTAACACGTTCAAACAGCACAGCTAAACAACACAGGCAACAGTGATTTGTGAAAACAGATACTATAGTTATGTATGTCAGTCCACATGTATGTCATGTCCACGTAATCTGAGTACATACATACCTCATCAACAGATGGAGGGGCAGTGATTTTCACAACTTTCTTTTGTACCACCCTACAAAACAAAATATGCAATCCTTTAATATAATCATATGGATGATTGACGTCCAGAAGTAAACCTGACCTGCCCTGCCCTCTACTGGTCAAAACAACCTATTGCGCAGCCAGGGAAGCAATTAGCCAAGAGTGTTGTTAAAATCGTCCAGAATCGTAGTATCTGAAGCACCTCTGTTACACTTGCAAATAAAATATCATGATAATTAAATCAAATAAGATCATCACTGTCATTATGACATGAAGCATCATAGGTATAGATGTGATACACAGTAGGAGCGCTGACTTTTCAGGTACAGCTGTGTCTTCTCCTTTTGGTGGCTGATTGGGTTCATCTTTAGGAAAAGCCTCCTGTAAAACGCAGACAAACCACACAACATTCTTACACAATGAATCAAAGAAACACATCTCCTTATGAACGTTACGTTTTTCAAAGGCTTATTTTCATTTTGATTGTTGTTACCTCTGTTAACTCTTCCAGAACCTCCTCCTCGTTCACCTCGTCTGCAACATTACATTCCAAAAATAACACAATAATTATAACACAATAATAACAATAATTTCAAGCCATCAAAAGTTTGTCGGTAAAAACAAAGTTTCCACCGCAGCATACTTATTCAACGCAACACAGTCAACTCTTAAATCTGTCACTGAATAATGTAACATCCCATCATTGGATAAACATCTCAGAAAGACATCAATTATGAGGCTTATGTTGCCATGGTGTTATGGAAAGCTCCAAACAGAGCATGAGAGATGGGCCTGATGAGATGTTGCTGTTAAATAAAAGGGGTTGACAAGTATACAGAACAGACGCCTAAACTCACAAATATATACGGAGGCTCCTACTCATGAAGTTAACTCCCCTTCTTAACAGTCTTATACCACTGTCTTCTTCACACAACAAGAAGGCACCTGGACCCACTTGTTGAAAAGTTTTAATCTGGATCAGAATGATCCTGATTCTTTTTTGCTATCCAGGATCAGATCTATCAGGCTGATTTTGAGTCGTATAGGGGGAAATCAGCCAGCTCGATCTGATCCTGGATCAGACAAAAGAATCGGGATCATTCTGATCCAGATTAAAGGTTTTGAACAACTGGGCCCTGCAGATCACACAACGCTCACACTATATTCTCTATGCAGAGAAGAACAGTAGCAGACCTGGGGCTTCTTGTTGGAGGTAAGGTTAACAGATGCATTTTAGTTTGTTTGACTAAAAACCCATACCATGCTCGTCAAGGTGTGCCTGCAACCGACCAATCAGGTCGCCTTTGTTTCCTTTCACGGCCAATCCCCTCGCAGCACACTCCTGCTTCAGCTCAGCCAACTATGAGTATCGACAGAAACAACATTTAAGAAAATTAAATCGTTTAGCAACACAGATAAAACTTTAGTTTAGGTATAACTCAAATTGTTGTCATGACGTTGAAATTATAAAATGTAAAAAAAATAATACAAAATAATAATGAAAAAAAAGTGACATGACAAGCACGTAGAGTTAGTAGTGGTTAAGGATTCTGTGTTTACATATGCAAAAGTGTTATTGCTATTGATGAAAACATACAACCATTGACAGACCGCTATATGCCTTCCAAAAGAAAACTAGTGGGGGAATTATAACATCAATACAATTGTATGGAAAGAACATGATGATGGATGTTATCATGCTGTTTTGTTCACAACGTGACACGCCAGCGTCAATTAATCTTCGATTTGGGCAGAGAATGCCCCACCCTTCCTAGTCCAGTCAGTAGGGTTATCAGTGGGTACATTATATTTTAAATAGCGTTAATATAATATAGATATAATCTCCCTGCTCTCGGGCTTGAACCATACGGGGTGCCCCACCGACTCAAAACAATGTGACGTATCCAAGCACGTGGTTTTGGGTTAGGATCGTGTATGCCGAAAACGTACGTCACTTGACTTGACATATCGTGAGTTTAGAATGATAAGGTTCTATCTCCGTTTAGAATGATAAGGTTCTATCTCCGTTTAGGGCAGTTCAGAGATATTGAGCGTCAACGTTTTTACATTCCATTATGTTCTGTGAGATGGAACCTTTGTATTTTATGAATTACTAACTCAAAAATGTCAACATTTTAAAGATAACACCACACAGGCATTAATAAACACCTAATGGATCAGATTATGTAAACAAACAAAAAAACTCAATTTTGACAAAAAGAACCTTATAATTCTAACGTCACGATATCTTTATGCACCTTGCTTGAGCTTCAAAACGAAACACGGGTGTGTACGATTCTAACGTCGGTTTATGGAAGGGTGTTTCTGTATGCTTCTGAATAACACATAAATGATTTGTTTAGATAATTGTGACTCGCCGGGACATATTATATATTTTTCCCTCGATTTAATTTAAGCGGTCTGCACCGCCCTTCCCTGCCTGTTTAGCCCAGTCATCACCGACTGAAGTGCCGGTGTTTCTCGATATTCATTTGCTTAAATCCGAATATATATTCTCTTGTACGGATAATATTTCATTCATTTTGACACCCATTCTGACACTATTCTCACCTTCAGTTTCTTGAGATCGACAACCTCAGCCATCTTCTCTGATTCGTACGAAGGCGGAAGAATTTGATCCAATGACGAGGTACTTTACTGAAACACATATTATTAAAAGTACAAATGATTCGCTGGACAAAAACGAAACACGGGCCGTCTTCCCCCTGACAGTTCGGATTGTGGGAAAATGATGGGCAGTGCTGCCATCTATCGGAGACATGTGTCCATTGACTAAATGTCTAAAAAGTTTTTGTAAAAATAAATGCATTTGGTCATCATGAAGATGTTTCTATCCCCCTAATTACATTGAAATCACACCAGATTTGTATGAACTCCATTTAAAAAACAAGACATTGAACAGAAATGTTACTATTTGAATTCAGTTTCAGGTTTTTGCTGCTGTTGTTTTTCCTTCCCCAGTCATTGATGATTCAACCAAAGAAATTGTTTTACAGGGATTATGTAGACATAGGTGTGGCTGTGTCTACTCCAAATGTAAGACTTGGACCACAAGTGCTGATCTTGTAAAGCTTTAGTAAAGGCTAATCACATGAAAATAATTCCCCAAAATCATACAAGCCAACATCCCGTTGTTATTTAATGCATCTGATTGAGGAGAGACAAGCAATTAATGCTCAGATTATTAATGACTGATTATTCATATTAAAGAGCTATAATTCCAAAACCCTTCCTTCAATTTGGATGTGAATACCCTTACCCTAAAACTGAGAGTCTGCACTTTAAGCCCATAGCAGTGTTGGTAAACAGCTAAAATAACACAAATTCTGTCTGTGTCCAAATATACTGTATATGGACCTAACTGTACAACTGTACAACTTTCTGTATCACTGGGAGTAGTTTTCACCATCTCTCATGAGCGATTCACTCCCTTGGGAACAGATAGATTCTCAGATGTTTACTATGCCTGTAGCCTATCTATTTAAAGAACAGTACGTTTTATGTATGTATACAAGTCTTGAGTTTCTTTATTTCCCTCACTGCATCAAATGAGTTAATATTCATTGATTAGTTGATATTAATTATAATTGAATTAAAATGCATTTATCTTTTCCAAGACGTGTACTGTATGCCTTCTTGTTTAGGGTAAGGTAACCTACTGTACAAAACATATATACAGTCATAACCCACCTCTGTACTGTATCAGCTGAGCACAATGTGTCTATTTTTGAGGCTATTTGTCTTGATCCTGTTTATAAGTTCAATATTGAACTAGAAAAGCGACGTACTCACAGATCTGAGGAGGGATACATTTAAATTAAGACACAATTAAGATACATTTCATACAGTATAGATTTTAAAGACATAAATAACATCAAGTGATTGCATGCTCAGTCACTGTCCCAATCGTTACCACTATAGGTTGCAAATAACCCACTCACACTCAAGCCTTTAATATAAACCCATGGGATTTCCAGTTGGTCCGATTATTCAGTTCTTCATTATCAAAAGACCTCAAATGTGTCTCCTCAGGCTGCCTCTGTGCTGGATGACGTCCTAAGACTAAGGGGAAATACTTTTCTAATTCTACATGGAACTGCAGATGGTGAGAGGCTGATAAACAAAATATTGTGACGTTAGAATTATACGGTTCTATCTCCATTTTTGTCAAAATTTTGTTTTTTTACATAATCTGATCCATTAGGTGTTTATTAATGCCTGTGTGATGTTATTTTTAAAATGTTGACATTTTTGAGTTAGTAATTCATAAAATCCAAAGGTTCCATCTCACAAAACATAATGGAATGTAAAAACTTTGACGCTCAATATCTCTGAACTACCCTAAACGGAGATAGAACCTTATCATTCTAAACGGAGATAGAACCTTATCATTCTAAGATCACAATATGTGTTTTTCTACATGCACACTGGGATTACTTACTAAACTCTCTGTTTTGGGGGGTGCCAATGTCTTGCAGCAAAGGTCCACTTGCAGCACACGGCAGAGCTCATTGACCGCCTAGTGGCGGCGAAGGCCAACTACACCCTGCAGATCTACCCTGACGAGGGCCACACTCTGAGACGCAGCCACAGCGTTCAGCATCTCCACCGTGTCCTGACTCAGTACCTCCAGGACTGCATGGGCCCTCTGCCCCACCGGGAGGGACGAGAGGACGACTGAATGTTTCCACGAGGACACCTTGAGGGAATGATTACTACTCCAGAACCTTTCTTTACATTGCTGCGTTTTTTCCTACACAATGAATTAGTAGATGACTTCTATTGCGTTTTGTTGTTGTTTGTTGTTTGTTGAGTAAATAATTGCATTATTAGACTGAGTGTATCCTCCATATTACCAAAAGAAATAATATATATATTGAAAAGCATGTTTCAAAAGAGGATTTGAGAGATCTGTTTAATTGTAGTGCTGATGATAATATAATGTGCTAAAAGCATGGGAGTCAGAAGCAGTTTTAATGGGGGTCTGTGGGTCTTCCCCCAGAAATGTTTTAAAAGGGTAGATGTCATTTCCTGTATTCGGCTTCTGCACTAGAACAGAAATAGATTCGATGACTAATTCAGAGCCGTCTTAAATAATAACCACTCATTGTTTATTTAAACTTGAGAATGTCTTTAAGCTTGCATGCAATTGCAATTTCTGTTAAATGAATTTCGTTAATGTTGGAGAGGACAACTTTAGTCAAAGTGCCCCTATGCATTCTCCAATAAACTAATCTTCCAATAATTTCTGCTACTATGAAGAATCACCAGGGGGGCATTCCATCAACGTCTCTAAAGGAAAATATAGGCATATTTTGATAAGTATCGCAAGATCTATCGAAAATAAACCTGGATTTTCCTTTTCCTAGTGATGTTGATGGAATACCATCAAGACCTTTAAGACATATGAATACAAAAATCATTGTACCCTCTAAGCACACCTGCACAAACAGTGATTTCAAGGACAGTTTGGTAATACTGAATTTATTGAAGATCTTTAAAAATATGCAGTGTACACATAGAATATGTAAAGGTATGTATGTCTAATATATATATCTATCCGTGAGATATATATATCTTACAAGAGAGTGGAGATATATATATATATGTCTCTCATATATATTCCAAGATATATATATATCTATGTGAGTATATATATATATAATATAATATATTAGATGTATACCAGTATACAGTATATTGTCCCAGCGGGAATCAAACCCACAACTTAAGCATTGTTAGCACAATGCTCTACCGACTGAGCCACAGAGGACAATCTATAATATAGATTGTAAAGAGCTCACCTATTATATATGCTTCCATTTTGAGTCTTGGATATTGTGTTACTCTTCAAATGACCCCAACCATACATCAATATCTCTGGGTCTTTACTTGACATTATGGTATTTGGTGTATGAGTCCCCAGGTCAAGAAATATGTAACTCAGTATCCACAGTTAAAGAATTTGTGTAACTCAATATCTGCAATGATATTCTGTTATGATTTTTCTATAGCAATAATTGCCTTTTAACAAGACATGTTATTTATATTTGGCCATATACATTTTGATCATATGTATACTGTATATGTATACAACATTTGTATCAATTAAAGAACAGTCATTAATTCCATTTGAATAGAAGAGATCTGAGTCCTCTGGCCTACTCCTTTGGTATCAGTTTACTCAGTATAGCAGTGTCTGAAAGAAACCCCAAAAGCTATAATGATATAATAACAATCTCACTCTCTCTATAGAGAGATCTATACAGAGTATATATCTGTTTTAACCTGAGAGATTATCAATGTGTATTCCTCTTTTTCTTGTACCAATTTGTAAACCGGAGAACTTGTTATAACACAACCATTATGAAACCACTGGACATTAGGCCTCGGAAAGCCAGACACTGTGACAGTAAACCTAGCTGTGTCCCCAACAGTAACAGCTGCTGGTGAGAGTTGGGTAAAAAAAACAGGCTTTTCTTTTTTTCTCTCTAATGTAGTAGAATAGCGTTTAGACTCTGGCTTGAGTTCAAGTGTTTTTGTTTTTTCAGGTAATTGGAGGCCAGTGTAGTAGGACTCTTGTTCCTCTTCCTTAGTCGTCACAGATATATGTGCATATAATGTGCTAAAAGCATGGGAGTCAGAAGCAGTTTTAAAAAACGGTGCGTCTCCTCGTCCTATCGCAAGTGTACGGGGAGGCCGTAGACCACAGGCGCAGCTCCTATGATGTATTTGAGTCGGGTGGCCTGGCGGGAGGAGTCCATGTGGTCCAGGAGAGCGGCCCCAGGGCCTGCAGACATCCAGGACTGCAGCAGGGCAATGGTGAAGCGGTCGATGTCCACGTCGGTAACGTTCCACAGGACCCCCAGAACCAACGGGCTACAGGGCAGAGCAGACGGGACACGCTAAAACATCCGGTTCACAGACACGCACACAGCAACTGATCACGCACTCCGTTTTTTTATTTCAGTACCTTGTATGGGCAGATTGGGCGCTAAAGTAGAATTATCAGGGTTCCCACACATTATGAAACAGCACCTTTCAAGGACTTTCAAGACTCAATTCCCTCAAATTCAAGGACCCAACACGGCATAGTTTGAGACAGAACTAGAGAGGGGAATTCAAGCACTTTCAATGACCCCATGTCTATTTTCAAAAACTTTGAAGACCTTGATTTCTTTTTCTCAAATTCACACACTTTCAAGGATTTCAAGGACCAGTGGGAACCCTGCATGATGTGTGTATAGAATACTGTAAAATGATTCCCCTTTAGATTCAATTTAATTGGCAGAGTACAGAGACAAGGAAACGCTGTGTATTCGTGCATGCGTCCCTGGGTTTAGCCTGTCTGTCGAGTCTTACCAGCCTGCCATTAGGTAGTTGAGGATGATGCCAGACCCCTCCAGCTCCCCATGCACAGCCAGAGCAGCACTGCTGCAGCCAAACAGCATACAGGCGGCCCTCATCTCCTCCTGCAGGATCTTCCGTCTGTCGAGGAAGTGTGCCCCTGCTCCGTGGCCCACGTAACTATGGCAACAGAGAGCGGCACGTGAGCAACACAGGAAAGACTGGGCAACCTCTGGGCCCGGTTGTTCAAAACTTTTAATCTGGGTCAGAATGACCCCGATTCTTTTCTCTGATGCAGGATCAGATCTATCTGGCTGATTTTGAGTCGTATAGGGGAAATCAGCCAGCTCGAAAGAGTCGGGGTCATTTTGATCCAGATTAAAAGTTTTGAACACCTGGGCCCCAGTATTTAAAAAATGTCAAACGAGCTCAGAATGATAGTTCAGATGTTTCTTTTGCGATACAGGATCAGATCGAGCTGGCTGATTTCCCCAATACAACTCAAAACCTGCCACCTGATACTAGATCTGATCCGGGATTGCAAAAGAAAGAATCTGGATCATTCTGATCTAGATTAAACATTTTGAAAATACCACACAGAGGAGCTGCAGCAGACATTTCCAAACAGAAGTAAGTTCCAGTCAACTCAATTGTGACATTTCCCTACTCACATGTAGAGATCTTTAGTAGTGACAGCTTCCTGCAGATGGTCAGTGTCGGGAGCAGCCCCACTCACACCTTGCCAAGCATACCCACTTGAGAAGGAAAAGGGAGTGAAGGAAGGAGCGAGAGAGAGAGAGAGAGAGAGAGATATTAATAAGAGACAAATCCTAAACAGCAGCAGACATGCAGTACAGTATGTACTGGCACTAGGCTCACCTGGAGCAGAAGAGGTCTTTAAGTCGCTCCTCTGTTTCTGGAAGGTTGGCATCAGGGTTGAGCACATAGAACACCTGCTTAGGATCCACTCCTCGATTCAGGACGCACTCAGGGTCAGACTGAGGGGAGGAAAAGAGACAAGCAGTACGCCCGTGTCACTATTCAGCTTGAAACAAATGAGTCACTAGCATTAAAAAAAAAAGTCATAATTTGCTGCATGCATCTGACTGTTAGTTAACTGTTACTGATTTGTTAGTTTGCTTGTAAGCATCGCCCTCTAGATGGACGGGTTAAGCCCGACTCTCTCCCGACCAACTTGCTCATCCATGCCTGCCCGCACCCAGCTAACTGACCAGGCTAACTGACCAGGCTAACTGACCAAGCTAACTGACCAGGCTAACTGACCAGGCCCCAATGTGCCGATTCAAACAGTGCTTCATCTCACAGTTCTCAGGGCACAGTGGCCCAGTAGGGAGGACAGAGAGGGCATGCGGGTCACGGCACGGGAACTGAGGCAGGAGATGGTCTCCCACGGAAGCTTCTGGAGGTACTGCGGAGGAGGAAACATGATAGATATTACATCACAGCGCTTGCAATACTAAAAAAAGCATAGTAGTACGTCACACAAACTACCACACTGTGCTTTGTTGTCCGCAGGGTATGTTGACATCGTGGTGCACATTTGAGTGACAGAGTTGCGGAGAGATGGGAAAAGTGTGTGTGTGTGTGTGTGTGTGTGTGCGATCCCTCATAAACACATGCATGTTTATGAGCGATAACTGAGATTATGTGACCCCCCCTCCCACCACTAACCTTGTCCAGGATGAGCACCACATGTCCCTGTGGCTCCGCCCCCTCTCGCAGCACAGACACGGCCGCCTGCAGCAGCGCCACACACTCCTCCGCCCGCTCCGGACACAGTCCCTGGGCGAACCATCGCACGTCTCCCAGGGAGAGGAGAGGAGAGGCCGACAGCAAAGCCTGGAACACACAGGGTTAACGAGAACCGCCTGTTAGTCAACAGAGAGACCGTGTACTCGGATCAATGGACCTATCGCTAAGCCACGCCCCCTTTGAAAACTCGGAAAAACAAACAACGCTTCACTGACAGTGACTGACTGACCGTGACTGAATGACATTCAATGACTTACAATGGCGAGAGTTGGCAAATTTCTGATTTCTGCCACAGCAAGTAATAGACATGTTTTTTTAAAGATGACAAGAATATTTAGTCTAGAAGCTTTTCACCATCAGATATTAGCAAGTTGTTTGTCCGAGTTTTCTGCCTGTAGTGACTTTTGCTGTGATATGATTGGACAATTTCTATTTTGGGGCGTGGCTTAGCGATAGGTCCATTAAGACTCCCTTCCTTTCACATCCTTTTCTGAGAGGGAGGGGCACACACCTTGAGCATCTCTTCAGAGGTCTGCACTCCCCAGGCAGTGAAGGTCTTGTGGAGGTGCTTGGCCTGGGTGATGAGCTTGGGGTCAGAGGTCAGGGGCAAAAGAAGCCCCCGCCAGCAGCCCAGCAATGCCTCCATCTTCTCACACAATTTCTAAGACAGGAAAACAAGGGGGGGGGGGGGGGGGGGGGACAAGAGAGGGAGACAAGATTTAGGGGCAAATCAAAAACACCCACATGAGGAACAACCGTTAGACATGCATCCACTTGCTTGTTAAGCATCGCCCTCTAGATGTACGGGTTAAGCCCGACTCTCTCCCGACCAACTTGCTCATCCATGCCTGCCCGCACCCAGCAGAGTGACCGCCCGCCCCTGCCCTTACCTTAACGCGACTGTCCAGTGCCCAGCGTCCTGCCCACCACTGGGTCTTCTCCGACTCAGAGCTCACCACCTTCACCTGCTTCTGGATACTGTCAAACTCCTGAAGCAGCCAGCTTAAAGGGTGCTACACAGAGACACAGACAGACAGACAGACAGTCAGTATATGTATATGTGTGCGCGCGCACGCATAGGTATCAAGCAACAATCAACGGTGTAATACACATGTAATAGACATGTGTCTGTGTGTGTGAGTCAGTGAGTGAGTGAGTGAGTGAGTGAGTGAGTGAGTGAGTGAGTGAGTGAGTGAGTGTGTGTGTGTGTGTGTGTGTGTGTGTGTGTGAGTTCCTCACCTGCCGCTGGGCGGTGTGGATGCAGACGGTGACAGGAGAGGAGCCCCTCTCCAGACGGGTCAGCAGGAGGGTGTCCCCAATCTCCCCTGGCTGCACCCTGGCCACCGAGAGCAGACACGCCGTCACCCCTACAGAGAGAGAAGTCAGGTCACCATGCTGTAAACCACCAAAACACAACTCGCATTCACTGACAGTTTGCTCCTGGGTGTTAATAAGCTTTATTCAGGGTTCCTACAAGTTTCAACAAGTCAAATGTAGTCTTTTTAGACCTTTTTATAGACCTCTTAGAATATAATTTTAGACCTATTCGCGACACCATATAGCTTTTTGTCATCGTCGAGGTGATGAAATTAGGGATTTCACTGAATTGGCAAATTGGCATTTTGGTTCTAGCTTCATTATGTTCTGCGTAAATAGATGTGGTCGGACTGATCTCCTTGCAGGATCTCATTTTTAAGACCTAGCACATAATTTTTAGGCAGAATAACTGACATTTTAGGCAGAATAACTGACATAAGGTGCATAGCCTGAAGAGATGGGTCTTGATGTAAAACCCTTGAGCTGTACTCAGGGTTCCCACACCCTCTGAAACATCAAATTCAAGCACCTTTCAAGGACTTTCAAGACTCAATTCCTTCAAATTCAAGGGCCCACCACGGCATAGTTTGATCTAGATGAGAATGTATATAATAGGAATGACCATGAACGGTTTTCAAATCTAACGGCGTTATGTCGGTTTAAAATCTAGCTAACTAATTAACCGTAGTAACTAGTATGGTTTTATTCCCTTCTACATGTTACCAATACCTATTTTTTTTATTTTAGAGAGAGACAGAGAGAGAGAGAGGGGAATTCAAGCACTTTCAATGACACATGTCGATTTTCAAAAACTTTTACGGCCTTGATTTTTTTTCTCAAATTCACAAACATTCAAGGATTTCAAGGACCCGTGGGAACCCTATGTACTGTACCTTTAGGGAGGTTGTTTATTTGTTGGATGAACTGTTGGCAGTGGTGCTGTGGGAAGGCGGAGGGGTCTGCGGTAGGAAAGGCAAAGATGTTCTCCAGCTGAGCTAGTCTCTGCTCCAGAGGGACCGTCCCGGTCCGGGCAGGGGGATCGTCTAGACTCAGAGAACCCAGTTTGTCTGTCAGCTCGGTGGCATTCTTCTTCAGCTTCCTACAGAAGGAACACAGCAACAAGGTCACTGGATCTTCTCTGACGGAACGACTTAAAAACAATACTACAATAAACACAAAAACAAAAGGAGGAAGAAATAGGATCAAAGAGAGATGCTCATCTCCTGATCTACCCCCTAGCCCCTTGTGTAGATCTGATAGGCTAGGTTGAATCCATTGTTTTGGAAGGCAACTTCCATGGCACTATTGATCATTGCCAATCCCAGGGGGGGGGAAGAGGCTGATTTGGACTTAGGAAAGAGAATATGGGTGACTGACCTGAGGCGATTTGAGAGATGTCGGATCATGTCATGCTGGGTAGTGACACCCACGGACTGGGCATGGAGCATCGCCGTGGTGACCGGGTCCTGTTGCCCCAGCAAGAGGGCCAGCAGGGTACAGAGGCTGGGGTAGAGGCTGGGCGGGGGGAAATGCTGAAGGGCCAACCAGGCAGAACGCAGCAAAGACTGCACCACCTCCAGAGAAAGACCATCTATGTGGAAGGAAAGGAAAGAGAAAGAGGGAGGGGGGGGGCTGTTACTCGCCTGTCTTGTCTATACAGATCACTCAGATTCAAACAAAATCTCTTATGTCTCAAATCTCTCAACAGAGCTCTCAGATGCACACCATGGAAGACTAAGTAAGTAAGTAACGTTTATTTATATAGCACAATTTTACAATGACAAACAGCCGCCCAAAGTGCTGGTAAAAGAAAAAAACAAGATAAAATACAGATATAAAACAGATAAAATAGATACAATCTAAAAACATGGTGCGATACAAATACAAGTGCAGAAATAAAAGTGCAAAAAGTGCAGTGTCGGGAGGCAGGCTCACCTCAGGTCAAAGGCCAGGGAGAAAAGATCTGTTTTAGCTAGTTTTTTAAAAGCCTCGACTAGTGACAGAGCAGGGCCTCAGACTCGTGACGCTCACCTGGCACGGCGTTGGAGTGAAGGGGGCCTCCGCTCCTGAGCTCAGACAAACAGTCTCTCTCTCCGTCACCACACAGGTCCCTCCGCAGGACCTCAAAACCAGTGCCTGGGCCGTCCACAGCCATGCCTGCAGAGAGACGAGGCAAAGTAGACTTGGATGTTACAAGACAACGACACTATGGCATCTTTCAATCCACACACACACACACACACACACACACACACACACACACACACACACACACACTTACTGGATGCGGCAGACTCCTCAGTCTCAGTGTCGGACGCTCTCAGCTCTTCAATACTGCTGTCCATCATAATCCCTTCCATGTCCTCGTCGATTGTCCTCAACCTCTCCGGTTCCTCCCCAGTGTCCGGTCCCCCTGCTCCGGCTGCTGCAGCAGCAGCCTCCCTCCCGGCAGCCTGCTGTCTCCTGGGTCTGCCTCCTCTCCTGGCTGGGGCCGGCACCACCTCCACCACCTCCTCCTCAGAAGAGGTGGAGTGGGGGAACGCTGTGCTAACCTTGCGCCTGCCCTGCCTCTTGGGAAGGGACTTCTTCTCCGCAGGCGGCTCCGGTGCCGCTGGCTGCTTGCGGGCGCGGGTCGTTCTGGTGGAGGCGGTCGGCTTTTTTGAGGCCGCCGGTTTCTTCTCTTTGAGCCCCTTCTCTTGGGGGTCGGCCTCTGCGTCACTCTCGTCACTGAATTGCACCTAGGCCAGGAGACAAAAGGTCAGAACCGTGCTGCAATACCCGTGGCAGTTTGCTAGTGATTCTAACACTCCACCATACCAATTAATTTCAAGATGCACAAAACAGACCGACATATACAAATATGATAGTAGTACAAGTCTTTATGATCAGGCCTCTCTAAAGATCATATAAGACGCTGGATTATGAAAGCCCTAAAATAATTTGACCTCATGGGCCCATTTTTTAAAAAACGTTTAATCTGGATCAGAATGATGCAGATTCTTTTTTGTGATCCAGGATCAGATCAAGCTGGCTGAAATGACTCAAAATGGCTGGGGCGGCTGTGGCTCAGGAGGTAGAGCCGGCGTCTAATAGGTAGAGCCGGCGTCTAATGATCGCAAGGTTGGCAGATCGGCAGTTCGAGCCCCAGCTGGCCACATGTCGAAGTGTCCTTGGGCAAGACACTGAACCCCAAATTGCTCCAAATGAGCGGGACGGCGCCTTGCATGGTAGCATGCCGCCATTGGTGTGTGAATGGGTGAATGAGAGGCCATTGTAAAGTGCTTTGGAATAAGGCGCTATATAAGTCAGTCCATTTACCATTTATCCTGGATAGCAAAAAAAAATAAGAGGGATCATTCTGATCCAGATTGAACGTTTTGAACGACTGGGCCCTGGCGTACCTTGAAGCGAGACTTGTTTGTCTTCTTGGGGGCTGCAGGGACAGGCTGGGGTTTCTCCTGAGATGGTGACGCCTCTTCATAAACCTGGAACGCCAGCTTGGGGGCCGCCTTCGCTCCTCCTCCTCCTCCTCCTCTCGGTGCTCTGGCCCGCTGGACAGGGGTGCAGGCCACCGTGGGCACCTCCGTGCTGAAGTCAAACGAGCTGAGCTCCCTCCCTCCAGATCTGGCCTGGGAGGGTTTCACCATCACCGGTGTCATGGGCGGGGCCAGACACTTGCCACTTGCTTTGATGGAGGACAAGGAGAACGTCACATTGTTCTTGGGGACTCTGGGCGTCTTAGCGTCTTTCGGCTTGGCGGCGGCGACGGCCGCCGGGTCTTCCTTCCTCGTCTTCCTGGCCAAGGCTGGGAGAGGCAGCGGTTTGGCCTTGATGTGGTGCGTCTCCACGTCCCCTTTGGGTGCGTTCCAAGTCCAGGCGGCAGAGAAGAGCTCCTCCGGGGAGCAGTCCCTCTGGGCCGCCAGGGCCAGACATGCGGCCAGGGCTTTGGCCGCCAGCAGGCCCGCCCTCAGGGGCCCCAGGTCCGGAGAGGGCTTGGCGGTCACGAACGCCAGGCCGGCCTCCAGGATCTTCCACGGCCCGTGGCCTTTGTCCAGCTGTAGCTCCAGCCCGGCCAGCGCCATGCGCAGGTAAACACTGCCCACCACGTCCTGAAGCAAGGCTGGTTTGGGGAAGCGGTTCGCAGGGCCGGAAACAACACCAGGGAAGAGCCTGGCCAGTCTGACGGCCAGTTTGGCGGTGATGCTCTTGCAGCGGGCCAGGGTGGCCAGGTGGAGCTTGCGGCTGGCGCGGGCTTCCGCCGGGCCCAGCTGGAGGGCCAGGTCGGCCTGCGCGGCCGCCCAGCGTACGGTGACCCGGCCCAGGCTGGGCTCGGAGCAGCAGGGGCACTGGCAGTCGGGCCTGTGGTCCAGGGAGGAGAGCAAGCGCTGGGGCCGAGCTTTGAGCGGCGGGGAGCTGGCCGGGTCCTTCCTCTCCACGGGCTCCTTAGGGAGCCACCTGGTGGTCAGGAAGCTCTTGGAGTCCTCCGCAGGGCTGGGGAGGGGGGGCTCGGGCTTCCGCGACGGACGGCCTTTCCTCGGTTTGATCTTCACTTCAACCTTCTTCTCCTGATTAGAAAAATCTAAGAGGTTAAAGAGAGCACAAAACATTCTTAGCATCGTTGGCCACGGGACTCGAAGAGTTTCCAACAGTAAGAGGCACTACTAGGGTGAAGTTGACTAACCCATGCAGAGTTCCAGAAGGTTAAAGACTCTGTCCAGGTCCAGTGCACTCTTCACCCTCTCGCCCTTCATCAGCTCCAACTCGGCCTTCAGCACCAGCAGCTCCGCATATCTACACAAGGACAAAGACACTCAGAGTTTCAGAAGCCAAAAGCATGTTTTTTCCAATTCTTGTTCCAAGATTGAAAATGCAGAAAATTGTTGCTCAAAAATGTAAATAAATGTTCAGCATACTAAAAGAAAAAGAAAGATGTTTATACAACTAGTATTGCTGAGAGACACAGACACACAACCCACACCCCACACCCCACACACACATACACACACACACACACACACACACCCCCACACGCACACACACACCCACACCCACACCCACACCCACATACGTACTGGCTAAGAGTCTGCAGCTTGGTGGCCAGTTTGAGGGCCTCCAGACACAGGTGCCTGGCCTCATGTACGGCCCCGGTGCTGCTCCTCACTGCCACAATCTTCAGAGAGCAGCTCAGCAGCTCTGACATCACCAGCCACTTCAACAGCAGGTTCTCACCTGCAGGGGAGGGGGGGTCAGAGGTCAACAGGACAGACTGACACACAAGACCAGGTTATCACCGGGGGGGCAGAGGGAGCAGGTCAATAGAACAGACTGACAACCAAATTAACCTCAGCACGACTTGCAGACGGACGGGCCTAAAGGAGTATCGTATAAAAGGTAGGCAAATCTTACCACTTTAAAAAATGGGGTACAAGAGTGAGGATTTCCCTTGAGCCACATTCAAGAGGTTTATAGACACGTATTCTACGTGGAGTGGGGGGGAACACCCAAACCGTGGTCAATGAAGCTTCATGAGACGACTTAGCCAGTCGATGCCGCAGTCTATGAAGTACAGTATGTGTGGTGGACAGTATGCCAGCCCAGCCCTACCTTGGTTAATGAAGCGTGTTTCAATGTTACAGTTGGCTCCGTACAAGCCTTTCCCCACCAGCGCCGCCAGCAGACTGGCGAGCAGCTTCAGACTCTCAGTGAGGGCAGTGTCTGCAGTCTTCAGTCCTGGAGCACACACACACGCACACACACACGCACACGCAAACACATCAACAAAACAGCAATGCAACCAAAACACCTCATTCTCATACCTGTCATATCCCCCTTGGAACTCACAACGCAAAACATCCTAGATTTAAAGTAACAGACGGCATATGACCACTAATGACCATTTTCCAACAGAGGCCACCCTGCAAGCTAAATACAGATATGAAATGATATTATATGATAGTATTATTAAAATCCCACCTGGGAATACCACCACTAGTGTGCCCTTGAGTATGGCACTTAGCCCTAAATTACTCCAGGTAGACTGTCCCTGTAATCTTTAATTATACGTTTTTTTGGTATAAAAGCGTCTGCTAAACGGTTCAGATGTAAACGTAAAGGGCCGCTTGGTGGCGTAGCACACTAAGGCGTCAGCCGTGTAATCGCAGGGTCCCCGGTTCGATTCCGACCGTCGACATATCCTGCATGTCACCCCTCTTCTCTCTCACCCATCTTTCCTGTCAATCTCTACCGTCTCTATCCCAATAAAGCATTTTATTTTTTTATTTTTTTATAAATACAAATACAATCTAGGGTGCTGCTGACCATGCTGGGTGATCTGTTGCCGCAGGTCTTGGGACAGCGTGCCCGTGTCCAGACTCAAGTAGGCACTGCTGGTCTGGAGGGTTCGGGCACGATGCAGGTACCAGCTCTTAGAGTACCTCTGCTCTCGGCCCAACTCATTCAGCACCTCACACAGGTAAGGCACCCCAAGCTCCACCTGGAGACATGAAGAGGTACAGGAGAGTTTGAGAGGAGGAGGAGGAGGAGGAGGAGAAGAAAAGGAAACGAGAGATGGTGAGGGTGAGAGAGCAATGGCTACTTGTTTGATCCCTTTGTTATTTATATTGGGTGGTACCAGCATCGGCTAGCGTTGGCCTGACCTAGTGGATAGTGAGTTGGACTGGTGATCAGAAGTTCACGAGTTCCAATCCCACCTGGGAACACCACTCTCTAGTGTGGCCTTGAGTAAGGCACTTAGCCCTAAATTACTCCAGGGAGAATGTCCCTGTAATTGGAGATAAAATATTAACTAATTTGAATAAAAGCGTCTAAATTACGCAATCTGCTACGGCCTACTGAGCTTCCTCTGTTGTGTCTGTGCGAGTGTGTGTCACTGTCACAAGCTTGTGTGTGTGTGTGTTACCTGTCCTGTGCTGTAACAGAGCTGAGCCCTCAGCAGTTTGGCCGTCATAGAGAGAGTAGAGGGTCCCTCAGTGGTGGAGCTGACGGAGTCAGAGGCCAGACACTGCTCTGCTTCCTCCAGTTGGCTCTGAAACAGCCAATCAAAAGGTCAAGATAAAACACAACATTTAGCTTACGTGATGTAGCTGAATAGGGTTTCACCCGTTTGTTTAGGCCTCGTCTACACTTGACATTTAAAACCAGACTTCTGATATACAAACATGACGATCAGATCACAACATGTGTCCTCACCTGGTATTACAAACACAAAAAATGGTGGTCAGCCGGATGCCAAAACACAATCGGGCCACAATGTCAACACAATGCGACTTTTGTGCATCCTCTAGACCTGTACACAGGGTTCCCACACCTTCTGAAACATCAAATTCAAGCACCTTTCAAGGACTTTCAAGACTCAATTTCCTCAAATTCAAGGACCCAACACGGCATAGTTTGAGACAGACCTAGATGAGAATTTATATAATAGGAACTATCCGCTCAGACAACAATTAAAAAGAGAGGCTTGAATGTAGAGGCTTGAACACTAGATGGTCTCTTGCCTTCTCTACCCCAGCACAGCAAAACAATATATTGTGAAATATGTGTAAAGTTGTTGTTTTTTGAGAGAGAGAGAGAGAAGAATTCAAGCACTTTCAATGACCCATGTCTATTTTCAAAAACCTTTAAGGCCTTGATTTTTTTTTCTATGAAATTCACAAACTTTCAAGGATTTCAAGGACCCGTGGGAGCCCTGTGTACAGTTATCATAAAGTAGTATGTGATCATCCTGTTCGGATGACAAAAGGATTGGATTGAAGTGTCAAGTGTAGATGCGGCCTTAGATGTCATGCGTCTGTGAAGCTTATGTGAAGCCTCAACCCTATCAGCAGGTGAGTTACCTGTGCTGGTCCAGGGGCACCCAGGTCGAGAAGCAGTCTGGCAGAGTGGCACAGGGAGGTGGCACAGCCTTGGGCATCGCCAAGGCAACGGGAGAGGCCGATGGCCAGCTGGTAACTCTCAAGAGCCTGCAGAGGCTAGGATGAGGAGAGGTGAAGTGAAGAGTTGACATGATGCAGTCTAGTAACGAACGCACATTGGATCTATATCCATTAAAAATATGCTGAAGACTTTTATGTTCTGTTCGGCTTTTAATTGAGTGTATTTTTTAAAGAGTTAAGCAAGGCTTTTTTAACCGATTGATTTGTTTTTTATGAATCGTTTTAAAGCTGAACTTTTTTTCACGTTTTAATTATGTTAGCTCATGTTTTTTGTAAAGCATTACGAGTCTAGATTAATTTGTATGATTATGTGGTATACAAATAAATGAGCCTTTGTCTTCATAACCCCTACCCGTCAAAAGGCAAGATGGAGCCATAAACCCTTCTGCTCAAAACTATCAGATCCCTTTCAGATCTGAATGTGCCAAAGGGCAGTTGAAGACTAACACTAACTGATAAGTCTCTTACCTTGCCCATGAGTTTGTAGAGAGCAGCGGTGAGGGCGATGGAGGAACAGGTCTGTTTGGGGTTCCTGACTGAAGGCAGATCTTTACGCTTCTGCAGCAGAGAGGACCACTCTCTCAGCGCCCTGTCCAGAGGCTGGCTCCGCTCTGAGGAGACAGACAGACAAACACCCAGGTCAACCCAGGTCAACCCAGGTCAACCCAGGTCAACCCAGGTCAACCCAGGTCTGGTGGATTCTAACCGGGGAGGCGGCGATGAGGTGATTATTTGAATCTTCAGGGTCGAGTATTTCACATTTTTCAAATCTGGAGAATCAGAATGATCCAGATTCTTTTTTGCTAACCAAGATCAGATCAAGCTGGCTGATTTCCCCCCCCCTGTACTACTCAAAATCGGCCAGATAGATCTGATCCTGGATAGCAAAAACTTGCATTGTCCAGATCTAGATTAAACGTTTTGAAATACGATGGTCTACCAGGACCAGGGCTGGCCACCCCTGTAAACAACAGGCTGACAGACATCCTAACTGAGGTCTGACACACACAAGGCTGATGCTGTTACAGGATTCCTCCCCATCTTCCGCCAGAGACTAGACCCATCTCTTCAGGCTACACCTTAACTGTCCCCCCGGAGAGATCTACTACCCGCCCATACTGTCCCTCCTGAGACATCTACTACCCCCCACCATACTGTTTCTCCTGAGACATCTACTACCCCCCACCATACTGTTTCTCCTGAGACATCTACTACCCGCCCCCATACTGTTTCTCCTGAGACATCTACTACCCCCCACCATACTGTTTCTCCTGAGACATCTACTACCCGCCCCCATACTGTTTCTCCTGAGACATCTACTACCCGCCCCCATACTGTTTCTCCTATGTCCCCCCAAAAAATCACTTCTTCTAGCCGACTGCCAATGGCTCCAGGCCTGAACATAGATTACTTGTTCCTGCTATGACTGGTGGATAGATGACTCACATAGACAGTCGAATGTATTTGTTGTAAGTCGCTTTGGAATAAGACGTCTGCTAAATGCCAAAGATGTAAATGTAATTCTTTACTGCTCTCTGCCGCCAAGTCGAAGCCGAGCCCCTCGTACACCAGGTGACTGTCCTGCTGCTTCTGCTTGTCCTCGTAGTCCAGGTCGTTGCTGCTCACAGGAACGGCGTCGCCCCCGGCCCGCTCACTCACATCCTGCAACTTCTTCTCTGTCTCGATGGCCTAGAAAAGGGCCAGGAAGAAATCCCAACGGTCAGTTTTAAGGCTTAAATGTCCATAAAGACACATAAAGAAGGAAAAGGGGAAAATGTTCAACTCCTGATACTCAAACTAGGGAGCACCGACCTCCTGTAGGGTCTTCTCCAGGGTGCAGATGTAGAGCCACAAAGAGGCGTGGGCCTTGTCATCCTTGAGCCTATCAGCATTCTTACTGGTCTCTTGCTCCTCCTCCAGCAAGCGAAGGGCCTCTTGGGTCAAATCAACTGCCGAGCTGCACAGTTGCAAAGAATTATTATTATTTATTTATTTTTTTATATAAAAAGAAGGCACTTACGTGGGCCATGTTTGTGTGTTCTGTAAATCGTTCACTCTACAGTTCAAGGTAAATCCTACCAGTCTGTCTGTTCGCTGAAGTCCTGGAAACACACCACCTGGGCCATCTCACACAGGTAGACAGCACGCAGGTGTGTGTGGGAGCTGCTCTCGTGGCAGATGTCCAGCAGGTCACAGAGTGTGTTGTAGCGCTCCTCGGTGGTGTCTCCTGACACCTCCTTGTAGACGCGTAGCTCCTCCTCGAGGAGACAGAGCATCACGCCCTCGTCTGGGACGTTACACCCAAAACCGTCGCGCAGAGTCCTGATTCAGAATGGCTTTTATTACATCTCAATGTACAAGTACACAAGAGTAAAATTCTTCTGGCTTTGGTTCCTCAACATTGGCATTCAGATACAAATGTCAACGTTAAGTAACAAAAACGAAAGAATGTTCAACAAAATGACAGGGGAGGGTTACTCCAATCAGTCGCTCTGTATGCGTAACATTAAATGGTAAATGGACTGCACTTATATAGCGCCTTTATCCAAAGCGCTTTACAACGGCCTCTCATTCACCCATTCACACACGCATTCACACACCAATGGCGGTAAGCTACCATGCAAGGTGCCGGCCCGCTCACTGGGAGCAATTTGGGGTTCAGTGACTTGCCCAAGGACACTTCGACATGTGGCCAGCCGGGGCTCGAACCGCCGATCTGCCAACCTACCTCCTGCGCCACAGCCGCTCCAGTAAAAATATAACCTTTACTGGAGGAGGAATTTAGAAGTACTGGAGGGATGATGAAGTATTTAAGCGAACACCACAGGGCAAGTTACAACCACAAACAGTTCAAGTCATTAATAGAAACTCAAGAGAAGAATAAAGGAGACAAGATGAAAAATGTACCTCCTTGACATCACACAGACACTTAACAACAACAGAAGCCTTGTGAACAGTGGATCCCTACTAGTAACCAATACCTGAGGCGTGTGTCCTCCTGACCGGCCTGAACGGCATCCACCTTGATTTTGACCCACAGAGAGACAGGCTCCGTCATGTGACCCGTGACCCGGTCACCCAGGGCCTGCAGCCACAGGATGACCCAGTCCAAGGCACGCTCCAGCTGACCGCTCCAGCGAGAGCTCTGCACCGCCATCCTGAAGGCCCAGCTCAACTGGAGAAAGACACACCAAATGTGTTGATGAACAATATCTGAATGGAGGGGCGCCTCTCTCTGATATGCTCTCTCTCTCCCTGTCAATCTCTACTGTCTATCCCATTAAAGCAGAAATGCCCAAAAAACATATTTAAAAAAACAAACAATACAACAAAAAAACAACAACATCCGATTGAATTCATGTACAGTAGCTCTTTCCCAAAGTATCAATGACTTTCACATCGAAACCTATCCACCCACGGAAATGAGGCATCCACTCAAATCTACTAACAAATTAACATGTTTAGAGACGCCTAAGCAGTGTAGTAGCTCACTAAGGTGCATGCAGCGTAATCGCAGGGTCCCTGGTTCGATTCTGGCCATCGACCTATCCTGCATGTCATCCCTCCTCTCTCCAACCCATCTTTCCTGTCAATCTCTATCCCAATAAAGCAGAAATGCCCTAAAAACAAATATATATATATATATTTAAAAATGAAGATAATCTACTAACAAATGAACATGTTTAAAGGGGTAGGTATTACCTCATTAGACAGAGAGGCAGGGCAGTTCTTCCGTAGGTCCTGGCACAGGATCTCCAACAGAGTGAAGGCCTGGTCGTACAGCCGGCGGTTGTAAAGAGCACATGCCAGCCTATTCACTGTTGTGACTATAGAGAGGACGGCAGACACACACACAGACACATCAGCCATCTGGTATTAACATGCTGGGGCTGAACCAGATTAAATGAGATGCCACAATCGGTCAGTTACCTGCTTGGACGAGCATGTCGTCACTGGGCAGTTTGCGGACTTCAGTCATCATCCGGCCTGCTGTAGCATTGCAATACAGCAGTACACTGTCTAGTGTCTCCCTCTTCTCCAGCTGAAACAAAACAACAGCATTTTCATTCAAATTAACAATTTGAGCTCAAATAAATGTGAATGCTGACTAAACAATTACCAACAACTTTATAAACTAGGGCCATGATCCAATGGCCTGAACTGAAGTAGAATTCCAAAGAGGATAAAAACTCATTTGGGTGAGAGCTGGGAGCCTTCTTACCTTCGAAGCAATCAGGCTCTCATAGGCAAACACAAAGACCCGGGACATGCTGAAACACAGCTGCTTCTGAATTTGGCTCTCGGGCCAAAATCCTTTTAAATCCTGTTAAAGTGCGACATACACACCCACCCGACATGTTTCTGTGAGAACATTGGAAATTCTTCCACTACAGCATTTTATCATGATACAATCAGGGGTGCAAATTGGGGATGGCCCAAAAAGGTGACACTTTTTTATTTTTGCCTGAAAACGAAGAAAATGTATCAATGGTCTAATCGTGTAAGTAGCGGCAGCCCTGACCATAACACCCTCATAATTACTTGGAAAACAGTTTACTCTGACTGTTATCCACGCTGTCTGGAATTGTACCTAGCTGCCTGAAGCTAAAAGTTATTTCAACAGCAGCAGAGTTTAGCAGACAGGAAGATTAGTTAGCTCACGCATCATGTGACTTGGATGAGACTTAGACGTAAAAACGGCTAATTTAGCAGAAAGGTGACAAATGTCACCAACCTTCTGTGATCTCTTCTGTAGTAATCGATGGTACTGCTGCAGAAAGAAGAACAAGGCGAGCAGGCCTGCTCCACTCAGACCCTTGCTCTTGCCTGCCTCCACTGCCCACACCACCATCCCGCATCCCTCCAGGACAGCATGGGCCACCGGGTCCTCTAAGGCAGCAGGGAGAGACCTGAGGTCCCATGCACAGTCTGTGAACGCCAGCCGACAATCCTCTCCTGAGCTCAGGGAGCGATGTACGTCTACTGCCCGCCTGCCCAACACCAGAGCTTGCCTGAGTCCGTTAGTACACCCCTTGACCCTACCCATAACACCGTCCATCAGTCCTGAGGCCAGACCCCAGCAGCCTGCCTTACAGAGGAGCTTGGAGTTCATCAGCACCACCTCACAGAGCGTAGAGAGGCAGGGTTGCTCCGAGAGGTCCCTGTCCCCTTCCCCGCCTTGTCCCCCAGTCCAATGGGCCAGGAGGTGACTGTGTGTCTCCTGTAGGAGGAAGGAAGCGTCCTCCTCCGTCAGAGTCCCACAGCTCTTCTCGTACTGGGCCAGGGCGCTATTTGTGTACATGGGTACTTTGGAGCTCGAGAGAGGAAGTGGACTCCCCCTGTCAAGCAGCAGCAGGAAGCCCAGGGACTGCATCTGGCAACGGAGCTTGTCCCTAGGGTTTAGGGGGGTGTTGTCTTGGACTCCTGACAGTCCGTTCCACAGCACGGTAAAGCAGTCCTGCACCAGAACACGGAAGTCCCCGGTCTATGAAGACACAGTCAACAACACAACAGATTGAGCAGGTGTACACAGTAAAAATTCGATGCATTATACTATCATACATTTAAAAAGCAAGTACTTCTGCTCCTTTTACCTGTGGAGCTGGAGCAATCCTTTGGTAGAGCAGGGTTCCCAGGTGGCTAAACGGACGGTGCACTCCCAGAGAGCTCAGTTTACTCAGTATGTGGAAGATGATTTTCTCCATGTACAGAGGACTGCTCTGAGCCTCAAACTCCCCGGAAAGGTCATACCCGGAGAGGGCAAACTCCACCAGCTGGATCAGACGTGTGACGTGGTCACTGTCCGGGGGTCCCACTCCCAGTTGATGGTGACAGGCTCGGATAACCCGGTCACAAAACCTTTGAACGTGTCGCCCAGGTCCAGCCCTCACGAAATTCTGTAATGAAAATACAGTTACGGTGTAGTAGCCTACATGGCAAGGCCGACTACATGAATATCTAAAGCCAAAACATAAACGAATCTAGAAACGTTAGCTATAGTTTTGAATGATACATACATTGTCCTACAAAGGAGTAACCTTAGCTAAATAACATATTTAATGTTTAAATAATAATAACATCACTCACCTCCAACTCTTCATGTAGCAGACTGGTCTCCTTTGGACCAGCTGTCCGCTTGATGTACTCCTCAACTGACAAGACCTTCATCTTCATCTCTGCGGTTAAAACATAATTATGAGATATCTCGTGTTATTTAGAGAAATTGTGTCATCTTGATCTTGCTAGTTTATCTCGGCTAAGGATTGGAGTTAGCACGCTAAGCACGATTTACCATACCATGTGTTAATCTCTTAGGATCTTAACCTCTGTGTTGGCAATTTAGCAGAATGAATATTTGGGTCATTATCATTACGGCAGTAATATCACTCAACTAGCTCAAAGTATTGCATAAATATTTTACCAGTTTTGGATCATAACAATCATAACATAACGGTACATGTGGGAAAACTAGGGTTAGGGTTAGGTGCTAGGGTGCTACGGTTAGGGTTAGGGTTAGGTGCTAGGGTTAAGGTTAGGGTTAGGGTTCGGGTTAGGTTTAGGTGCTAGGGTTAAGGTTAGGGTTAGGGTTAGGGTTAGAGGTAGGGTTAGGGTTAGGGTTAGGTTTAGGTGCTAGGGTTAAGGTTAGGGTTAGGGTTAGGTGCTAGGGTGCTAGGGTTAGGTGCTAGGGTTAGGGTTAGGGTTAGGTTTAGGTGCTAGGGTTAAGGTTAGGGTTAGGGTTAGGTGCTAGGGTGCTAGGGTTAGGTGCTAGGGTGCTAGGGTTAAGGTTAGGGTTAGGTGCTAGGGTTAGGGTTAGGTTTAGGTGCTAGGGTTAAGGTTAGGGTTAGGGTTAGGTGCTAGGGTGCTAGGGTTAAGGTTAGGGTTAAGGTTAGGTGCTAGGGTGCTAGGGTTAAGGTTAGGGTTAGGGTTAGGGTTAGGGTTAGGGTTAGGCATGCCAGCATGTACCAAATCGACATAGCACCTAACCCTAACCCTAGTTTTCCCACATGTACCGTATTCCCACATGGTTACCGTAACACATACATGACATTTTAGCAGGACAAAACGGGATTTATGCATCATATTATTCTGAATAAAACAGTGTTAAACACACTATCCCTACATCACAAATGTACATTATGATAAGTAAAGTAAACTAGCTTAGCTGTTATTGGAAACGAAGCAGCTAGTATCCAGTTGTGGGAGTTGTACTACGTAGTTCTCACTACTGTGGCTGATGTGATGTGATGTGGGTCATGTGACTAGCCAACTCGGTAACATTAGCGTAGCGTGAAATTAGCATGAAATTAGCATGAAATTAGCATGGAATTAGCATGCTAGCAGGTGTTTTAAGCCTATGTTTGCGATGATATTAAAACATATATAAAGTATGGACTTCAAACCCACCATGATCATCCAACTTTTCACCCTCTGGTTCCATTTCGTTTTCAATCACTACGAAAGCAAAACGTTGTTCCAGTGGCGTCTGTAGTAAATGTGGAACTGTCGTTTTCGTTCAAATGTTTTTACCGTTAGGCGATCAGTGTTGCCATATGGGATTGACAATTTCCAGCCTAACTAACCACGGTCTAAAAAAACAGCTAAATCCACCCAAAACCAGCCCAAAAAACCTAGATTGTCAGAAAACCGCTAATTACTATTGGGCAAGATGCTCATCTCCTGCTCCCTAAACTGTATGTCTGTTGTTGTTGCCAATGATGTTTGTAAAATAAAATAAAATAAAAATAAAAACCTGCACATTGTATGTAGCTTCTACTAGGGTTGTGTGTTTTAACTTTTTTTACACGCATTTTGTAACTTTCTTTCAGGCACTGATATTTTGATGCTGCCTAAATGCTATTTATCCAGCCAGCCCAACCGCCCAAATTGTTTTTTTCCGGCCCAGTGTGATCAAAAGTAGCACATTCGGCGGTAACACGCCCCATCTGGCAACCCCGTAGGCGATATATATACCTGTTTCAATGCGCGCGCTTTGATTGTGATGTACAGGTGCAACTCAAAAAATTAGAATATCGTGCAAACGTTCATTCATTTCAGTAATTCAACTTAAAGGGTTAAACTTAAATATGATATAGACTCATTGCATTGTACATATGCATGATTATACTTTTCAGAGGGCTGACATTTCTGTATTTAAAATCCTTTTCTTATTGATTTCATGTAATATGAACAATTTCTGAGATATTTAATTTGGGGTTTTCATAAGCTGTAAGCCATAATCATCAAATTTATAACAAATAAAGGCTTTAAATATCTCGCTTTGCATGTAATGAGTCTATATAATATCGAAGTTTAACCCTTTAAGTTGAATTACTGAAATAAATGAACTTTTGCACGATATTCTAATTTTTTGAGTTGCACCTGTAGATCAGGGGTTGGCAACCCAAGCCACGGCAACCCAATGCAGAAGGTAGAGCAGGCGACTAATGATCGCAAGGTCGGCAAATTGGCGGTTCGAACCCCGGCTGGCTACATGTCGAGGTGTCCTTGGGCAAGACACTGAGCCCAAAATTGCTCCCAATGAGCTTGCCGCCATTGGTGTGTGAATGAGAGGCCACTGGGGAAGCGCTTTGGAATAAGGCTTCTTATTTCCCCTTAGTGTTTTGTTGACTGTGTGGTTTAGAGCTGCAAAATGAGTGATAAGCAAGACATATGTTTGTCATTGAAGTGAAGAATTGGTGTGAGATAAAATACACCAGTTTCAGGTTTTGGTCATTGTGTTTGAGGTTGCGATGATAGTGTTAAAGCGATAGACTAGAGGAAAAACTGTAACACAAGTCTATTTTACTTTCTGTGAGATATCGCCTCCTAGTGGCCTGATTCCATCATTGCCTTTTGTAGCAGGTGCATTGTGCTGCTGAGAGAAATGACACCATCCATCATCAAATCCTGCTTCAACCAATAACCATTACACACAGTGCAAATAATACGACACAGGGAAACATACTTTTAAAGATGGTTTATTTTTTCATAATCAAAAAATTACATTACATATACATATAAAACATTTAGAAACATTAAGCTATGGAATAAGCATTCAATGGTTCAATTAAGAGGCAATCATCAGACATCATTCCCCATATGGCTCCTTCACGAGGTTTGAGGTTACTGCAGTACAGATACGTACACTTCTCACAGAAAATATCTCTCTCTAACCATCCCTCTCTCTCTCTCTCCCTCCCCCCCTCCCTCTCCCTCCCCCCCCTCTCTCTCTCTCTCTCCCTCCCTCCCTCCCTCCCCCCCCCCTCTCTCTCTCTCTCTCTCTCTCCCTCCCTACCTCCCTCCTCCTCCTGCTGCTGCTGTTACCTGGCCCATTAAATGAATTGTGGAACACAAGGCGACTCTTGTACTCATCAGAAAAGACACAGTCAGACACACTGGACACTTATTACAGTCATCTAGCCACTATTATGGGTGAGAAGAAGGGGGGTGGACACTGCTGGCGCCAGGGGCCAGAGACCAATGAGACTGAGCCTTCAGAACCAAACACAGCACCCAGCTCCATGGAGCGCGATGCCTGGTTCATGAAGCTGGAGCCTGGGGGGGGGACAGAGAGTGCACTTGGTCTGGTCTGGTTGGGTTAAAGTTAAATGTGCTCATTGTAATGCTTTGAATGGAATGAGGAATCAGGTATTCTTCCTTCCTCATTCCATGCTTTTTTTGCATTTGCATACTGCATTTCATTGTCTGGTACTTGTACTCTGCAATGACAATAAAGTTAAATCTAATCTAATCTAATTCCCAATGATCCAGGTGTTCTCCGCCTCCACCAGCCTCCATTGGTATAACACACCGCCTGAGACAAATACACGATGGAGCTCGATGTGTTAAGCTTTTGTCATATCCATTAGTGAGTTTGTATCAGGATAGTTTACTTCCTGAAGCACAGTGTTTGCTTATCTGGATACAGTAGCACAGCAGGGAGGATAGGTACACTGTTTACACTTCAGCAGTGTTTGACCTCTGACCTCTGTGGCTTGGGGGGTCACAATTACTCTGACTGCACTACACTGGACGAGGTCATAAAATATCTTTGTGCATGAGCACACACACACACACACGCACGCACACACATAGACACACACACACACACACGCAGTACAGTCGGGGCAGCAGATGCTGCACATACATATAGAAATACAGACAAATCGATTCAAACAATCACATAAAACAAAATGACGTGTCATTTCAAAGATTGCTTTGCTTAATTATTCAAGTCTTTTTTGAGACATCTGCTAACAGCGTTTGAATGTTAGTCATTTGGTTTCTTACAGTGTCTGTGTCTTGTTATTACATGTTTTGGATGGTGAGGTGGTTTTCTATTGTAAGAGTTTGGATATGTTCTGGTTTTTGACTGTTTCTATTTTCTGTTGCCTGAATCGCCTTCTGGAGTCCGTTCCATCTTCATGAAAAATTATATTGTTTATGATGTATTTGTTTTTACTGATTCTCAAAACCATCATTACTGTCGTCTGGGCCAAAAGAGGCACAATAATGTTGAAGTTGATTAGGTATTCGTAGCGGACATCCAAATGTATCACAGGATCAAGGCGACATATTTCACTGCACCATATTACTGCATCTATCTGAAGGCTGAAGTCACTGAGACAGGAGTCACTGAGACAGGAGTCACTGAGACAGGAGTCATGGAGACAGGAGTCATGGGGACAGGAGTCATGGATACAGGAGTGATGGAGACAGGAGTCATGGAGACAGGAGTCATGGGGAGAGGAGTCATGGATACAGGAGTCATGGGGAGAGGAGTCATGGATACAGGAGTCATGGGGACAGGAGTCATGGAGACAGGCGTCATGTAGACAGGAGTCATGGGGAGAGGAGTCATGTAGAGAGAAGTCACTGATAGGAATAATGCATTCTTTGTTGTAGGTGGTTGATGGAGCTGCCCTATATTGACCGCAGGAGGATTGCGCTATATGGAAAGGTACTGTGCGGCTATATGGAAAAGGTACTGTGTGGCGTTTTTAACGTCAGTTGCTACAGTGTGTTGGTATACCGGTCGTCACTCGTCACTCAAAGGCAGGGGACAAGGAGGGAGTGCATCAAAACATCTAACCTTTTGTGTGTCCCTCTGTAGCCTATGCCCCCCACCCCCCCCCCTTCCCCTCCCCTCCCAACACCCCCACCACCAATCAGAGAGAGCATTGAGAAAGAGGATCAGAGGTACACATTTTGTTTGACAAAAAGTGAGGATTGTGGTTGTCAGTGCAGTACACATGCTATCCTGCTGACTTAACTAAGCTCACACTCTTACTGTAGGGGGTTAAAATGCTATATCATCCCGTGAATTATATTCATGTGCATGATTCATCTTTTTTTCAACAGGCGTTTGGTGGACTTCTCGCACTAAAGATGTTGGCAGCAACCGACAACGTATTCAAGTGTGCTGCAGTGATGGCTCCCATTACAGACTTTAAAATCTACAGTGGGTTGCCTAAATCATTGTTGCTCTTTTTTTTTTATCATGTATTTTTATTCAATCGTTTTTTTATACAACAGTGCATAACAACACGTGTCATTTTTGCTTAAAACAACTATATTAAAGTTACATTTATATTTATCTTTGTTTTCATGAAGAGACAAACTACTATGTAGTAGTTGACAGATGTCATCCTCTAACTTTTGATGTTCCATTTTTGTTCACTGTGATCACAGTTAATTTCCTACTTTTTGGACATCTTGTGGTTCAGTCGTAAATGATTTGTCATTTGTCATAGATGCTGCTTTCTCAGAGAGATACCTGGGTCTACCAGCCAATGAGGAGAGCTTCTATACTGTCAGTAAGGGTTCCGTTCTGGGCCTTCTATTCACAGTGGGCTTTGGGAGAGCCTATAACCCACCTCTGTTCTGTATCAGCTGAGCACAATGTGTCTATTTTTGAGGCTATTTGTCTTGATCCTGTTAATAAGTTCAATATTGAACTAGAAAAGCGACGTACTCACAGATCTGAGGAGGGATACATTTAAATTAAGACACAATTAAGATACATTTCATACAGTATAGATTTTAAAGACATAAATAACATCAAGTGATTGCATGCTCAGTCACTGTCCCAATCGAGATAGAACCTTATCATTCTAAGCTCACGATTTGTGTTTTTCTACATGCATACTGGGATTACTTACTAAACTCTCTGTTTTGGGGGGTGCCAATGTCTTGCAGCAAAGGTCCACTTGCAGCACACGGCAGAGCTCATTGACCGCCTAGTGGCGGCGAAGGCCGACTACACCCTGCAGATCTACCCTGACGAGGGCCACACTCTGAGACGCAGCCACAGCGTTCAGCATCTCCACCGTGTCCTGACTCAGTACCTCCAGGACTGCATGGGCCCTCTGCCCCACCGGGAGGGACGAGACGAGAGGACGACTGAATGTTTCCACGAGGACACCTTGAGGGAATGATTACTACTCCAGAACCTTTCTTTCCATTGCTGCGTTTTTTCCTACACAATGAATTAGTAGATGACTTCTATTGCGTTTTGTTGTTGTTTGTTGTTTGTTGAGTAAATAATTGCATTATTAGACCGAGTGTATCCTCCATATTACCAAAAGAAATAATATATATATTGAAAAGCATGTTTCAAAAGAGGATTTGAGAGATCTGTTTAATTGTAGTGCTGATGATAATATAATGTGCTAAAAGCATGGGAGTCAGAAGCAGTTTTAATGGGGGTCTGTGGGTCTTCCCCCAGAAATGTTTTAAAAGGGTAGATGTCATTTCCTGTATTCGGCTTCTGCACTAGAACAGAAATAGATTCGATGACTAATTCAGAGCCGTCTTAAATAATAACCACTCATTGTTTATTTAAACTTGAGAATGTCTTTAAGCTTGCATGCAATTGCAATTTCTGTTAAATGAATTTCGTTAATGTTGGAGAGGACAACTTTAGTCAAAGTGCCCCTATGCATTCTCCAATAAACTAATCTTCCAATAATTTCTGCTACTATGAAGAATCACCAGGGGGGCATTCCATCAACGTCTCTAAAGAAAAATATAGGCATATTTTGATAAGTATCGCAAGATCTATCGAAAATAAACCTGGATTTTCCTTTTCCTAGTGATGTTGATGGAATACCATCAAGACCTTTAAGACATATGAAGGCAAAAATCATTGTACCCTCTAAGCACACCTGCACAAACAGTGATTTCAAGGACAGTTTGGTCATACTGAATTTATTGAAGATCTTTAAAAATATGCAGTGTACACATAGAATATTCATCTAAAATGCATCACTCAGGATAAAAATATTTGCTATATTAAATTAACAAAGGCATTCACACCAAAAGGCATTCGTTTTGGCATTACAAAAAGGTAATTGGTTAAAGATAATGAATGAGGAAAAAAAAAAAAAAAAGAGGAATTATTACGGATGTAAACACCAAACACCTTTAAAAGTTTAAAATCATACAAGGGTATAAGAGAGTATAAGAGAGTATAAGAGTCTAGAGAGTATAAGAGAGTATAAGAGAGTATAACTTAATCCTGAGATAGCTGCTCTCACCTTTGATACTAAGTATCAATTATACTTACATTATATACACACACAAAAATACACACTCACACACTCACAAACAGAAGTTTAACATCATACACACTAGTATCGGGGGCATTGGGTGTGAAATTGCTTCGTTTCTAAAACGGTGCGTCTCCTCGTCCTATCGCAAGTGTACGGGGAGGCCGTAGACCACAGGCGCAGCTCCTATGATGTATTTGAGTTGGGTGGCCTGGCGGGATGAGTCCATGTGGTCCAGGAGAGCGGCCCCAGGGCCTGCAGACATCCAGGACTGCAGCAGGGCCGTGGTGAAGCGGTCGATGTCCCGGTCGGTAACGTCCCACAGGTTCCCCAGAACCAACGGGCTACAGGGCAGAGCAGACGGGCATACTAGAACATCCAGTTCACAGACACGCACACAGCAACTGATCACGCACTCAGTTTTTTAATTTCAGTACCTTGTATGGGCAGATTGGGCACTAAAGTAGAATTATCAGGGTTCCCACACATTATGAAACAGCACCTTTCAAGGACTTTCAAGACTCAATTCCCTTAAATTCAAGGACCCAACACGGCATAGTTTGAGACAGAACTCGAGAGGGGAATTCAAGCACTTTCAATGACCCCATGTCTATTTTCAAAAACTTTGAAGACCTTGATTTCTTTTTCTCAAATTCACACACTTTCAAGGATTTCAAGGACCAGTGGGAACCCTGCATGATGTGTGTATAGAATACTGTAAAAGGATTCCCCTTTAGATTCAATTTAATTGGCAGAGTACAGAGACAAGGAAACGCTGTGTATTCGTGCATGCGTCCCTGGGTTTAGCCTGTCTGTCGAGTCTTACCAGCCTGCCATTAGGTAGTCGAGGATGATGCCAGACCCCTCCAGCTCCCCACGCACAACCAGAGCAGCACTGCTGCAGCCAAACAGCATACAGGCGGCCCTCATCTCCTCCTGCAGGATCTTCTGTCTGTCGAGGAAGCGTGCCCCTGCTCCGTGGCCCACGTAACTACGGCAACAGAGAGCGGCACGTGAGCAACACAGGAAAGACTGGGCAACCTCTGGGCCCGGTTGTTCAAAACTTTTAATCTGGGTCAGAATGACCCCGATTCTTTTCTCTGATGCAGGATCAGATCTATCTGGCTGATTTTGAGTCGTATAGGGGAAATCAGCCAGCTCGAAAGAGTCGGGGTCATTCTGATCCAGATTAAAAGTTTTGAACACCTGGGCCCCAGTATTTAAAAAATGTCAAACGAGCTCAGAATGATAGTTCAGATGTTTCTTTTGCGATACAGGATCAGATCGAGCTGGCTGATTTCCCCAATACAACTCAAAACCTGCCACCTGATACTAGATCTGATCCGGGATTGCAAAAGAAAGAATCTGGATCATTCTGATCTAGATTAAACATTTTGAAATACCACACAGAGGAGCTGCAGCAGACATTTCCAAACAGAAGTAAGTTCCAGTCAACTCAATTGTGACATTTCCCTACTCACATGTAGAGATCTTCAGTAGTGACAGCTTCCTGCAGATGGTCAGTGTCGGGAGCAGCCCCACTCACACCTTGCCAAGCATACCCACTTGAGAAGGAAAAGGGAGTGAAGGAAGGAGCGAGAGAGAGAGAGAGAGAGAGAGATATTAATAAGAGACAAATCCTAAACAGCAGCAGACATGCAGTACAGTATGAACTGGCACTAGGCTCACTTGGAGCAGAAGAGGTCTTTAAGTCGCTCCTCTGTGCCTGGAAGGTTGGCATCAGGGTTGAGCACGTAGAAGACCCGCTTAGGGTCCACTCCTCGATTCAGGACGCACTCAGGGTCAGACTGAGGGGAGGAAAAGAGACAAGCAGTACGCCCGCGTCACTATTCAGCTTGAAACAAATGAGTCACTAGCATTAAAAAAATAAGTCATAATTTGCTGCATGCATCTGACTGTTAGTTAACTGTTACTGATTTGTTAGTTTGCTTGTAAGCATCGCCCTCTAGATGGACGGGTTAAGCCCGACTCTCTCCCGACCAACTTGCTCATCCATGCCTGCCCGCACCCAGCTAACTGACCAGGCTAACTGACCAGGCTAACTGACCAAGCTAACTGACCAGGCTAACTGACCAGGCCCCAATGTGCCGATTCAAACAGTGCTTCATCTCACAGTTCTCAGGGCACAGTGGCCCAGTAGGGAGGACAGAGAGGGCATGCGGGTCACGGCACGGGAACTGAGGCAGGAGATGGTCTCCCACGGAAGCTTCTGGAGGTACTGCGGAGGAGGAAACATGATAGATATTACATCACAGCGCTTGCAATACGTGAACAACTAAAAAAAGCATAGTAGTACGTCACACAAACTACCACACTGTGCTTTGTTGTTCGCAGGGTATGTTGACATCGTGGTGCACATTTGAGTGACAGAGTTGCGGAGAGATGGGAAAAGTGTGTGTGTGTGCGATCCCTCATAAACACATGCATGTTTATGATGGATAACTGAGATTATGTGACCCCCCCCCCCCCTCCCACCACTAACCTTGTCCAGGATGAGCACCACATGTCCCTGTGGCTCCGCCCTCTCTCGCAGCGCCGACACGGCCGCCCGCAGCAGCGCCACACACTCCTCCGCCCGCTCCGGACACAGTCCCTGGGCGAACCATCGCACGTCTCCCAGGGAGAGGAGAGGAGAGGCCGACAGCAAAGCCTGGAACACACAGGGTTAACGAGAACCGCCTGTTAGTCAACAGAGAGACCGTGTACTCGTATCAATGGACCTATCGCTAAGCCACACCCCCTTTGAAAACTCGGAAAAACAAACAACGCTTCACTGACAGTGACTGACTGACCGTGACTGAATGACATTCAATGACTTACAATGGCGGGAGTTGGCAAATTTCTGATTTCTGCCACAGCAAGTAATACTGTAGACATGTTTTTTTAAAGATGACAAGAATATTTAGTCTAGAAGCTTTTCACCATCAGATATTAGCAAGTTGTTTGTCCGAGTTTTCTGCCTGTAGTGACTTTTGCTGTGATATGATTGGACAATTTCTATTTTGGGGCGTGGCTTAGCGATAGGTCCATTAAGACTCCCTTCCTTTCACATCCTTTTCTGAGAGGGAGGGGCACACACCTTGAGCATCTCTTCAGAGGTCTGCACTCCCCAGGCAGTGAAGGTCTTGTGGAGGTGCTTGGCCTGGGTGATGAGCTTGGGGTCAGAGGTCTGGGGCAAAAGAAGCCCCCGCCAGCAGCCCAGCATTGCCTCCATCTTCTCACACAATTTCTAAGACAGGAAAACAAGGGGGGGGGGACGGACGGACGGACAAGAGAGGGAGACAAGATTTAGGGGCAAATCAAAAACACCCACATGAGGAACAACCGTTAGACATGCATCCACTTGCTTGTTAAGCATCGCCCTCTAGATGTACGGGTTAAGCCCGACTCTCTCCCGACCAACTTGCTCATCCATGCCTGCCCGCACCCAGCAGAGTGACCGCCCGCCCCTGCCCTTACCTTAACGCGACTGTCCAGTGCCCAGCGTCCTGCCCACCACTGGGTCTTCTCCGACTCAGACCACACCACCTTCTGCTGCTTCTGGATACTGTCAAACTCCTGAAGCAGCCAGCTTAAAGGGTGCTACACAGAGACACAGACAGACAGACAGTCAGTATATGTATATGTGTGTGCGCGCACGCATAGGTATCAAGCAACAATCAACGGTGTAATACACATGTAATAGACATGTGTCTGTGTGTGTGAGTCAGTGAGTGAGTGAGTGGGTGAGTGTGTGTGTGTGTGTGTGTGTGTGTGTGTGTGTGTGTGTGTGTGTGTGTGAGTTCCTCACCTGCCGCTGGGCGGTGTGGATGCAGACGGTGACAGGAGAGGAGCCCCTCTCCAGACGGGTCAGCAGGAGGGTGTCCCCAATCTCCCCTGGCTGCACCCTGGCCACCGAGAGCAGACACACCGTCACCCCTACAGAGAGAGAAGTCAGGTCACCATGCTGTAAACCACCAAAACACAACTCGCATTCACTGACAGTTTGCTCCTGGGTGTTAATAAGCTTTATTCAGGGTTCCTACAAGTTTCAACAAGTCAAATGTAGTCTTTTTAGACCTTTTTATAGACCTCTTTGAATAGAATTTTAGACCTATTCGCGACACCATATAGCTTTTTGTCATCGTCGAGGTGATGAAATTAGGGATTTCACTGAATTGGCAAATTGGCATTTTGGTTCTAGCTTCATTATGTTCTGCGTAAATAGATGTGGTCGGACTGATTTCCTTGCAGGATCTCATTCTTAAGACCTAGCACATAATTTTTAGGCAGAATAACTGACATTTTTGGCCTTTCTAGGCCTTATGGATTGGTGGATTTTAGACTTAAAGGCTTTTTAAGACCAGCGCGGGAACCCTGTTTATTTATATAGCAGCTTTCTCTTTCTTCCAGCATTGTGACTGCCAATGGCCCCTGGCGCTGAGCATAGATAACTTTTTATTGCGATCACTGACGGATAGATGATTCATTACTTAGACAAATGTATTTGTCGCTTTGGATAAAGGCGTCTGCTAAATGCCCAAAACTGTAAATGTAAACATAAGGTGCATAGCCTGAAGAGATGGGTCTTGATGTAAAACCCTTGAGCTGTACTCAGGGTTCCTACACCCTCTGAAACATCAAATTCAAGCACCTTTCAAGGACTTTCAAGACTCAAATTCAAGGGCCCACCACGGCATAGTTTGATCTAGATGAGAATGTATATAATAGGAATGACCATGAACGGTTTTCAAATCTAACGGCGTTATGTTTAAAATCTAGCTAACTAATTAACCGTAGTAACTAGTATGGTTGTTTTATTCCCGTCTACATGTTACCTATATTTTTATTTTAGAGAGAGACAGAGAGAGAGAGAGAGAGAGAGAGGGGAATTCAAGCACTTTCAATGACCCATGTCGATTTTCAAAAACTTTTACGGCCTTGATTATTTTTCTCAAATTCACAAACATTCAAGGATTTCAAGGACCCGTGGGAACCCTATGTACTGTACCTTTAGGGAGGTTGTTTATTTGTTGGATGAACTGTTGGCAGTGGTGCTGTGGGAAGGCGGAGGGGTCTGCGGTAGGAAAGGCGAAGATGTTCTCCAGCTGAGCTAGTCTCTGCTCCAGAGGGACCGTCCCGGTCCGGGCAGGGGGGTCGTCTAGACTCAGAGAACCCAGTTTGTCTGTCAGCTCGCTGGCGTTCTCCTTCAGCTTCCTACAGAAGGAACACAGCAACAAGGTCACTGGATCTTCTCTGACGGAACGACTTAAAAACAATACTACAATAAACACAAAAACAAAAGGAGGAAGAAATAGGATCAAAGAGAGATGCTCATCTCCTGATCTACCCCCTAGCCCCTTGTGTAGATCTGATAGGCTAGGTTGAATCGATTGTTTTGGAAGGCAACTTCCATGGCACTATTGATCATTGCCAATCCCAGGGGGGGGAAGAGGCTGATTTGGACTTAGGAAAGAGAATATGGGTGACTGACCTGAGGCGATTTGAGAGATGTCGGATCATGTCATGCTGGGTAGTGACACCCACGGACTGGGCATGGAGCATCGCCGTGGTGACCGGGTCCTGTTGCCCCAGCAAAAGGGCCAGCAGGGTACAGAGGCTGGGGTAGAGGCTGGGCGGGGGGAAATGCTGAAGGGCCAACCAGGCAGAACGCAGCAAAGACTGCACCACCTCCAGAGAAAGACCATCTATGTGGAAGGAAAGGAAAGAGAAAGAGGGCTGTTACTCGCCTGTCTTGTCTATACAGATCACTCAGATTCAAACAAAATCTCTTATGTCTCAAATCTCTCAACAGAGCTCTCAGATGCACACCATGGAAGACTAAGTAAGTAAGTAACGTTTATTTATATAGCACAATTTTACAATGACAAACAGCCGCCCAAAGTGCTGGTAAAAGAAAAAAACAAGATAAAATACAGATATAAAACAGATAAAATAGATAAAATCTAAAAACATGGTGCGATACAAATACAAGTGCAGAAATAAAAGTGCAAAAAGTGCAGTGTCTGGAGGCAGGCTCACCTCAGGTCAAAGGCCAGGGAGAAAAGATCTGTTTTAGCTAGTTTTTTAAAAGCCTCGACTAGTGACAGAGCAGGGCCTCAGACTCGTGACGCTCACCTGGCACGGCGTTGGAGTGAAGGGGGCCTCCGCTCCTGAGCTCAGACAAACAGTCTCTCTCTCCGTCACCACACAGGTCCCTCCGCAGGACCTCAAAACCAGTGCCTGGGCCGTCCACAGCCATGCCTGCAGAGAGACGAGGCAAAGTGGAGTCGGTTCAACAGTGACATTAGCCTCAGCGCTCAGGGATGTTACAAGACAACGACACTATGGCATCTTTCAATCCACACACACACACACACACACACACACACACACACACTTACTGGATGCGGCAGACTCCTCAGTCTCAGTGTCGGACGCTCTCAGCTCTTCAATACTGCTGTCCATCATAATCCCTTCCATGTCCTCATCGATCGTCCTCAACCTCTCTGGTTCCTCCCCAGTGTCTGGTCCCCCTGCTCCGGCTGCCGCAGCAGCAGCCTCCCTCCCGGCAGCCTGCTGTCTCCTGGGTCTGCCTCCTCTCCTGGCTGGGGCCGGCACCACCTCCACCACCTCCTCCTCAGAAGAGGTGGAGTGGGGGACCGCTGTGCTAACCTTGCGCCTGCCCTGCCTCTTGGGAAGGGACTTCTTCTCCGCAGGCGGCTCCGGTGCCGCTGGCTGCTTGCGGACGCGGGTCGTTCTGGTGGAGGCGGTCGGCTTTTTTGAGGCCGCCGGTTTCTTCTCTTTGAGCCCCTTCTGTTGGGGGTCGGCCTCTGCGTCACTCTCGTCACTGAATTGCACCTAGGCCAGGAGACAAAAGGTCAGAACCGTGCTGCAATACCCGTGGCAGTTTGCTAGTGATTCTAACACTCCACCATACCAATTAATTTCAAGATGCACAAAACAGACCGACATATACAAATATGATAGTAGTACAAGTCTTTATGATCAGGCCTCTCTAAAGATCATATAAGACGCTGGATTATGAAAGCCCTAAAATAATTTGACCTCCTGGGCCCAGTTGTTAAAAAACGTTTAATCTGGATCAGAATGATGCAGATTCTTTTTTGTGATCCAGGATCAGATCAAGCTGGCTGAAATGACTCAAAATGGCTGGGGCGGCTGTGGCTCAGGAGGTAGAGCCGGCGTCTAATAGGTAGAGCCGGCGTCTAATGATCGCAAGGTTGGCAGATCGGCAGTTCGAGCCCCAGCTGGCCACATGTCGAAGTGTCCTTGGGCAAAGACACTGAACCCCAAATTGCTCCAAATGAGCGGGACGGCGCCTTGCATGGTAGCATGCCGCCATTGGTGTGTGAATGGGTGAATGAGAGGCCATTGTAAAGTGCTTTGGAATAAGGCGCTATATAAGTCAGTCCATTTACCATTTATCCTGGATAGCAAAAAAAAATAAGCGGGATCATTCTGATCCAGATTGAAAGTTTTGAACGACTGGGCCCTGGCGTACCTTGAAGCGAGACTTGTTTGTCTTCTTGGGGGCTGCAGGGACAGGCTGGGGTTTCTCCTGAGATGGTGACGCCTCTTCATAAACCTGGAACGCCAGCTTGGGGGCCGCCTTCGCTCCTCCTCCTCCTCCTCCTCTCGGTGCTCTGGCCCGCTGGACAGGGGTGCAGGCCACCGTGGGCACCTCCGTGCTGAAGTCAAACGAGCTGAGCTCCCTCCCTCCAGATCTGGCCTGGGAGGGTTTCACCATCACCGGTGTCATGGGCGGGGCCAGACACTTGCCACTTGCTTTGATGGAGGACAAGGAGAACGTCACATTGTTCTTGGGGACTCTGGGCGTCTTGGCGTCTTTCGGCTTGGCGGCGGCGACGGCCGCCGGGTCTTCCTTCCTCGTCTTCCTGGCCAAGGCTGGGAGAGGCAGCGGTTTGGCCTTGATGTGGTGCGTCTCCACGTCCCCTTTGGGTGCGTTCCAAGTCCAGGCGGCAGAGAAGAGCTCCTCCGGGGAGCAGTCCCTCTGGGCCGCCAGGGCCAGACATGCGGCCAGGGCTTTGGCCGCCAGCAGGCCCACCCTAAGGGGCCCCAGGTCCGGAGAGGGCTTGGCGGTCACGAACGCCAGGCCGGCCTCCAGGATCTTCCACGGCCCGTGGCCCTTGTCCAGCTGTAGCTCCAGCCCGGCCAGCGCCATGCGCAGGTAAACACTGCCCACCACGTCCTGCAGCAAGGCTGGTTTGGGGAAGCGGTTCGCAGGGCCGGAAACAACACCGGGGAAGAGCCCGGCCAGTCTGACGGCCAGTTTGGCGGTGACGCTCTTGCAGCGGGCCAAGGTGGCCAGGTGGAGCTTGCGGCTGGCGCTGGCTTCCGCCGGGCCCAGCTGGAGGGCCAGGTCGGCCTGTGCGGTCGCCCAGCGTACGGTGACCCGGCCCAGGCTGGGCTCGGAGCAGCAGGGGCACTGGCAGTCGGGCCTGTGGTCCAGGGAGGAGGGCCAGCACTGGGGCCGAGCTTTGAGCGGCGGGGAGCTGGCCGGGTCCTTCCTCTCCACGGGCTCCTTAGGGAGCCACCTGGTGGTCAGGAAGCTCTTGGAGTCCTCCACAGGGCTGGGGAGGGGGGTATCGGGCTTCCGCGACGGACGGCCTTTCCTCGGTTTGATCTTCACCTCGACCTTCTTCTCCTGATTAGAAAAATCTAAGAGGTTAAAGAGAGCAAAAACGTTGTTAGCATCGTTGGCCACGGGACTCGAAGAGTTTCCAACAGTAAGAGGCACTACTAGGGTGAAGTTGACTAACCCATGCAGAGTTCCAGAAGGTTAAAGACTCTGTCCAGGTCCAGTGCACTCTCCACCCTCTCGCCCTTCATCAGCTCCAACTCGGCCTTCAGCACCAGCAGCTCCGCATATCTACACAAGGACAAAGACACTCAGAGTTTCAGAAGCCAAAAGCATGTTTTTTCCAATTCTTGTTCCAAGATTGAAAATGCAGAAAATTGTTGCTCAAAAATGTAAATAAATGTTCAGCATACTAAAAGAAAAAGAAAGATGTTTATACAACTAGTATTGCTGAGAGACACAGACACACAACCCACACCCCACACCCCACACACACATACACACACACACACACACACACACACACACACACACACACACACCCACACGCACACACACACCCACACCCACACCCACACCCACACACGTACTGGCTAAGAGTCTGCAGCTTGGTGGCCAGTTTGAGGGCCTCCAGACACAGGTGCCTGGCCTCATGTACGGCCCCGGTGCTGCTCCTCACTGCCACAATCTTCAGAGAGCAGCTCAGCAGCTCTGACATCACCAGCCACTTCAACAGCAGGTTCTCACCTGCAGGGGGGGGGGGGGGGGGGGGTCAGAGGTCAACAGGACAGACTGACACACAAGACCAGGTTATCACCGGGGGGGGGGGGGGGGGGGGGCAGAGGGAGCAGGTCAATAGAACAGACTGACAACCAAATTAACCTCAGCACGACTTGCAGACGGACGGGCCTAAAGGAGTATCGTATAAAAGGTAGGCAAATCTTACCACTTTAAAAAATGGGGTACAAGAGTGAGGATTTCCCTTGAGCCACATTCAAGAGGTTTATAGACACGTATTCTACGTGGAGTGGGGGGGAACACCCAAACCGTGGTCAATGAAGCTTCATGAGACTACTTAGCCAGTCGATGCCGCAGTCTATGAAGTACAGTATGTGTGGTGGACAGTATGCCAGCCCAGCCCTACCTTGGTTAATGAAGCGTGTTTAAATGTTACAGTTGGCTCCGTACAAGCCTTTCCCCACCAGCGCCGCCAGCAGACTGGCGAGCCACTCCAGACTCTCAGTGAGGGCAGTGTCTGCAGTCTTCAGTCCTGGAGCACACACACACGCACACGCACACGCACACGCAAACACATCAACAAAACAGCAATGCAACCAAAACACCTCATTCTCATACCTGTCATATCCCCCTTGGAACTCACAACGCAAAACATCCTAGATTTAAAGCAACAGACGGCATATGACCACTAATGACCATTTTCCAACAGAGGCCACCCTGCAAGCTAAATACAGATATGATATGATATTATATGATAGTATTATTAAAATCCCACCTGGGAATACCACCACTAGTGTGCCCTTGAGTATGGCACTTAGCCCTAAATTACTCCAGGTAGACTGTCCCTGTAATCTTTAATTATACGTTTTTTTGGTATAAAAGCGTCTGCTAAACGGTTCAGATGTAAACGTAAAGGGCCGCTTGGTGGCGTAGCACACTAAGGCGTCAGCCGTGTAATCGCAGGGTCCCCGGTTCGATTCCGACCGTCGACATATCCTGCATGTCACCCCTCTTCTCTCTCACCCATCTTTCCTGTCAATCTCTACCGTCTCTATCCCAATAAAGCATTTTTTTTTTTTTTTTTTTTATAAATACAAATACAATCTAGGGTGCTGCTGACCATGCTGGGTGATCTGTTGCCGCAGGTCTTGGGACAGCGTGCCCGTGTCCAGACTCAAGTAGGCACTGCTGGTCTGGAGGGTTCGGGCACGATGCAGGTACCAGCTCTTAGAGTACCTCTGCTCTCGGCCCAACTCATTCAGCACCTCACACAGGTAAGGCACCCCAAGCTCCACCTGGAGACATGAAGAGGTACAGGAGAGTTTGAGAGGAGGAGGAGGAGGAGGAGGAGGAGAAGAAAAGGAAACGAGAGATGGTGAGGGTGAGAGAGCAATGGCTACTTGTTTGATCCCTTTGTTATTTATATTGGGTGGTACCAGCATCGGCTAGCGTTGGCCTGACCTAGTGGATAGTGAGTTGGACTGGTGATCAGAAGGTCATGAGTTCCAATCCCACCTGGGAACACCACTCTCTAGTGTGGCCTTGAGTAAGGCACTTAGCCCTAAATTACTCCAGGGAGAATGTCCCTGTAATTGGAGATAAAATATTAACTAATTTGAATAAAAGCGTCTAAATTACGCAATCTGCTACGGCCTAGTGAGCTTCCTCTGTTGTGTCTGTGCGAGTGTGTGTCACTGTCACAAGCTTGTGTGTGTGTGTGTGTGTGTGTGTGTGTGTGTGTGTGTTACCTGTCCTGTGCTGTAACAGAGCTGAGCCCTCAGCAGTTTGGCCGTCATAGAGAGAGTAGAGGGTCCCTCAGTGGTGGAGCTGACGGAGTCAGAGGCCAGACACTGCTCTGCTTCCTCCAGTTGGCTCTGAAACAGCCAATCAAAAGGTCAAGATAAAACACAACATTTAGCTTACGTGATGTAGCTGAATAGGGTTTCACCCGTTTGTTTAGGCCTCGTCTACACTTGACATTGAAAACCAGACTTCTGATATACAAACATGACGATCAGATCACAACATGTGTCCTCACCTGGTATTACAAACACAAAAAATGGTGGTCAGCCGGATGCCAAAACACAATCGGGCCACAATGTCAACACAATGCGACTTTTGTGCATCCTCTAGACCTGTACACAGGGTTCCCACACCTTCTGAAACATCAAATTCAAGCACCTTTCAAGGACTTTCAAGACTCAATTTCCTCAAATTCAAGGACCCAACACGGCATAGTTTGAGACAGACCTAGATGAGAATTTATATAATAGGAACTATCCGCTCAAACAACAATTAAAAAGAGAGGCTTGAATGTAGAGGCTTGAACACTAGATGGTCTCTTGCCTTCTCTACCCCAGCACAGCAAAACAATATATTGTGAAATATGTGTAAAGTTGTTGTTTTTTGAGAGAGAGAGAGAGAGAAGAATTCAAGCACTTTCATTGACCCATGTCTATTTTCAAAAACCTTTAAGGCCTTGATTTTTTTTTCTATGAAATTCACAAACTTTCAAGGATTTCAAGGACCCGTGGGAGCCCTGTGTACAGTTATCATAAAGTAGTATGTGATCATCCTGTTCGGATGACAAAAGGATTGGATTGAAGTGTCAAGTGTAGATGCGGCCTTAGATGTCATGCGTCTGTGAAGCTTATGTGAAGCCTCAACCCTATCAGCAGGTGAGTTACCTGTGCTGGTCCAGGGGCACCCAGGTCGAGAAGCAGTCTGGCAGAGTGGCACAGGGAGGTGGCACAGCCTTGGGCATCGCCAAGGCAACGGGAGAGGCCGATGGCCAGCTGGTAACTCTCAAGAGCCTGCAGAGGCTAGGATGAGGAGAGGTGAAGTGAAGAGTTGACATGATGCAGTCTAGTAACGAACGCACATTGGATCTATATCCTTTAAAAATATGCTGAAGACTTTTATGTTCTGTTCGGCTTTTAAATGAGTGTATTTTTTAAAGAGTTAAGCAAGGCTTTTTTAACCGATTGATTTGTTTTTTATGAATCGTTTTAAAGCTGAACTTTTTTTCACGTTTTAATTATGTTAGCTCATGTTTTTTGTAAAGCATTACGAGTCTAGATTAATTTGTATGATTATGTGGTATACAAATAAATGAGCCTTTGTCTTCATAACCCCTACCCGTCAAAAGGCAAGATGGAGCCATAAACCCTTCTGCTCAAAACTATCAGATCCCTTTCAGATCTGAATGTGCCAAAGGGCAGTTGAAGACTAACACTAACTGATAAGTCTCTTACCTTGCCCATGAGTTTGTAGAGAGCAGCGGTGAGGGCGATGGAGGAACAGGTCTGTTTGGGGTTCCTGACTGAAGGCAGATCTTTACGCTTCTGCAGCAGAGAGGACCACTCTCTCAGCGCCCTGTCCAGAGGCTGGCTCCGCTCTGAGGAGACAGACAGACAAACACCCAGGTCAACCCAGGTCAACCCAGGTCAACCCAGGTCAACCCAGGTCAACCCAGGTCAACCCAGGTCAACCCAGGTCTGGTGGATTCTAACCGGGGAGGCGGTGATGAGGTGATTATTTGAATCTTCAGGGTCGAGTATTTCATATTTTTCAAATCTGGAGACACAGAATGATCCAGATTCTTTTTTGCTAACCAAGATCAGATCAAGCTGGCTGATTTCCCCCCCCCTGTACTACTCAAAATCGGCCAGATAGATCTGATCCTGGATAGCAAAAACTTGCATTGTCCAGATCTAGATTAAACGTTTTGAAATACGATGGTCTACCAGGACCAGGGCTGGCCACCCCTGTAAACAACAGGCTGACAGACATCCTAACTGAGGTCTGACACACACAAGGCTGATGCTGTTACAGGATTCCTCCCCATCTTCCGCCAGAGACTAGACCCATCTCTTCAGGCTACACCTTAACTGTCCCCCCGGAGAGATCTACTACCCGCCCATACTGTCCCTCCTGAGACATCTACTACCCCCCACCATACTGTTTCTCCTGAGACATCTACTACCCCCCACCATACTGTTTCTCCTGAGACATCTACTACCCCCCACCATACTGTTTCTCCTGAGACATCTACTACCCCCCACCATACTGTTTCTCCTGAGACATCTACTACCCCCCTGTACTGTTTCTCCTGAGACATCTAATACCCGCCCCCATACTGTTTCTCCTGAGACATCTAATACCCGCCCCCATACTGTTTCTCCTATGTCCCCCCCAAAAATCACTTCTTCTAGCCGACTGCCAATGGCTCCAGGCCTGAACATAGATTACTTGTTCCTGCTATGACTGGTGGATAGATGACTCACATAGTCAGTCGAATGTATTTGTTGTAAGTCGCTTTGGAATAAGACGTCTGCTAAATGCCAAAGATGTAAATGTAATTCTTTACTGCTCTCTGCCGCCAAGTCGAAGCCGAGCCCCTCGTACACCAGGTGACTGTCCTGCTGCTTCTGCTTGTCCTCGTAGTCCAGGTCGTTGCTGCTCACAGGAACGGCGTCGCCCCCGGCCCGCTCAATCACATCCTGCAACTTCTTCTCTGTCTCGATGGCCTAGAAAATGCCCAGGAAGAAATCCCAAGGGTCAGTTTTAAGGCTTAAATGTCCATAAAGACACATAAAGAAGGAAAAGGGGAAAATGTTCAACTCCTGATACTCAAACTAGGGAGCACCGACCTCCTGTTGGGTCTTCTCCAGGGTGCAGATGTAGAGCCACAAAGAGGCGTGGGCCTTGTCATCCTTGAGCCTATCAGCATTCTTACTGGTCTCTTGCTCCTCCTCCAGCAAGCGCAGGGCCTCTTGGGTAAAATCAACTGCCGAGCTGCACAGTTGCAAATAATTATTATTTTAATTTTATTTTTTTATATAAAAAGAAGGCACTTACGTGGGCCATGTTTGTGTGTTCTGTAAATCGTTCACTCTACAGTTCAAGGTAAATCCTACCAGTCTGTCTGTTCGCTGAAGTCCTGGAAACACACCACCTGGGCCATCTCACACAGGTAGACAGCACGCAGGTGTGTGTGGAAGCTGCTCTCGTGGCAGATGTCCAGCAGGTCACAGAGTGTGTTGTAGCGCTCCTCGGTGGTGTCTCCTGACACCTCCTTGTAGACGCGTAGCTCCTCCTCGAGGAGACAGAGCATCACGCCCTCGTCTGGGACGTTACACCCAAAACCGTCGCGCAGAGTCCTGATTCAGAATGGCTTTTATTACATCTCAATGTACAAGTACACAAGAGTAAAATTCTTCTGGCTTTGGTTCCTCAACATTGGCATTCAGATACAAATGTCAACGTTAAGTAACAAAAACGAAAGAATGTTCAACAACATGACAGGGGAGGGTTACTCCAATCAGTCGCTCTGTATGCGTAACATTAAATGGTAAATGGACTGCACTTATATAGCGCCTTTATCCAAAGCGCTTTACAACGGCCTCTCATTCACCCATTCACACACGCATTCACACACCAATGGCGGTAAGCTACCATGCAAGGTGCCGGCCCGCTCACTGGGAGCAATTTGGGGTTCAGTGACTTGCCCAAGGACACTTCGACATGTGGCCAGTCGGGGCTCGAACCGCCGATCTGCCAACCTACCTCCTGCGCCACAGCCGCTCCAGTAAAAATATAACCTTTACTGGAGGAGGAATTTAGAAGTACTGGAGGGATGATGAAGTATTTAAGCGAACACCACAGGGCAAGTTACAACCACAAACAGTTCAAGTCATTAATAGAAACTCAAGAGAAGAATAAAGGAGACAAGATGAAAAATGTACCTCCTTGACATCACACAGACACTTAACAACAACAGAAGCCTTGTGAACAGTGGATCCCTACTAGTAACCAATACCTGAGGCGTGTGTCCTCCTGACCGGCCTGAACGGCATCCACCTTGATTTTGACCCACAGAGAGACGGGCTCCGTCATGTGACCCGTGACCCGGTCACCCAGGGCCTGCAGCCACAGGATGACCCAGTCCAAGGCACGCTCCAGCTGACCGCTCCGGCGAGAGCTCTGCACCGCCCACCTGAAGGCCCAGCTCAACTGGAGAAAGACACACCAAATGTGACACAGCCCAATGAAAATGGCTACCTGTAGGCGAAATCATTTTTCTGTTTTTTACATGTGCTTAAACTACAGATTGTAAGCTTTCAAATGATGCATCATACATTGAAATCGGAAACAAATTGAAGACGACATGAGTATTTGAAAGTTGCTACACCGGAAATCCCTAAGCACAGAAAATCCCCATCAAAGATAATGAATCCCCATCAAACAACAAGAAACGAAGTCATTGTGTTATAGATTACACTTATTTAATGAACGTAAAACTGTTCAGAAAAATAACGAGTGGGTACTTCACATCTTCGAGTTGAATGTTAGCTAAAAAAACGAAAATTTAAAAAAAAAAAAAAAAACTTTAAAGACGAATTTGACGTCTTTCTCATTTCCGAGAGGTGTCCAGAAACACCAGGAGCAGTCACAAATGTGTTGATGAACAATATCTGAATGGAGGGGCGCCTCTCTCTGATATGCTCTCTCTCTCCCTGTCAATCTCTACTGTCTATCCCATTAAAGCAGAAATGCCCAAAAAACATATTAAAAAAAACAAACAATACAACAAAAAAACAACAACATCCGATTGAATTCATGTACAGTAGCTCTTTCCCAAAGTATCAATGACTTTCACATCGAAACCTATCCACCCACGGAAATGAGGCATCCACTCAAATCTACTAACAAATTAACATGTTTAGAGACGCCTAAGCAGTGTAGTAGCTCACTAAGGTGCATGCAGCGTAATCGCAGGGTCCCTGGTTCGATTCTGGCCATCGACCTATCCTGCATGTCATCCCTCCTCTCTCCAACCCATCTTTCCTGTCAATCTCTATCCCAATAAAGCAGAAATGCCCTAAAAACAAATATATATATATATATATTTAAAAATGAAGATAATCTACTAACAAATGAACATGTTTAAAGGGGTAGGTATTACCTCATTAGACAGAGAGGCAGGGCAGTTCTTCCGTAGGTCCTGGCACAGGATCTCCAACAGAGTGAAGGCCTGGTCGTACAGCCGGCGGTTGTAAAGAGCACATGCCAGCCTATTCACTGTTGTGACTATAGAGAGGACGGCAGACACACACACAGACACATCAGCCATCTGGTATTAACATGCTGGGGCTGAACCAGATTAAATGAGATGCCACAATCGGTCAGTTACCTGCTTGGACGAGCATGTCGTCACTGGGCAGTTTGCGGACTTCAGTCATCATCCGGCCTGCTGTGGCATTGCAATACAGCAGTACACTGTCTAGTGTCTCCCTCTTCTCCAGCTGAAACAAAACAACAGCATTTTCATTCAAATTAACAATTTGAGCTCAAATAAATGTGAATGCTGACTAAACAATTACCAACAACTTTATAAACTAGGGCCATGATCCAATGGCCTGAACTGAAGTAGAATTCCAAAGAGGATAAAAACTCATTTGGGTGAGAGCTGGGAGCCTTCTTACCTTCGAAGCAATCAGGCTCTCATAGGCAAACACAAAGACCCGGGACATGCTGAAACACAGCTGCTTCTGAATTTGGCTCTCGGGCCAAAATCCTTTTAAATCCTGTTAAAGTGCGACATACACACCCACCCGACATGTTTCTGTGAGAACATTGGAAATTCTTCCACTACAGCATTTTATCATGATACAATCAGGGGTGCAAATTGGGGATGGCCCAAAAAGGTGACACTTTTTTATTTTTGCCTGAAAACGAAGAAAATGTATCAATGGTCTAATCGTGTAAGTAGCGGCAGCCCTGACCATAACACCCTCATAATTACTTGGAAAACAGTTTACTCTGACTGTTATCCACGCTGTCTGGAATTGTACCTAGCTGCCTGAAGCTAAAAGTTATTTCAACAGCAGCAGAGTTTAGCAGACAGGAAGATTAGTTAGCTCACGCATCATGTGACTTGGATGAGACTTAGACGTAAAAACGGCTAATTTAGCAGAAAGGTGACAAATGTCACCAACCTTCTGTGATCTCTTCTGTAGTAATCGATGGTACTGCTGCAGAAAGAAGAACAAGGCGAGCAGGCCTGCTCCACTCAGACCCTTGCTCTTGCCTGCCTCCACTGCCCACACCACCATCCCGCATCCCTCCAGGACAGCATGGGCCACCGGGTCCTCTAAGGCAGCAGGGAGAGACCTGAGGTCCCATGCACAGTCTGTGAACGCCAGCCGACAATCCTCTCCTGAGCTCAGGGAGCGATGTACGTCTACTGCCCGCCTGCCCAACACCAGAGCTTGCCTGAGTCCGTTAGTACACCCCTTGACCCTACCCATAACACCGTCCATCAGTCCTGAGGCCAGACCCCAGCAGCCTGCCTTACAGAGGAGCTTGGAGTTCATCAGCACCACCTCACAGAGCGTAGAGAGGCAGGGTTGCTCCGAGAGGTCCCTGTCCCCTTCCCCGCCTTGTCCCCCAGTCCAATGGGCCAGGAGGTGACTGTGTGTCTCCTGTAGGAGGAAGGAAGCGTCCTCCTCCGTCAGAGTCCCACAGCTCTTCTCGTACTGGGCCAGGGCGCGATTTGTGTACATGGGTACTTCGGAGCTCGAGAGAGGAAGTGGACTCCCCCTGTCAAGCAGCAGCAGGAAGCCCAGGGACTGCATCTGGCAACGGAGCTTGTCCCTAGGGTTTAGGGGGGTGTTGTCTTGGACTCCTGACAGTCCGTTCCACAGCACGGTAAAGCAGTCCTGCACCAGAACACGGAAGTCCCCGGTCTATGAAGACACAGTCAACAACACAACAGATTGAGCAGGTGTACACAGTAAAAATTCGATGCATTATACTATCATACATTTAAAAAGCAAGTACTTCTGCTCCTTTTACCTGTGGAGCTGGAGCAATCCTTTGGTAGAGCAGGGTTCCCAGGTGGCTAAACGGACGGTGCACTCCCAGAGAGCTCAGTTTACTCAGTATGTGGAAGATGATTTTCTCCATGTACAGAGGACTGCTCTGAGCCTCAAACTCCCCGGAAAGGTCATACCCGGAGAGGGCAAACTCCACCAGCTGGATCAGACGTGTGACGTGGTCACTGTCCGGGGGTCCCACTCCCAGTTGATGGTGACAGGCTCGGATAACCCGGTCACAAAACCTTTGAACGTGTCGCCCAGGTCCAGCCCTCACGAAATTCTGTAATGAAAATACAGTTACGGTGTAGTAGCCTACATGGCAAGGCCGACTACATGAATATCTAAAGCCAAAACATAAACGAATCTAGAAACGTTAGCTATAGTTTTGAATGATACATACATTGTCCTACAAAGGAGTAACCTTAGCTAAATAACATATTTAATGTTTAAATAATAATAACATCACTCACCTCCAACTCTTCATGTAGCAGACTGGTCTCCTTTGGACCAGCTGTCCGCTTGATGTACTCCTCAACTGACAAGACCTTCATCTTCATCTCTGCGGTTAAAACATAATTATGAGATATCTCGTGTTATTTAGAGAAATTGTGTCATCTTGATCTTGCTAGTTTATCTCGGCTAAGGATTGGAGTTAGCACGCTAAGCACGATTTACCATACCATGTGTTAATCTCTTAGGATCTTAACCTCTGTGTTGGCAATTTAGCAGAATGAATATTTGGGTCATTATCATTACGGCAGTAATATCACTCAACTAGCTCAAAGTATTGCATAAATATTTTACCAGTTTTGGATCATAACAATCATAACATAACGGTACATGTGGGAAAACTAGGGTTAGGGTTAGGTGCTAGGGTGCTACGGTTAGGGTTAGGGTTAGGTGCTAGGGTTAAGGTTAGGGTTAGGGTTCGGGTTAGGTTTAGGTGCTAGGGTTAAGGTTAGGGTTAGGGTTAGGGTTAGAGGTAGGGTTAGGGTTAGGGTTAGGTTTAGGTGCTAGGGTTAAGGTTAGGGTTAGGGTTAGGTGCTAGGGTGCTAGGGTTAGGTGCTAGGGTTAGGGTTAGGGTTAGGTTTAGGTGCTAGGGTTAAGGTTAGGGTTAGGGTTAGGTGCTAGGGTGCTAGGGTTAGGTGCTAGGGTGCTAGGGTTAAGGTTAGGGTTAGGTGCTAGGGTTAGGGTTAGGTTTAGGTGCTAGGGTTAAGGTTAGGGTTAGGGTTAGGTGCTAGGGTGCTAGGGTTAAGGTTAGGGTTAAGGTTAGGTGCTAGGGTGCTAGGGTTAAGGTTAGGGTTAGGGTTAGGGTTAGGGTTAGGCATGCCAGCATGTACCAAATCGACATAGCACCTAACCCTAACCCTAGTTTTCCCACATGTACCGTATTCCCACATGGTTACCGTAACACATACATGACATTTTAGCAGGACAAAACGGGATTTATGCATCATATTATTCTGAATAAAACAGTGTTAAACACACTATCCCTACATCACAAATGTACATTATGATAAGTAAAGTAAACTAGCTTAGCTGTTATTGGAAACGAAGCAGCTAGTATCCAGTTGTGGGAGTTGTACTACGTAGTTCTCACTACTGTGGCTGATGTGATGTGATGTGGGTCATGTGACTAGCCAACTCGGTAACATTAGCGTAGCGTGAAATTAGCATGAAATTAGCATGAAATTAGCATGGAATTAGCATGCTAGCAGGTGTTTTAAGCCTATGTTTGCGATGATATTAAAACATATATAAAGTATGGACTTCAAACCCACCATGATCATCCAACTTTTCACCCTCTGGTTCCATTTCGTTTTCAATCACTACGAAAGCAAAACGTTGTTCCAGTGGCGTCTGTAGTAAATGTGGAACTGTCGTTTTCGTTCAAATGTTTTTACCGTTAGGCGATCAGTGTTGCCATATGGGATTGACAATTTCCAGCCTAACTAACCACGGTCTAAAAAAACAGCTAAATCCACCCAAAACCAGCCCAAAAAACCTAGATTGTCAGAAAACCGCTAATTACTATTGGGCAAGGTGCTCATCTCCTGCTCCCTAAACTGTATGTCTGTTGTTGTTGCCAATGATGTTTGTAAAATAAAATAAAATAAAAATAAAAACCTGCACATTGTATGTAGCTTCTACTAGGGTTGTGTGTTTTAACTTCACGCATTTTGTAACTTTCTTTCAGGCACTGATATTTTGATGCTGCCTAAATGCTATTTATCCAGCCAGCCCAACCGCCCAAATTGTTTTTTTCCGGCCCAGTGTGATCAAAAGTAGCACATTCGGCGGTAACACGCCCCATCTGGCAACCCCGTAGGCGATATATATACCTGTTTCAATGCGCGCGCTTTGATTGTGATGTACTGTAGATCAGGGGTTGGCAACCCAAGCCACGGCAACCCAATGCAGAAGGTAGAGCAGGCGACTAATGATCGCAAGGTCGGCAAATTGGCGGTTCGAACCCCGGCTGGCTACATGTCGAGGTGTCCTTGGGCAAGACACTGAGCCCAAAATTGCTCCCAATGAGCTTGCCGCCATTGGTGTGTGAATGAGAGGCCACTGGGGAAGCGCTTTGGAATAAGGTTTCTTATTTCCCCTTAGTGTTTTGTTGACTGTGTGGTTTAGAGCTGCAAAATGAGTGATAAGCAAGACATATGTTTGTCATTGAAGTGAAGAATTGGTGTGAGATAAAATACACCAGTTTCAGGTTTTGGTCATTGTGTTTGAGGCTGCGATGATAGTGTTAAAGCGATAGACTAGAGGAAAAACTGTAACACAAGTCTATTTTACTTTCTGTGAGATATCGCCTCCTAGTGGCCTGATTCCATCATTGCCTTTTGTAGCAGGTGCATTGTGCTGCTGAGAGAAATGACACCATCCATCATCAAATCCTGCTTCAACCAATAACCATTACACACAGTGCAAATAGTACGACACAGGGAAACATACTTTTAAAGATGGTTTATTTTTTCATAATCAAAAAATTACATTACATATACATATAAAACATTTAGAAACATTAAGCTATGGAATAAGCATTCAATGGTTCAATTAAGAGGCAATCATCAGACATCATTCCCCATATGGCTCCTTCACGAGGTTTGAGGTTACTGCAGTACAGATACGTACACTTCTCACAGAAAATATCTCTCTCTCTCCCTCCCCCCCTCCCTCTCCCTCCCCCCCCCCTCTCTCTCTCTCTCTCCCTCCCTCCCTCCCTCCCCCCCCCCCTCTCTCTCTCTCTCTCTCTCTCTCCCTACCTCCCTCCTCCTCCTGCTGCTGCTGTTACCTGGCCCATTAAATGAATTGTGGAACACAAGGCGACTCTTGTACTCATCAGAAAAGACACAGTCAGACACACTGGACACTTATTACAGTCATCTAGCCACTATTATGGGTGAGAAGAAGGGGGGTGGACACTGCTGGCGCCAGGGGCCAGAGACCAATGAGACTGAGCCTTCAGAACCAAACACAGCACCCAGCTCCATGGAGCGCCGTGCCTGGTTCATGAAGCTGGAGCCTGGGGGGGGGGACATAGAGTGCACTTGGTCTGGTCTGGTTGGGTTAAAGTTAAATGTGCTCATTGTAATGCTTTGAATGGAATGAGGAATCAGGTATTCTTCCTTCCTCATTCCATGCTTTTTTTGCATTTGCATACTGCATTTCATTGTCTGGTACTTGTACTCTGCAATGACAATAAAGTTAAATCTAATCTAATCTAATTCCAATGATCCAGGTGTTCTCCGCCTCCACCAGCCTCCATTGGTATAACACACCGCCTGAGACAAATACACGATGGAGCTCGATGTGTTAAGCTTTTGTCATATCCATTAGTGAGTTTGTATCAGGATAGTTTACTTCCTGAAGCACAGTGTTTGCTTATCTGGATACAGTAGCACAGCAGGGAGGATAGGTACACTGTTTACACTTCAGCAGTGTTTGACCTCTGACCTCTGTGGCTTGGGGGGTCACAATTACTCTGACTGTACGACACTGGACGAGGTCATAAAATGTCTTTGTGCATGAGCACACGCACACACACACGCACGCACACACATAGACATACACACACACACACACACACGCAGTACAGTCGGGGCAGCAGATGCTGCACATACATATAGAAATACAGACAAATCGATTCAAACAATCACATAAAACAAAATGACGTGTCATTTCAAAGATTGCTTTGCTTAATTATTCAAGTCTTTTTTGAGACATCTGCTAACAGCGTTTGAATGTTAGTCATTTGGTTTCTTACAGTGTCTGTGTCTTGTTATTACATGTTTTGGATGGTGAGGTGGTTTTCTATTGTAAGAGTTTGGATATGTTCTGGTTTTTGACTGTTTCTATTTTCTGTTGCCTGAATCGCCTTCTGGAGTCCGTTCCATCTTCATGAAAAATTATACTGTTTATTATGTATTTGTTTTTACTGATTCTCAAAACCATCATTACTGTCGTCTGGGCCAAAAGAGGCACAATAATGTTGAAGTTGATTAGGTATTCGTAGCGGACATCCAAATGTATCACAGGATCAAGGCGACATATTTCACTGCACCATATTACTGCATCTATCTGAAGGCTGAAGTCACTGAGACAGGAGTCACTGAGACAGGAGTGATGGGGACAGGAGTCATGGAGACAGGAGTCATGGGGAGAGGAGTCATGGAGACAGGAGTCATGGGGACAGGAGTCATGGGGAGAGGAGTCATGGATACAGGAGTCATGGGGACAGGAGTCATGGAGACAGGCGTCATGTAGACAGGAGTCATGGGGAGAGGAGTCATGTAGAGAGAAGTCACTGATAGGAATAATGCGTTCTTTGTTGTAGGTGGTTGATGGAGCTGCCCTATATTGACCGCAGGAGGATTGCGCTATATGGAAAGGTACTGTGCGGCTATATGGAAAAGGTACTGTGTGGCGTTTTTAACGTCAGTTGCTACAGTGTGTTGGTATACCGGTCGTCACTCGTCACTCAAAGGCAGGGGACAAGGAGGGAGTGCATCAAAACATCTAACCTTTTGTGTGTCCCTCTGTAGCCTATGCCCCCCACCCCCCCCCTTCCCCTCCCCTCCCAACACGCCCACCACCAATCAGAGAGAGCATTGAGAAAGAGGATCAGAGGTACACATTTTGTTTGACAAAAATTGAGGATTGTGGTTGTCAGTGCAGTACACATGCTATCCTGCTGACTTAACTAAGCTCACACTCTTACTGTAGGGGGTTAAAATGCTATATCATCCCGTGAATTATATTCATGTGCATGATTCATCTTTTTTTCAACAGGCGTTTGGTGGACTTCTCGCACTAAAGATGTTGGCAGCAACCGACAACGTATTCAAGTGTGCTGCAGTGATGGCTCCCATTACAGACTTTAAAAATCTACAGTGGGTTGCCTAAATCATTGTTGCTCTTTTTTTTTTATCATATATTTTTATTCAATCGTTTTTTTATACAACAGTGCATAACAACACGTGTCATTTTTGCTTAAAACAACTATATTAAAGTTACATTTATATTTATCTTTGTTTTCATGAAGAGACAAACTACTATGTAGTAGTTGACAGATGTCATCCTCTAACTTTTGATGTTCCATTTTTGTTCACTGTGATCACAGTTAATTTCCTACTTTTTGGACATCTTGTGGTTCAGTCGTAAATGATTTGTCATTTGTCATTGATGCTGCTTTCTCAGAGAGATACCTGGGTCTACCAGCCAATGAGGAGAGCTTCTATACTGTCAGTAAGGGTTCCGTTCTGGGCCTTCTATTCACAGTGGGCTTTGGGAGAGCCTATAACCCACCTCTGTTCTGTATCAGCTGAGCACAATGTGTCTATTTTTGAGGCTATTTGTCTTGATCCTGTTAATAAGTTCAATATTGAACTAGAAAAGCGACGTACTCACAGATCTGAGGAGGGATACATTTAAATTAAGACACAATTAAGATACATTTCATACAGTATAGATTTTAAAGACATAAATAACATCAAGTGATTGCATGCTCAGTCACTGTCCCAATCGTTACCACTATAGGTTGCAAATAACCCACTCACACTCAAGCCCTTAATATAAACCCATGGGATTTCCAGTTGGTCCGATTATTCAGTTCTTCATTATCAAAAGACCTCAAATGTGTCTCCTCAGGCTGCCTCTGTGCTGGATGACGTCCTAAGACTAAGGGGAAATACTTTTCTAATTCTACATGGAACTGCAGATGGTGAGAGGCTGATAAACAAAATATTGTGACGTTAGAATTATACGGTTCTATCTCCATTTTTGTCCAAATTTAGTTTTTTACACTGATCCATTAGGTGTTTATTAATGCCTGTGTGATGTTATTTTTAAAATGTTGACATTTTTGAGTTAGTAATTCATAAAATACAAAGGTTCCATCTCACAAAACATAATGGAATGTAAAAACTTTGACGCTCAATATCTCTGAACTGCCCTAAACGGAGATAGAACCTTATCATTCTAAACGGAGATAGAACCTTATCATTCTAAGCTCACCATATGTGTTTTTCTACATGCATACTGGGATTACTTACTAAACTCTCTGTTTTGGGGGGTGCCAATGTCTTGCAGCAAAGGTCCACTTGCAGCACACGGCAGAGCTCATTGACCGCCTAGTGGCGGCGAAGGCCAACTACACCCTGCAGATCTACCCTGACGAGGGCCACACTCTGAGACGCAGCCACAGCGTTCAGCATCTCCACCGTGTCCTGACTCAGTACCTCCAGGACTGCATGGGCCCTCTGCCCCACCGGGAGGGACGAGACGAGAGGACGACTGAATGTTTCCACGAGGACACCTTGAGGGAATGATTACTACTCCAGAACCTTTCTTTCCATTGCTGCGTTTTTTCCTACACAATGAATTAGTAGATGACTTCTATTGCGTTTTGTTGTTGTTTGTTGAGTAAATAATTGCAATATTAGACCGAGTGTATCCTCCATATTACCAAAAGAAATAATATATATATTGAAAAGCATGTTTCAAAAGAGGATTTGAGAGATCTGTTTAATTGTAGTGCTGATGATAATATAATGTGCTAAAAGCATGGGAGTCAGAAGCAGTTTTAATGGGGGTCTGTGGGTCTTCCCCCAGAAATGTTTTAAAAGGGTAGATGGCATTTCCTGTATTCGGCTTCTGCACTAGAACAGAAATAGATTCGATGACTAATTCAGAGCCGTCTTAAATAATAACCACTCATTGTTTATTTAAACTTGAGAATGTCTTTAAGCTTGCATGCAATTGCAATTTCTGTTAAATGAATTTCGTTAATGTTGGAGAGGACAACTTTAGTCAAAGTGCCCCTATGCATTCTCCAATAAACTAATCTTCCAATAATTTCTGCTACTATGAAGAATCACCAGGGGGGCATTCCATCAACGTCTCTAAAGGAAAATATAGGCATATGTTGATAAGTATCGCAAGATCTATCGAAAATAAACCTGGATTTTCCTTTTCCTAGTGATGTTGATACCATCAAGACCATCAAGACCATCAAGACCTTTAAGACATATGAAGGCAAAAATCATTGTACCCTCTAAGCACACCTGCACAAACAGTGATTTCAAGGACAGTTTGGTAATACTTTATTATTAAAGATCTTTAAAAATATGCAGTGTACACATAGAATATTCATCTAAAATGCATCACTCAGGATAAAAATATTTGCTATATTAAATTAACAAAGGCATTCACACCAAAAGGCATTCGTTTTGGCATTACAAAAAGGTAATTTGTTAAAGATAATGAATGAGAAAAAAAAAAAAAAAGAGGAATTATTACGGATGTAAACACCAAACACCTTTAAAAGTTTAAAATCATACAAGGGTATAAGAGAGTATAAGAGAGTATAAGAGTCTAGAGAGTATAAGAGAGTATAACTTAATCCTGAGATAGCTGCTCTCACCTTTGATACTAAGTATCAATTATACTTACATTATACACACACACAAAAATACACACTCACACACTCACAAACAGAAGTTTAACATCATACACACTAGTATCGGGGGCATTGGGTGTGAAATTGCTTCGTTTCTAAAACGGTGCGTCTCCTCGTCCTATCGCAAGTGTACGGGGAGGCCGTAGACCACAGGCGCAGCTCCTATGATGTATTTGAGTTGGGTGGCCTGGCGGGATGAGTCCATGTGGTCCAGGAGAGCGGCCCCAGGGCCTGCAGACATCCAGGACTGCAGCAGGGCCGTGGTGAAGCGGTCGATGTCCCGGTCGGTAACGTCCCACAGGTTCCCCAGAACCAACGGGCTACAGGGCAGAGCAGACGGGCATACTAGAACATCCAGTTCACAGACACGCACACAGCAACTGATCACGCACTCAGTTTTTTAATTTCAGTACCTTGTATGGGCAGATTGGGCACTAAAGTAGAATTATCAGGGTTCCCACACATTATGAAACAGCACCTTTCAAGGACTTTCAAGACTCAATTCCCTTAAATTCAAGGACCCAACACGGCATAGTTTGAGACAGAACTAGAGAGGGGAATTCAAGCACTTTCAATGACCCCATGTCTATTTTCAAAAACTTTGAAGACCTTGATTTCTTTTTCTCAAATTCACACACTTTCAAGGATTTCAAGGACCAGTGGGAACCCTGCATGATGTGTGTATAGAATACTGTAAAAGGATTCCCCTTTAGATTCAATTTAATTGGCAGAGTACAGAGACAAGGAAACGCTGTGTATTCGTGCATGCGTCCCTGGGTTTAGCCTGTCTGTCGAGTCTTACCAGCCTGCCATTAGGTAGTTGAGGATGATGCCAGACCCCTCCAGCTCCCCATGCACAACCAGAGCAGCACTGCTGCAGCCAAACAGCATACAGGCGGCCCTCATCTCCTCCTGCAGGATCTTCTGTCTGTCGAGGAAGCGTGCCCCTGCTCCGTGGCCCACGTAACTACGGCAACAGAGAGCGGCACGTGAGCAACACAGGAAAGACTGGGCAACCTCTGGGCCCGGTTGTTCAAAACTTTTAATCTGGGTCAGAATGACCCCGATTCTTTTCTCTGATGCAGGATCAGATCTATCTGGCTGATTTTGAGTCGTATAGGGGAAATCAGCCAGCTCGAAAGAGTCGGGGTCATTCTGATCCAGATTAAAAGTTTTGAACACCTGGGCCCCAGTATTTAAAAAATGTCAAACGAGCTCAGAATGATAGTTCAGATGTTTCTTTTGCGATACAGGATCAGATCGAGCTGGCTGATTTCCCCAATACAACTCAAAACCTGCCACCTGATACTAGATCTGATCCGGGATTGCAAAAGAAAGAATCTGGATCATTCTGATGAACATTTTGAAATACCACACAGAGGAGCTGCAGCAGACATTTCCAAACAGAAGTAAGTTCCAGTCAACTCAATTGTGACATTTCCCTACTCACATGTAGAGATCTTTAGTAGTGACCGCTTCCTGCAGATGGTCAGTGTCGGGAGCAGCCCCACTCACACCTTGCCAAGCATACCCACTTGAGAAGGAAAAGGGAGTGAAGGAAGGAGCAAGAGATAGAGAGAGAGAGAGAGATATTAATAAGAGACAAATCCTAAACAGCAGCAGACATGCAGTACAGTATGTACTGGCACTCGGCTCACTTGGAGCAGAAGAGGTCTTTAAGTCGCTCCTCTGTGCCTGGAAGGTTGGCATCAGGGTTGAGCACGTAGAACACCTGCTTAGGGTCCACTCCTCGATTCAGGACGCACTCAGGGTCAGACTGAGGGGAGGAAAAGAGACAAGCAGTACGCCCGCGTCACTATTCAGCTTGAAACAAATGAGTCACTAGCATAAAAAAAAAAAGTCATAATTTGCTGCATGCATCTGACTGTTAGTTAACTGTTACTGATTTGTTAGTTTGCTTGTAAGCATCGCCCTCTAGATGGACGGGTTAAGCCCGACTCTCTCCCGACCAACTTGCTCATCCATGCCTGCCCGCACCCAGCTAACTGACCAGGCTAACTGACCAGGCTAACTGACCAAGCTAACTGACCAGGCTAACTGACCAGGCCCCAATGTGCCGATTCAAATAGTGCTTCATCTCACAGTTCTCAGGGCACAGTGGCCCAGTAGGGAGGACAGAGAGGGCATGCGGGTCACGGCACGGGAACTGAGGCAGGAGATGGTCTCCCACGGAAGCTTCTGGAGGTACTGCGGAGGAGGAAACATGATAGATATTACATCACAGCGCTTGCAATACGTGAACAACTAAAAAAAGCATAGTAGTACGTCACACAAACTACCACACTGTGCTTTGTTGTTCGCAGGGTATGTTGACATCGTGGTGCACATTTGAGTGACAGAGTTGCGGAGAGATGGGAAAAGTGTGTGTGTGTGCGATCCCTCATAAACACATGCATGTTTATGATGGATAACTGAGATTATGTGACCCCCCCCCCCCTCCCACCACTAACCTTGTCCAGGATGAGCACCACATGTCCCTGTGGCTCCGCCCTCTCTCGCAGCGCCGACACGGCCGCCCGCAGCAGCGCCACACACTCCTCCGCCCGCTCCGGACACAGTCCCTGGGCGAACCATCGCACGTCTCCCAGGGAGAGGAGAGGAGAGGCCGACAGCAAAGCCTGGAACACACAGGGTTAACGAGAACCGCCTGTTAGTCAACAGAGAGACCGTGTACTCGTATCAATGGACCTATCGCTAAGCCACACCCCCTTTGAAAACTCGGAAAAACAAACAACGCTTCACTGACAGTGACTGACTGACCGTGACTGAATGACATTCAATGACTTACAATGGCGGGAGTTGGCAAATTTCTGATTTCTGCCACAGCAAGTAATACTGTAGACATGTTTTTTTAAAGATGACAAGAATATTTAGTCTAGAAGCTTTTCACCATCAGATATTAGCAAGTTGTTTGTCCGAGTTTTCTGCCTGTAGTGACTTTTGCTGTGATATGATTGGACAATTTCTATTTTGGGGCGTGGCTTAGCGATAGGTCCATTAAGACTCCCTTTCCTTTCACATCCTTTTCTGAGAGGGAGGGGCACACACCTTGAGCATCTCTTCAGAGGTCTGCACTCCCCAGGCAGTGAAGGTCTTGTGGAGGTGCTTGGCCTGGGTGATGAGCTTGGGGTCAGAGGTCAGGGGCAAAAGAAGCCCCCGCCAGCAGCCCAGCAATGCCTCCATCTTCTCACACAATTTCTAAGACAGGAAAACAAGGGGGGGGGACGGACGGACAAGAGAGGGAGACAAGATTTAGGGGCAAATCAAAAACACCCACATGAGGAACAACCGTTAGACATGCATCCACTTGCTTGTTAAGCATCGCCCTCTAGATGTACGGGTTAAGCCCGACTCTCTCCCGACCAACTTGCTCATCCATGCCTGCCCGCACCCAGCAGAGTGACCGCCCGCCCCTGCCCTTACCTTAACGCGACTGTCCAGTGCCCAGCGTCCTGCCCACCACTGGGTCTTCTCCGACTCAGACCACACCACCTTCTGCTGCTTCTGGATACTGTCAAACTCCTGAAGCAGCCAGCTTAAAGGGTGCTACACAGAGACACAGACAGACAGACAGACAGTCAGTATATGTATATGTGTGTGCGCGCACGCATAGGTATCAAGCAACAATCAACGGTGTAATACACATGTAATAGACATGTGTCTGTGTGTGTGAGTCAGTGAGTGAGTGAGTGAGTGAGTGAGTGAGTGTGTGTGTGTGTGTGTGTGTGGGTGTGTGAGTTCCTCACCTGCCGCTGGGCGGTGTGGATGCAGACGGTGACAGGAGAGGAGCCCCTCTCCAGACGGGTCAGCAGGAGGGTGTCCCCAATCTCCCCTGGCTGCACCCTGGCCACCGAGAGCAGACACACCGTCACCCCTACAGAGAGAGAAGTCAGGTCACCATGCTGTAAACCACCAAAACACAACTCGCATTCACTGACAGTTTGCTCCTGGGTGTTAATAAGCTTTATTCAGGGTTCCTACAAGTTTCAACAAGTCAAATGTAGTCTTTTTAGACCTTTTTATAGACCTCTTTGAATAGAATTTTAGACCTATTCGCGACACCATATAGCTTTTTGTCATCGTCGAGGTGATGAAATTAGGGATTTCACTGAATTGGCAAATTGGCATTTTGGTTCTAGCTTCATTATGTTCTGCGTAAATAGATGTGGTCGGACTGATTTCCTTGCAGGATCTCATTCTTAAGACCTAGCACATAATTTTTAGGCACAATAACTGACATTTTTGGCCTTTCTAGGCCTTATGGATTGGTGGATTTTAGACTTAAAGGCTTTTTAAGACCAGCGCGGGAACCCTGTTTATTTATATAGCAGCTTTCTCTTTCTTCCAGCATTGTGACTGCCAATGGCCCCTGGCGCTGAGCATAGATAACTTTTTATTGCGATCACTGACGGATAGATGATTCATTACTTAGACAAATGTATTTGTCGCTTTGGATAAAGGCGTCTGCTAAATGCCCAAAACTGTAAATGTAAACATAAGGTGCATAGCCTGAAGAGATGGGTCTTGATGTAAAACCCTTGAGCTGTACTCAGGGTTCCTACACCCTCTGAAACATCAAATTCAAGCACCTTTCAAGGACTTTCAAGACTCAATTCCTTCAAATTCAAGGGCCCACCACGGCATAGTTTGATCTAGATGAGAATGTATATAATAGGAATGACCATGAACGGTTTTCAAATCTAACGGCGTTATGTTTAAAATCTAGCTAACTAATTAACCGTAGTAACTAGTATGGTTGTTTTATTCCCTTCTACATGTTACCTATATTTTTATTTTAGAGAGAGACAGAGAGAGAGAGAGAGAGAGAGAGAGAGAGAGGGGAATTCAAGCACTTTCAATGACCCATGTCGATTTTCAAAAACTTTTACGGCCTTGATTTTTTTTCTCAAATTCACAAACATTCAAGGATTTCAAGGACCCGTGGGAACCCTATGTACTGTACCTTTAGGGAGGTTGTTTATTTGTTGGATGAACTGTTGGCAGTGGTGCTGTGGGAAGGCGGAGGGGTCTGCGGTAGGAAAGGCGAAGATGTTCTCCAGCTGAGCTAGTCTCTGCTCCAGAGGGACCGTCCCGGTCCGGGCAGGGGGGTCGTCTAGACTCAGAGAACCCAGTTTGTCTGTCAGCTCGCTGGCGTTCTCCTTCAGCTTCCTACAGAAGGAACACAGCAACAAGGTCACTGGATCTTCTCTGACGGAACGACTTAAAAACAATACTACAATAAACACAAAAACAAAAGGAGGAAGAAATAGGATCAAAGAGAGATGCTCATCTCCTGATCTACCCCCTAGCCCCTTGTGTAGATCTGATAGGCTAGGTTGAATCCATTGTTTTGGAAGGCAACTTCCATGGCACTATTGATCATTGCCAGGGGGGGGGAAGGGGCTGATTTGGACTTAGGAAAGAGAATATGGGTGACTGACCTGAGGCGATTTGAGAGATGTCGGATCATGTCATGCTGGGTAGTGACACCCACGGACTGGGCATGGAGCATCGCCGTGGTGACCGGGTCCTGTTGCCCCAGCAAGAGGGCCAGCAGGGTACAGAGGCTGGGGTAGAGGCTGGGCGGGGGGAAATGCTGAAGGGCCAACCACGCAGAACGCATTAAAGACTGCACCACCTCCAGAGAAAGACCATCTATGTGGAAGGAAAGGAAAGAGAAAGAGGGAGGGGGGGGGGCTGTTACTCGCCTGTCTTGTCTATACAGATCACTCAGATTCAAACAAAATCTCTTATGTCTCAAATCTCTCAACAGAGCTCTCAGATGCACACCATGGAAGACTAAGTAAGTAAGTAACGTTTATTTATATAGCACAATTTTACAATGACAAACAGCCGCCCAAAGTGCTGGTAAAAGAAAAAAACAAGATAAAATACAGATATAAAACAGATAAAATAGATACAATCTAAAAACATGGTGCGATACAAATACAAGTGCAGAAATAAAAGTGCAAAAAGTGCAGTGTCGGGAGGCAGGCTCACCTCAGGTCAAAGGCCAGGGAGAAAAGATCTGTTTTAGCTAGTTTTTTAAAAGCCTCGACTAGTGACAGAGCAGGGCCTCAGACTCGTGACGCTCACCTGGCACGGCGTTGGAGTGAAGGGGGCCTCCGCTCCTGAGCTCAGACAAACAGTCTCTCTCTCCGTCACCACACAGGTCCCTCCGCAGGACCTCAAAACCAGTGCCTGGGCCGTCCACAGCCATGCCTGCAGAGAGACGAGGCAAAGTGGAGTCGGTTCAACAGTGACATTAGCCTCAGCGCTCAGGGATGTTACAAGACAACGACACTATGGCATCTTTCAATCCACACACACACACACACACACACACACACACACACACACACTTACTGGATGCGGCAGACTCCTCAGTCTCAGTGTCGGACGCTCTCAGCTCTTCAATACTGCTGTCCATCATAATCCCTTCCATGTCCTCATCGATTGTCCTCAACCTCTCCGGTTCCTCCCCAGTGTCTGGTCCCCCTGCTCCGGCTGCCGCAGCAGCAGCCTCCCTCCCGGCAGCCTGCTGTCTCCTGGGTCTGCCTCCTCTCCTGGCTGGGGCCGGCACCACCTCCACCACCTCCTCCTCAGAAGAGGTGGAGTGGGGGACCGCTGTGCTAACCTTGCGCCTGCCCTGCCTCTTGGGAAGGGACTTCTTCTCCGCAGGCGGCTCCGGTGCCGCTGGCTGCTTGCGGACGCGGGTCGTTCTGGTGTAGGCGGTCGGCTTTTTTGAGGCCGCCGGTTTCTTCTCTTTGAGCCCCTTCTCTTGGGGGTCGGCCTCTGCGTCACTCTCGTCACTGAATTGCACCTAGGCCAGGAGACAAAAGGTCAGAACCGTGCTGCAATACCCGTGGCAGTTTGCTAGTGATTCGAACACTCTGACTCCACCATACCAATTCATTTCAAGATGCACAAAACAGACCGACATATACAAATATGATAGTAGTACAAGTCTTTATGATCAGGCCTCTCTAAAGATCATATAAGACGCTGGATTATGAAAGCCCTAAAATAATTTGACCTCCTGGGCCCAGTTGTTAAAAAACGTTTAATCTGGATCAGAATGATGCAGATTCTTTTTTGTGATCCAGGATCAGATCAAGCTGGCTGAAATGACTCAAAATGGCTGGGGCGGCTGTGGCTCAGGAGGTAGAGCCGGCGTCTAATAGGTAGAGCCGGCGTCTAATGATCGCAAGGTTGGCAGATCGGCAGTTCGAGCCCCAGCTGGCCACATGTCGAAGTGTCCTTGGGCAAGACACTGAACCCCAAATTGCTCCAAATGAGCGGGACGGCGCCTTGCATGGTAGCATGCCGCCATTGGAGTGTGAATGGGTGAATGAGAGGCCATTGTAAAGTGCTTTGGAATAAGGCGCTATAAGTCAGTCCATTTACCATTTATCCTGGATAGCAAAAAAAAATAAGCGGGATCATTCTGATCCAGATTGAACGTTTTGAACGACTGGGCCCTGGCGTACCTTGAAGCGAGACTTGTTTGTCTTCTTGGGGGCTGCAGGGACAGGCTGGGGTTTCTCCTGAGATGGTGACGCCTCTTCATAAACCTGGAACGCCAGCTTGGGGGCCGCCTTCGCTCCTCCTCCTCCTCCTCTCGGTGCTCTGGCCCGCTGGACAGGGGTGCAGGCCACCGTGGGCACCTCCGTGCTGAAGTCAAACGAGCTGAGCTCCCTCCCTCCAGATCTGGCCTGGGAGGGTTTCACCATCACCGGTGTCATGGGGGGGGCCAGACACTTGCCACTTGCTTTGATGGAGGACAAGGAGAACGTCACTTTGTTCTTGGGGACTCTGGGCGTCTTGGCGTCTTTCGGCTTGGCGGCGGCGACGGCCGCCGGGTCTTCCTTCCTCGTCTTCCTGGCCGAGGCTGGGAGAGGCAGCGGTTTGGCCTTGATGTGGTGCGTCTCCACGTCCCCTTTGGGTGCGTTCCAAGTCCAGGCGGCAGAGAAGAGCTCCTCCGGGGAGCAGTCCCTCTGGGCCGCCAGGGCCAGACATGCGGCCAGGGCTTTGGCCGCCAGCAGGCCCGCCCTCAGGGGCCCCAGGTCCGGAGAGGGCTTGGCGGTCACGAACGCCAGGCCGGCCTCCAGGATCTTCCACGGCCCGTGGCCCTTGTCCAGCTGTAGCTCCAGCCCGGCCAGCGCCATGCGCAGGTAAACACTGCCCACCACGTCCTGCAGCAAGGCTGGTTTGGGGAAGCTGTTCGCAGGGCCGGAAACAACACCAGGGAAGAGCCTGGCCAGTCTGACGGCCAGTTTGGCGGTGATGCTCTTGCAGCGGGCCAGGGTGGCCAGGTGGAGCTTGCGGCTGGCGCGGGCTTCCGCCGGGCCCAGCTGGAGGGCCAGGTCGGCCTGCGCGGCCGCCCAGCGTACGGTGACCCGGCCCAGGCTGGGCTCGGAGCAGCAGGGGCACTGGCAGTCGGGCCTGTGGTCCAGGGAGGAGGGCCAGCGCTGGGGCCGAGCTTTGAGCGGCGGGGAGCTGGCCGGGTCCTTCCTCTCCACGGGCTCCTTAGGGAGCCACCTGGTGGTCAGGAAGCTCTTGGAGTCCTCCGCAGGGCTGGGGAGGGGGGGCTCGGGCTTCCGCGACGGACGGCCTTTCCTCGGTTTGATCTTCACTTCAACCTTCTTCTCCTGATTAGAAAAATCTAAGAGGTTAAAGAGAGCACAAAACATTGTTAGCATCGTTGGCCACGGGACTCGAAGAGTTTCCAACAGTAAGAGGCACGACTAGGGTGACGTTGACTAACCCATGCAGAGTTCCAGAAGGTTAAAGACTCTGTCCAGGTCCAGTGCACTCTCCACCCTCTCGCCCTTCATCAGCTCCAACTCGGCCTTCAGCACCAGCAGCTCCGCATATCTACACAAGGACAAAGACACTCAGAGTTTCAGAAGCCAAAAGCATGTTTTTTCCAATTCTTGTTCCAAGATTGAAAATGCAGAAAATTGTTGCTCAAAAATGTAAATAAATGTTCAGCATACTAAAAGAAAAAGAAAGATGTTTATACAACTAGTATTGCTGAGAGACACAGACACACAACCCACACCCCACACCCCACACACACATACACACACACACACACACACCCCCCCACACGCACACACACACCCACACCCACACCCACACCCACACACGTACTGGCTAAGAGTCTGCAGCTTGGTGGCCAGTTTGAGGGCCTCCAGACACAGGTGCCTGGCCTCATGTACGGCCCCGGTGCTGCTCCTCACTGCCACAATCTTCAGAGAGCAGCTCAGCAGCTCTGACATCACCAGCCACTTCAACAGCAGGTTCTCACCTGCAGGGGGGGGGGGTCAGAGGTCAACAGGACAGACTGACACACAAGACCAGGTTATCACCGGGGGGGGGGGGGGGCAGAGGGAGCAGGTCAATAGAACAGACTGACAACCAAATTAACCTCAGCACGACTTGCAGACGGACGGGCCTAAAGGAGTATCGTATAAAAGGTAGGCAAATCTTACCACTTTAAAAAATGGGGTACAAGAGTGAGGATTTCCCTTGAGCCACATTCAAGAGGTTTATAGACACGTATTCTACGTGGAGTGGGGGGGAACACCCAAACCGTGGTCAATGAAGCTTCATGAGACGACTTAGCCAGTCGATGCCGCAGTCTATGAAGTACAGTATGTGTGGTGGACAGTATGCCAGCCCAGCCCTACCTTGGTTAATGAAGCGTGTTTCAATGTTACAGTTGGCTCCGTACAAGCCTTTCCCCACCAGCGCCGCCAGCAGACTGGCGAGCCACTCCAGACTCTCAGTGAGGGCAGTGTCTGCAGTCTTCAGTCCTGGAGCACACACACACGCACACACACACGCACACGCAAACACATCAACAAAACAGCAATGCAACCAAAACACCTCATTCTCATACCTGTCATATCCCCCTTGGAACTCACAACGCAAAACATCCTAGATTTAAAGCAACAGACGGCATATGACCACTAATGACCATTTTCCAACAGAGGCCACCCTGCAAGCTAAATACAGATATGATATGATATTATATGATAGTATTATTAAAATCCCACCTGGGAATACCACCACTAGTGTGCCCTTGAGTATGGCACTTAGCCCTAAATTACTCCAGGTAGACTGTCCCTGTAATCTTTAATTATACGTTTTTTTGGTATAAAAGCGTCTGCTAAACGGTTCAGATGTAAACGTAAAGGGCCGCTTGGTGGCGTAGCACACTAAGGCGTCAGCCGTGTAATCGCAGGGTCCCCGGTTCGATTCCGACCGTCGACATATCCTGCATGTCACCCCTCTTCTCTCTCACCCATCTTTCCTGTCAATCTCTACCGTCTCTATCCCAATAAAGCATTTTTTTTATTTATTTTTTTATAAATACAAATACAATCTAGGGTGCTGCTGACCATGCTGGGTGATCTGTTGCCGCAGGTCTTGGGACAGCGTGCCCGTGTCCAGACTCAAGTAGGCACTGCTGGTCTGGAGGGTTCGGGCACGATGCAGGTACCAGCTCTTAGAGTACCTCTGCTCTCGGCCCAACTCATTCAGCACCTCACACAGGTAAGGCACCCCAAGCTCCACCTGGAGACATGAAGAGGTACAGGAGAGTTTGAGAGGAGGAGGAGGAGGAGGAGGAGAAGAAAAGGAAACGAGAGATGGTGAGGGTGAGAGAGCAATGGCTACTTGTTTGATCCCTTTGTTATTTATATTGGGTGGTACCAGCATCGGCTAGCGTTGGCCTGACCTAGTGGATAGTGAGTTGGACTGGTGATCAGAAGTTCATGAGTTCCAATCCCACCTGGGAACACCACTCTCTAGTGTGGCCTTGAGTAAGGCACTTAGCCCTAAATTACTCCAGGGAGAATGTCCCTGTAATTGGAGATAAAATATTAACTAATTTGAATAAAAGCGTCTAAATTACGCAATCTGCTACGGCCTAGTGAGCTTCCTCTGTTGTGTCTGTGCGAGTGTGTGTCACTGTCACAAGCTTGTGTGTGTGTGTGTGTGTTACCTGTCCTGTGCTGTAACAGAGCTGAGCCCTCAGCAGTTTGGCCGTCATAGAGAGAGTAGAGGGTCCCTCAGTGGTGGAGCTGACGGAGTCAGAGGCCAGACACTGCTCTGCTTCCTCCAGTTGGCTCTGAAACAGCCAATCAAAAGGTCAAGATAAAACACAACATTTAGCTTACGTGATGTAGCTGAATAGGGTTTCACCCGTTTGTTTAGGCCTCGTCTACACTTGACATTTAAAACCAGACTTCTGATATACAAACATGACGATCAGATCACAACATGTGTCCTCACCTGGTATTACAAACACAAAAAATGGTGGTCAGCCGGATGCCAAAACACAATCGGGCCACAATGTCAACACAATGCGACTTTTGTGCATCCTCTAGACCTGTACACAGGGTTCCCACACCTTCTGAAACATCAAATTCAAGCACCTTTCAAGGACTTTCAAGACTCAATTTCCTCAAATTCAAGGACCCAACACGGCATAGTTTGAGACAGACCTAGATGAGAATTGATATAATAGGAACTATCCGCTCAGACAACAATTAAAAAGAGAGGCTTGAATGTAGAGGCTTGAACACTAGATGGTCTCTTGCCTTCTCTACCCCAGCACAGCAAAACAATATATTGTGAAATATGTGTAAAGTTGTTGTTTTTTGAGAGAGAGAGAGAGAAGAATTCAAGCACTTTCAATGACCCATGTCTATTTTCAAAAACCTTTAAGGCCTTGATTTTTTTTTCTATGAAATTCACAAACTTTCAAGGATTTCAAGGACCCGTGGGAGCCCTGTGTACAGTTATCATAAAGTAGTATGTGATCATCCTGTTCGGATGACAAAAGGATTGGATTGAAGTGTCAAGTGTAGATGCGGCCTTAGATGTCATGCGTCTGTGAAGCTTATGTGAAGCCTCAACCCTATCAGCAGGTGAGTTACCTGTGCTGGTCCAGGGGCACCCAGGTCGAGAAGCAGTCTGGCAGAGTGGCACAGGGAGGTGGCACAGCCTTGGGCATCGCCAAGGCAACGGGAGAGGCCGATGGCCAGCTGGTAACTCTCAAGAGCCTGCAGAGGCTAGGATGAGGAGAGGTGAAGTGAAGAGTTGACATGATGCAGTCTAGTAACGAACGCACATTGGATCTATATCCTTTAAAAATATGCTGAAGACTTTTATGTTCTGTTCGGCTTTTAATTGAGTGTATTTTTTAAAGAGTTAAGCAAGGCTTTTTTAACCGATTGATTTGTTTTTTATGAATCGTTTTAAAGCTGAACTTTTTTTCACGTTTTAATTATGTTAGCTCATGTTTTTTGTAAAGCATTACGAGTCTAGATTAATTTGTATGATTATGTGGTATACAAATAAATGAGCCTTTGTCTTCATAACCCCTACCCGTCAAAAGGCAAGATGGAGCCATAAACCCGTCTGCTCAAAACTATCAGATCCCTTTCAGATCTGAATGTGCCAAAGGGCAGTTGAAGACTAACACTAACTGATAAGTCTCTTACCTTGCCCATGAGTTTGTAGAGAGCAGCGGTGAGGGCGATGGAGGAACAGGTCTGTTTGGGGTTCCTGACTGAAGGCAGATCTTTACGCTTCTGCAGCAGAGAGGACCACTCTCTCAGCGCCCTGTCCAGAGGCTGGCTCCGCTCTGAGGAGACAGACAGACAAACACCCAGGTCAACCCAGGTCAACCCAGGTCAACCCAGGTCAACCCAGGTCAACCCAGGTCTGGTGGATTCTAACCGGGGAGGCGGCGATGAGGTGATTATTTGAATCTTCAGGGTCGAGTATTTCAAATTTTTCTAATCTGGAGAATCAGAATGATCCGGATTCTTTTTTGCTAACCAAGATCAGATCAAGCTGGCTGATTTCCCCCCCCCCCTGTACTACTCAAAATCGGCCAGATAGATCTGATCCTGGATAGCAAAAACTTGCTTTGTCCAGATCTAGATTAAACGTTTTGAAATACGATGGTCTACCAGGACCAGGGCTGGCCACCCCTGTAAACAACAGGCTGACAGACATCCTAACTGAGGTCTGACACACACAAGGCTGATGCTGTTACAGGATTCCTCCCCATCTTCCGCCAGAGACTAGACCCATCTCTTCAGGCTACACCTTAACTGTCCCCCCGGAGAGATCTACTACCCGCCCTTACTGTCCCTCCTGAGACATCTACTACCCCCCACCATACTGTTTCTCCTGAGACATCTACTACCCCCCACCATACTGTTTCTCCTGAGACATCTACTACCCCCCACCATACTGTTTCTCCTGAGACATCTACTACCCCCCACCATACTGTCCCTCCTGAGACATCTACTACCCCCCACCATACTGTTTCTCCTGAGACATCTACTACCCCCCACCATACTGTTTCTCCTGAGACATCTACTACCCCCCACCATACTGTTTCTCCTGAGACATCTACTACCCGCCCCCATACTGATCTCCTGAGACATCTACTACCCGCCCCCATACTGTTTCTCCTGAGACATCTACTACCCCCCACCATACTGTTTCTCCTGAGACATCTACTACCCGCCCCCATACTGTTTCTCCTATGTCCCCCCAAAAAATCACTTCTTCTAGCCGACTGCCAATGGCTCCAGGCCTGAACATAGATTACTTGTTCCTGCTATGACTGGTGGATAGATGACTCACATAGACAGTCGAATGTATTTGTTGTAAGTCGCTTTGGAATAAGACGTCTGCTAAATGCCAAAGATGTAAATGTAATTCTTTACTGCTCTCTGCCGCCAAGTCGAAGCCGAGCCCCTCGTACACCAGGTGACTGTCCTGCTGCTTCTGCTTGTCCTCGTAGTCCAGGTCGTTGCTGCTCACAGGAACGGCGTCGCCCCCGGCCCGCTCACTCACATCCTGCAACTTCTTCTCTGTCTCGATGGCCTAGAAAAGGGCCAGGAAGAAATCCCAACGGTCAGTTTTAAGGCTTAAATTTCCATAAAGACACATAAAGAAGGAAAAGGGGAAAATGTTCAACTCCTGATACTCAAACTAGGGAGCACCGACCTCCTGTAGGGTCTTCTCCAGGGTGCAGATGTAGAGCCACAAAGAGGCGTGGGCCTTGTCATCCTTGAGCCTATCAGCATTCTTACTGGTCTCTTGCTCCTCCTCCAGCAAGCGCAGGGCCTCTTGGGTAAAATCAACTGCCGAGCTGCACAGTTGCAAAGAATTATTATTATTTTTTTATTTTTTTATATAAAAAGAAGGCACTTACGTGGGCCATGTTTGTGTGTTCTGTAAATCGTTCACTCTACAGTTCAAGGTAAATCCTACCAGTCTGTCTGTTCGCTGAAGTCCTGGAAACACACCACCTGGGCCATCTCACACAGGTAGACAGCACGCAGGTGTGTGTGGGAGCTGCTCTCGTGGCAGATGTCCAGCAGGTCACAGAGTGTGTTGTAGCGCTCCTCGGTGGTGTCTCCTGACACCTCCTTGTAGACGCGTAGCTCCTCCTCGAGGAGACAGAGCATCACGCCCTCGTCTGGGACGTTACACCCAAAACCGTCGCGCAGAGTCCTGATTCAGAATGGCTTTTATTACATCTCAATCTACAAGTACACAAGAGTAAAATTCTTCTGGCTTTGGTTCCTCAACATTGGCATTCAGATACAAATGTCAACGTTAAGTAACAAAAACGAAAGAATGTTCAACAACATGACAGGGGAGGGTTACTCCAATCAGTCGCTCTGTATGCGTAACATTAAATGGTAAATGGACTGCACTTATATAGCGCCTTTATCCAAAGCGCTTTACAACGGCCTCTCATTCACCCATTCACACACGCATTCACACACCAATGGCGGTAAGCTACCATGCAAGGTGCCGGCCCGCTCACTGGGAGCAATTTGGGGTTCAGTGACTTGCCCAAGGACACTTCGACATGTGGCCAGTCGGGGCTCGAACCGCCGATCTGCCAACCTACCTCCTGCGCCACAGCCGCTCCAGTAAAAATATAACCTTTACTGGAGGAGGAATTTAGAAGTACTGGAGGGATGATGAAGTATTTAACCACAGGGCAAGTTACAACCACAAACAGTTCAAGTCATTAATAGAAACTCAAGAGAAGAATAAAGGAGACAAGATGAAAAATGTACCTCCTTGACATCACACAGACACTTAACAACAACAGAAGCCTTGTGAACAGTGGATCCCTACTAGTAACCAATACCTGAGGCATGTGTCCTCCTGACCGGCCTGAACGGCATCCACCTTGATTTTGACCCACAGAGAGACGGGCTCCGTCATGTGACCCGTGACCCGGTCACCCAGGGCCTGCAGCCACAGGATGACCCAGTCCAAGGCACGCTCCAGCTGACCGCTCCGGCGAGAGCTCTGCACCGCCCACCTGAAGGCCCAGCTCAACTGGAGAAAGACACACCAAATGTGTTGATGAACAATATCTGAATGGAGGGGCGCCTCTCTCTGATATGCTCTCTCTCTCCCTGTCAATCTCTACTGTCTATCCCATTAAAGCAGAAATGCCCAAAAAACATATTAAAAAAAACAAACAATACAACAAAAAAACAACAACATCCGATTGAATTCATGTACAGTAGCTCTTTCCCAAAGTATCAATGACTTTCACATCGAAACCTATCCACCCACGGAAATCCACTCAAATCTACTAACAAATTAACATGTTTAGAGACGCCTAAGCAGTGTAGTAGCTCACTAAGGTGCATGCAGCGTAATCGCAGGGTCCCTGGTTCGATTCTGGCCATCGACCTATCCTGCATGTCATCCCTCCTCTCTCCAACCCATCTTTCCTGTCAATCTCTATCCCAATAAAGCAGAAATGCCCTAAAAACAAATATATATATATTTAAAAATGAAGATAATCTACTAACAAATGAACATGTTTAAAGGGGTAGGTATTACCTCATTAGACAGAGAGGCAGGGCAGTTCTTCCGTAGGTCCTGGCACAGGATCTCCAACAGAGTGAAGGCCTGGTCGTACAGCCGGCGGTTGTAAAGAGTACATGCCAGCCTATTCACTGTTGTGACTATAGAGAGGACGGCAGACACACACACACAGACACATCAGCCATCTGGTATTAACATGCTGGGGCTGAACCAGATTAAATGAGATGCCACAATCGGTCAGTTACCTGCTTGGACGAGCATGTCGTCACTGGGCAGTTTGCGGACTTCAGTCATCATCCGGCCTGCTGTGGCATTGCAATACAGCAGTACTCTGTCTAGTGTCTCCCTCTTCTCCAGCTGAAACAAAACAACAGCATTTTCATTCAAATTAGCAATTTGAGCTCAAATAAATGTGACTGCTGACTTAACAATTACCAACAACTTTATAAACTAGGGCCATGATCCAATGGCCTGAACTGAAGTAGAATTCCAAAGAGGATAAAAACTCATTTGGGTGAGAGCTGGGAGCCTTCTTACCTTCGAAGCAAACAGGCTCTCATAGGCAAACACCAAGACCCGGGACATGCTGAAACACAGCATCTTCTGAATTTGGCTCTCGGGCCAAAATCCTTTTAAATCCTGTTAAAGAGCGACATACACACCCACCCGACATGTTTCTGTGAGAACATTGGAAATTCTTCCACTACAGCATTTTATCATGATACAATCAGGGGTGCAAATTGGGGATGGCCCAAAAAGGTGACACTTTTTTATTTTTGCCTGAAAACGAAGAAAATGTATCAATGGTCTAACCGTGTAAGTAGCGGCAGCCCTGACCATAACACCCTCATAATTACTTGGAAAACAGTTTACTCTGACTGTTATCCACGCTGTCTGGAATTGTACCTAGCTGCCTGAAGCTAAAAGTTATTTCAACAGCAGCAGAGTTTAGCAGACAGGAAGATTAGTCAGCTCACGCATCATGTGACTTGGATGAGACTTAGACGTAAAAACGGCTAATTTAGCAGAAAGGTGACAAGTCTGCACGCCTGACAATGATAAATGTCACCAACCTTCTGTGATCTCTTCTGTACTAGTAATGGATGGTACTCCCGCAGAAAGGAGAACAAGGCGAGCAGGCCTGCTCCACTCAGACCCTTGCTCTCGCCTGCCTCCACTGCCCACACCACCATCTCGCATCCCTCCAGGACAGCATGGGCCACCGGGTCCTCTAAGGCAGCAGGGAGAGACCTGAGGTCCCATGCACAGTCTGTGAATGCCAGCCGACAATCCTCTCCTGAGCTCAGGGAGCGATGTACGTCTACTGCCTGCCTGCCCAACACCAGAGCGTGCCTGAGCCAGTAATACTTAGTACACTCCTTGACCCTACCCATAACACCGTCCATCAGTCCTGAGGCCAGACCCCAGCAGCCTGCCTTACAGAGGAGCTTGGAGTTCATCAGCACCACCTCACAGAGCGTAGAGAGGCAGGGTTGCTCCGAGAGGTCCCTGTCCCCTTCCCCGCCTTGTCCCCCAGTCCAATGGGCCAGGAGGTGACTGTGTGTCTCCTGTAGGAGGAAGGAAGCGTCCTCCTCCGTCAGAGTCCCACAGCTCTTCTCGTACTGGGCCAGGGCGCGATTTGTGTACATGGGTACTTCGGAGCTCGAGAGAGGAAGTGGACTCCCCCTGTCAAGCAGCAGCAGGAAGCCCAGGGACTGCATCTGGCAACGGAGCTTGTCCCTAGGGTTTAGGGGGGTGTTGTCTTGGACTCCTGACAGTCCATTCCACAGCACGGTAAAGCAGTTCTGCACCACAACACGGAAGTCCCCGGTCTATGAAGACACAGTCAACAACACAACAGATTGAGCAGGTGTACACAGTAAAAACTCGATGCATTATACTATCATACATTTAAAAAGCAAGTACTTCTGCTCCTTTTACCTGTGGAGCTGGAGCAATCCTTTGGTAGAGCAGGGTTCCCAGGTGGCTAAACGGACGGTGCACTCCCAGAGAGCTCAGTTTACTCAGTATGTGGAAGATGATTTTCTCCATGTACAGAGGACTGCTCTGAGCCTCAAACTCCCCGGAAAGGTCATACCCGGAGAGGGCAAACTCCACCAGCTGGATCAGACGTGTGACGTGGTCACTGTCCGGGGGTCCCACTCCCAGTTGATGGTGACAGGCTCGGATAACCCGGTCACAAAACCTTTGAACGTGTCGCCCAGGTCCAGCCCTCACGAAATTCTGTAATGAAAATACAGTTACGGTGTAGTAGCCTACATGGCAAGGCCGACTACATGAATATCTAAAGCCAAAACATAAACGAATCTAGAAACGTTAGCGATAGTTTTGAATGATACATACATTGTCCTACAAAGGAGTAACCTTAGCTAAATAACATATTTAATGTTTAAATAATAATAACATCACTCACCTCCAACTCTTCATGTAGCAGACTGGTCTCCTTTGGACCAGCTGTCCGCTTGATGTAGTCCTCAACTGACAAGACCTTCATCTTCATCTCTGTGGTTAAAACATAATTATGAGATATCTCGTGTTATTTAGAGAAATTGTGTCATCTTGATCTTGCTAGTTTATCTCGGCTAAGGATTGGAGTTAGCACGCTAAGCACGATTTACCATACCATGTGTTAATCTCTTAGGATCTTAACCTCTGTGTTGGCAATTTAGCAGAATGAATATTTGGGTCATTATCATTACGGCAGTAATATCACTCAACTAGCTCAAAGTATTGCATAAATATTTGACCAGTTTTGGATCATAACAATCATAACATAACGGTACATGTGGGAAAACTAGGGTTAGGGTTAGGTGCTAGGGTGCTACGGTTAGGGTTAGGGTTAGGTGCTAGGGTTAAGGTTAGGGTTAGGGTTAGGGTTAGGTTTAGGTGCTAGGGTTAAGGTTAGGGTTAGGGTTAGGGTTAGAGGTAGGGTTAGGGTTAGGGTCAGGTTTAGGTGCTAGGGTTAAGGTTAGGGTTAGGGTTAGGTGCTAGGGTGCTAGGGTTAGGTGCTAGGGTTAGGTTTAGGTGCTAGGGTTAAGGTTAGGGTTAGGGTTAGGTGCAAGGGTGCTAGGGTTAGGTGCTAGGGTGCTAGGGTTAAGGTTAGGGTTAGGTGCTAGGGTTAGGGTTAGGGTTAGGTTTAGGTGCTAGGGTTAAGGTTAGGGTTAGGGTTAGGTGCTAGGGTGCTAGGGTTAAGGTTAGGGTTAGGGTTAGGTGCTAGGGTGCTAGGGTTAAGGTTAGGGTTAGGGTTAGGCATGCCAGCATGTACCAAATCGACATAGCACCTAACCCTAACCCTAGTTTTCCCACATGTACCGTATTCCCACATGGTTACCGTAACACATACATGACATTTTAGCAGGACAAAACGGGATTTATGCATCATATTATTCTGAATAAAACAGTGTTAAACACACTATCCCTACATCACAAATGTACATTATGATAAGTAAAGTAAACTAGCTTAGCTGTTATTGGAAACGAAGCAGCTAGTATCCAGTTGTGGGAGTTGTACTACGTAGTTCTCACTACTGTGGCTGATGTGATGTGATGTGGGTCATGTGACTAGCCAACTCGGTAACATTAGCGTAGCGTGAAATTAGCGTGAAATTAGCATGGAATTAGCATGGAATTAGCATGCTAGCAGGTGTTTTAAGCCTATGTTTGCGATGATATTAAAACATATATAAAGTATGGACTTCAAACCCACCATGATCATCCAACTTTTCACCCTCTGGTTCCATTTCGTTTTCAATCACTACGAAAGCAAAACGTTGTTCCAGTGGCGTCTGTAGTAAATGTGGAACTGTCGTTTTCGTTCAAATGTTTTTACCGTTAGGCGATCAGTGTTGCCATATGGGATTGACAATTTCCAGCCTAACTAACCACAGTCTAAAAAAACAGCTAAATCCACCCAAAACCAGCCCAAAAAACCTAGATTGTCAGAAAACCGCTAATTACTATTGGGCAAGGTGCTCCCTAAACTGTATGTCTGTTGTTGTTGCCAATGATGTTTGTAAAATAAAATAAAATAAAATAAAAACCTGCACATTGTATGTAGCTTCTACTAGGGTTGTGTGTTTTAACTTCACGCATTATGATTTTGTAACTTTCTTTCAGGCACTGATATTTTGATGCTGCCTAAATGCTATTTATCCAGCCAGCCCAACCGCCCAAATTGTTTTTTTCCGGCCCAGTGTGATCAAAAGTAGCACATTCGGCGGTAACACGCCCCATCTGGCAACCCCGTAGGCGATATATATACCTGTTTCAATGCGCGCGCTTTGATTGTGATGTACAGGTGCAACTCAAAAAATTAGAATATCGTGCAAACGTTCATTCATTTCAGTAATTCAACTTAAAGGGTTAAACTTAAATATGATATAGACTCATTGCATTGTACATATGCATGATTATACTTTTCAGAGGGCTGACATTTCTGTATTTAAAATCCTTTTCTTATTGATTTCATGTAATATGAACAATTTCTGAGATATTTAATTTGGAGTTTTCATAAGCTGTAAGCCATAATCATCAAATTTATAACAAATAAAGGCTTTAAATATCTCGCTTTGCATGTAATGAGTCTATATAATATCGAAGTTTAACCCTTTAAGTTGAATTACTGAAATAAATGAACTTTTGCACGATATTCTAATTTTTTGAGTTGCACCTGTAGATCAGGGGTTGGCAACCCAAGCCACGGCAACCCAATGCAGAAGGTAGAGCAGGCGTCTAATGATCGCAAGGTCGGCAAATTGGCGGTTCGAACCCCGGCTGGCTACATGTCGAGGTGTCCTTGGGCAAGACACTGAGCCCAAAATTGCTCCCAATGAGCTTGCCGCCATTGGTGTGTGAATGAGAGGCCACTGGGGAAGCGCTTTGGAATAAGGCTTCTTATTTCCCCTTAGTGTTTTGTTGACTGTGTGGTTTAGAGCTGCAAAATGAGTGATAAGCAAGACATATGTTTGTCATTGAAGTGAAGAATTGGTGTGAGATAAAATACACCAGTTTCAGGTTTTGGTCATTGTGTTTGAGGTTGCGATGATAGTGTTAAAGCGATAGACTAGAGGAAAAACTGTAACACAAGTCTATTTTACTTTCTGTGAGATATCGCCTCCTAGTGGCCTGATTCCATCATTGCCTTTTGTAGCAGGTGCATTGTGCTGCTGAGAGAAATGACACCATCCATCATCAAATCCTGCTTCAACCAATAACCATTACACACAGTGCAAATAATACGACACAGGGAAACATACTTTTAAAGATGGTTTATTTTTCCATAATCAAAAAATTACATTACATATACATATAAAACATTTAGAAACATTAAGCTATGGAATAAGCATTCAATGGTTCAATTAAGAGGCAATCATCAGACATCATTCCCCATATGGCTCCTTCACGAGGTTTGAGGTTACTGCAGTACAGATACGTACACTTCTCACAGAAAATATCTCTCTCTAACCATCCCTCTCTCTCTCTCCCTCTCTCTCTCCCTCCCTCCCTCCCTCCCTCCCCCCCCCCCTCTCTCTCTCTCTCTCTCTCTCTCTCCCTACCTCCCTCCTCCTCCTGCTGCTGCTGTTACCTGGCCCATTAAATGAATTGTGGAACACAAGGCGACTCTTGTACTCATCAGAAAAGACACAGTCAGACACACTGGACACTTATTACAGTCATCTAGCCACTATTATGGGTGAGAAGAAGGGGGGTGGACACTGCTGGCGCCAGGGGCCAGAGACCAATGAGACTGAGCCTTCAGAACCAAACACAGCACCCAGCTCCATGGAGCGCCATGCCTGGTTCATGAAGCTGGAGCCTGGGGGGGGGCAGAGAGTGCACTTGGTCTGGTCTGGTTGGGTTAAAGTTAAATGTGCTCATTGTAATGCTTTGAATGGAATGAGGAATCAGGTATTCTTCCTTCCTCATTCCATGCTTTTTTTGCATTTGCATACTGCATTTCATTGTCTGGTACTTGTACTCTGCAATGACAATAAAGTTAAATCTAATCTAATCTAATTCCAATGATCCAGGTGTTCTCCGCCTCCACCAGCCTCCATTGGTATAACACACCGCCTGAGACAAATACACGATGGAGCTCGATGTGTTAAGCTTTTGTCATATCCATTAGTGAGTTTGTATCAGGATAGTTTACTTCCTGAAGCACAGTGTTTGCTTATCTGGGTACAGTAGCACAGCAGGGAGGATAGGTACACTGTTTACACTTCAGCAGTGTTTGACCTCTGACCTCTGTGGCTTGGGGGGTCACAATTACTCTGACTGCACTACACTGGACGAGGTCATAAAATGTCTTTGTGCACGAGCACACGCACACACACACACGCACGCACACACATAGACATACACACACACACACACACACGCACGCACACACATAGACACACACACACACACACACACACGCACACACACACATAGACATACACACACACACACACGCACACACATAGACACACACACACACACACGCACGCACACACATAGACACACACACACACACACACACACGCAGTACAGTCGGGGCAGCAGATGCTGCACATACATATAGAAATACAGACAAATCGATTCAAACAATCACATAAAACAAAATGACGTGTCATTTCAAAGATTGCTTTGCTTAATTATTCAAGTCTTTTTTGAGACATCTGCTAACAGCGTTTGAATGTTAGTCATTTGGTTTCTTACAGTGTCTGTGTCTTGTTATTACATGTTTTGGATGGTGAGGTGGTTTTCTATTGTAAGAGTTTGGATATGTTCTGGTTTTTGACTGTTTCTATTTTCTGTTGCCTGAATCGCCTTCTGGAGTCCGTTCCATCTTCATGAAAAATTATATTGTTTATGATGTATTTGTTTTTACTGATTCTCAAAACCATCATTACTGTCGTCTGGGCCAAAAGAGGCACAATAATGTTGAAGTTGATTAGGTATTCGTAGCGGACATCCAAATGTATCACAGGATCAAGGCGACATATTTCACTGCACCATATTACTGCATCTATCTGAAGGCTGAAGTCACTGAGACAGGAGTCACTGAGACAGGAGTCACTGAGACAGGAGTCATGGAGACAGGAGTCATGGGGACAGGAGTCATGGATACAGGAGTGATGGAGACAGGAGTCATGGAGACAGGAGTCATGGGGAGAGGAGTCATGGATACAGGAGTCATGGGGAGAGGAGTCATGGATACAGGAGTCATGGGGACAGGAGTCATGGAGACAGGCGTCATGTAGACAGGAGTCATGGGGAGAGGAGTCATGTAGAGAGAAGTCACTGATAGGAATAATGCATTCTTTGTTGTAGGTGGTTGATGGAGCTGCCCTATATTGACCGCAGGAGGATTGCGCTATATGGAAAGGTACTGTGCGGCTATATGGAAAAGGTACTGTGTGGCGTTTTTAACGTCAGTTGCTACAGTGTGTTGGTATACCGGTCGTCACTCGTCACTCAAAGGCAGGGGACAAGGAGGGAGTGCATCAAAACATCTAACCTTTTGTGTGTCCCTCTGTAGCCTATGCCCCCCACCCCCCCCCTTCCCCTCCCCTCCCAACACCCCCACCACCAATCAGAGAGAGCATTGAGAAAGAGGATCAGAGGTACACATTTTGTTTGACAAAAAGTGAGGATTGTGGTTGTCAGTGCAGTACACATGCTATCCTGCTGACTTAACTAAGCTCACACTCTTACTGTAGGGGGTTAAAATGCTATATCATCCCGTGAATTATATTCATGTGCATGATTCATCTTTTTTTCAACAGGCGTTTGGTGGACTTCTCGCACTAAAGATGTTGGCAGCAACCGACAACGTATTCAAGTGTGCTGCAGTGATGGCTCCCATTACAGACTTTAAAATCTACAGTGGGTTGCCTAAATCATTGTTGCTCTTTTTTTTTTATCATGTATTTTTATTCAATCGTTTTTTTATACAACAGTGCATAACAACACGTGTCATTTTTGCTTAAAACAACTATATTAAAGTTACATTTATATTTATCTTTGTTTTCATGAAGAGACAAACTACTATGTAGTAGTTGACAGATGTCATCCTCTAACTTTTGATGTTCCATTTTTGTTCACTGTGATCACAGTTAATTTCCTACTTTTTGGACATCTTGTGGTTCAGTCGTAAATGATTTGTCATTTGTCATAGATGCTGCTTTCTCAGAGAGATACCTGGGTCTACCAGCCAATGAGGAGAGCTTCTATACTGTCAGTAAGGGTTCCGTTCTGGGCCTTCTATTCACAGTGGGCTTTGGGAGTGCCTATAACCCACCTCTGTTCTGTATCAGCTGAGCACAATGTGTCTATTTTTGAGGCTATTTGTCTTGATCCTGTTAATAAGTTCAATATTGAACTAGAAAAGCGACGTACTCACAGATCTGAGGAGGGATACATTTAAATTAAGACACAATTAAGATACATTTCATACAGTATAGATTTTAAAGACATAAATAACATCAAGTGATTGCATGCTCAGTCACTGTCCCAATCGAGATAGAACCTTATCATTCTAAGCTCACGATTTGTGTTTTTCTACATGCATACTGGGATTACTTACTAAACTCTCTGTTTTGGGGGGTGCCAATCAGCTGCCTCCATTACCCCAATCATCACCCACATAATAAACCTCTCCATCAAACAGGGACACGTCCCCCTTGACTTTAAAATAGCAAGGGTAACCCCACTGTATAAAAAAGGAAGCAAATTAGACCCAGGCAACTACCGACCTGTTTCTATTCTTAATTCCATCTCGAAACTTATGGAAAAAATAGTTTATGAACAGGTCGATAGGTACCTTACCGAAAAAAAGCTGATGTATGAATTTCAATCAGGATTCAGAACATCCCATTCCACTGACACATGCCTTCTCTATTTGAACGACCACATCAACCATGAGGTGGACTCGGGCAAGTACTGCGGCATGGTCATGCTGGACCTCCAGAAGGCCTTCGACACAGTAGATCACCACATATTGTTAGATAAACTGAAAGCAATTGGGTTCGATAGAACATCGGTGAGCTGGATGCAATCCTACTTAGAGGGGAGGGAACAGGTGGTTAGTGTGAACGGAACACTGTCCCCCCCCCTCCCAGTGACCTGCGGCGTTCCACAAGGAAGCATTTTGGGACCTTTACTGTTCCTAATATATGTGAATGACATGTCATCAGCATGTGATTGCAATTTGTTCCTGTTCGCGGATGACTCGGCTCTGCTGGTCTCTGACAGGGACATATTGCAGGTGGAAAAAGCGCTAAGCACTGAACTGAGTAGAATCTGCATCTGGCTAGCTGACAATAAACTATCAATACACCTAGGTAAAACTGAAACCATCCTATACGGATCCCCATCTAAACTCAGAAAGGCTGAAAATTTTAAAATAAAAGTGGGTAACATTAATATCACAAGAAAAGAGGATATTACATACCTGGGCTCCATCTTAGAGGCAAATCTTTCCGGAGATAAAATGGCAGCAAAAGTAATCAAAAAAGTGAACCATAGAACTAGATTCTTGTACAGGATATCCTCACTTGTCAGTAAAAACACACTGAGGACCCTATCAGGAGCTCTCATTCAATGTCACTTCGACTATGCCGTAACATCATGGTACTATAGAACCACAAAGGCCCATAAAACAAGACTCCAGACAGCCCAAAATAAACTGGTTAGGCTTCTGCTAGGCCTCAACCCTAGGACACATCTAACCGCTGCTCATTTTTTGAGCCTTGATTGGCTACGAGTAGTTGACAGAGTGCAGCAGCTTGCACTGGGCCTGGTCTTCAAGATACGCTACACCACAAAGACACCCAAGTACCTGTCAACATACTTCCAAAAAGTGAACAACGTCCACACATACAACACCAGAGGAAGCTCCACGAACCACGTTCAACCGCGTTGCACCACAAACAAGGGGTTAAACTCGTTTGCAAACTATGCAGTAAAAATGTGGAACGCCCTTCCTATAATCTTAAAGGAGTGCAAAACACTGCCCACCTTCAAAACCACTCTCAAAAAACATTTACAGGAGGCTGCAATCCGTAACTGGACCCTCTAAATCAAAAATCAGATTAAAAGACCCGAACTACCCACTGTACATACTTTGTGTTTTGTCCCCCGCCCCCACCTGTGGTGTATGTCCCCACCTGTCCTACCCGCTGTACATACCTTATGTTTTGTTGTATTGTTCTTCCCATGATGGATGTGTGTTTATCTTGTAGATAGTAATAGTTATTTGTCTGTATTATCTTGTAGATAGTACTAGCTTTTTTGTCTGTCTTACATGTAACGATGAATTGAGAATCAAGGACCCCAATTGAAATAAGCCAGTGGCTTTCTTGGGTTTTTATCCTGTTAGTTGACCTTGTATGTAATATGTACTTTCATGTACCTACTTCTGCAAATCTTCTAATAAAGTTTTCAATCAATCAATCAATCAATGTCTTGCAGCAAAGGTCCACTTGCAGCACACGGCAGAGCTCATTGACCGCCTAGTGGCGGCGAAGGCCGACTACACCCTGCAGATCTACCCTGACGAGGGCCACACTCTGAGACGCAGCCACAGCGTTCAGCATCTCCACCGTGTCCTGACTCAGTACCTCCAGGACTGCATGGGCCCTCTGCCCCACCGGGAGGGACGAGACGAGAGGACGACTGAATGTTTCCACGAGGACACCTTGAGGGAATGATTACTACTCCAGAACCTTTCTTTCCATTGCTGCGTTTTTTCCTACACAATGAATTAGTAGATGACTTCTATTGCGTTTTGTTGTTGTTTGTTGTTTGTTGAGTAAATAATTGCATTATTAGACCGAGTGTATCCTCCATATTACCAAAAGAAATTATATATATATTGAAAAGCATGTTTCAAAAGAGGATTTGAGAGATCTGTTTAATTGTAGTGCTGATGATAATATAATGTGCTAAAAGCATGGGAGTCAGAAGCAGTTTTAATGGGGGTCTGTGGGTCTTCCCCCAGAAATGTTTTAAAAGGGTAGATGTCATTTCCTGTATTCGGCTTCTGCACTAGAACAGAAATAGATTCGATGACTAATTCAGAGCCGTCTTAAATAATAACCACTCATTGTTTATTTAAACTTGAGAATGTCTTTAAGCTTGCATGCAATTGCAATTTCTGTTAAATGAATTTCGTTAATGTTGGAGAGGACAACTTTAGTCAAAGTGCCCCTATGCATTCTCCAATAAACTAATCTTCCAATAATTTCTGCTACTATGAAGAATCACCAGGGGGGCATTCCATCAACGTCTCTAAAGAAAAATATAGGCATATTTTGATAAGTATCGCAAGATCTATCGAAAATAAACCTGGATTTTCCTTTTCCTAGTGATGTTGATGGAATACCATCAAGACCTTTAAGACATATGAAGGCAAAAATCATTGTACCCTCTAAGCACACCTGCACAAACAGTGATTTCAAGGACAGTTTGGTCATACTGAATTTATTGAAGATCTTTAAAAATATGCAGTGTACACATAGAATATTCATCTAAAATGCATCACTCAGGATAAAAATATTTGCTATATTAAATTAACAAAGGCATTCACACCAAAAGGCATTCGTTTTGGCATTACAAAAAGGTAATTTGTTAAAGATAATGAATGAGGGAAAAAAAAAAAAAAGAGGAATTATTACGGATGTAAACACCAAACACCTTTAAAAGTTTAAAATCATACAAGGGTATAAGAGAGTATAAGAGAGTATAAGAGAGTATAAGAGTCTAGAGAGTATAAGAGAGTATAACTTAATCCTGAGATAGCTGCTCTCACCTTTGATACTAAGTATCAATTATACTTACATTATATACACACACAAAAATACACACTCACACACTCACAAACAGAAGTTTAACATCATACACACTAGTATCGGGGGCATTGGGTGTGAAATTGCTTCGTTTCTAAAACGGTGCGTCTCCTTGTCCTATCGCAAGTGTACGGGGAGGCCGTAGACCACAGGCGCAGCTCCTATGATGTATTTGAGTTGGGTGGCCTGGCGGGATGAGTCCATGTGGTCCAGGAGAGCGGCCCCAGGGCCTGCAGACATCCAGGACTGCAGCAGGGCCGTGGTGAAGCGGTCGATGTCCCGGTCGGTAACGTCCCACAGGTTCCCCAGAACCAACGGGCTACAGGGCAGAGCAGACGGGCATACTAGAACATCCAGTTCACAGACACGCACACAGCAACTGATCACGCACTCAGTTTTTTAATTTCAGTACCTTGTATGGGCAGATTGGGCACTAAAGTAGAATTATCAGGGTTCCCACACATTATGAAACAGCACCTTTCAAGGACTTTCAAGACTCAATTCCCTTAAATTCAAGGACCCAACACGGCATAGTTTGAGACAGAACTAGAGAGGGGAATTCAAGCACTTTCAATGACCCCATGTCTATTTTCAAAAACTTTGAAGACCTTGATTTCTTTTTCTCAAATTCACACACTTTCAAGGATTTCAAGGACCAGTGGGAACCCTGCATGATGTGTGTATAGAATACTGTAAAAGGATTCCCCTTTAGATTCAATTTAATTGGCAGAGTACAGAGACAAGGAAACGCTGTGTATTCGTGCATGCGTCCCTGGGTTTAGCCTGTCTGTCGAGTCTTACCAGCCTGCCATTAGGTAGTCGAGGATGATGCCAGACCCCTCCAGCTCCCCATGCACAGCCAGAGCAGCACTGCTGCAGCCAAACAGCATACAGGCGGCCCTCATCTCCTCCTGCAGGATCTTCTGTCTGTCGAGGAAGCGTGCCCCTGCTCCGTGGCCCACGTAACTACGGCAACAGAGAGTGGCACGTGAGCAACACAGGAAAGACTGGGCAACCTCTGGGCCCGGTTGTTCAAAACTTTTAATCTGGGTCAGAATGACCCCGATTCTTTTCTCTGATGCAGGATCAGATCTATCTGGCTGATTTTGAGTCGTATAGGGGAAATCAGCCAGCTCGAAAGAGTCGGGGTCATTCTGATCCAGATTAAACGTTTTGAACACCTGGGCCCCAGTATTTAAAAAATGTCAAACGAGCTCAGAATGATAGTTCAGATGTTTCTTTTGCGATACAGGATCAGATCGAGCTGGCTGATTTCCCCAATACAACTCAAAACCTGCCACCTGATACTAGATCTGATCCGGGATTGCAAAAGAAAGAATCTGGATCATTCTGATCTAGATTAAACATTTTGAAATACCACACAGAGGAGCTGCAGCAGACATTTCCAAACAGAAGTAAGTTCCAGTCAACTCAATTGTGACATTTCCCTACTCACATGTAGAGATCTTTAGTAGTGACAGCTTCCTGCAGATGGTCAGTGTCGGGAGCAGCCCCACTCACACCTTGCCAAGCATACCCACTTGAGAAGGAAAAGGGAGTGAAGGAAGGAGCGAGAGATAGAGAGAGAGAGAGAGAGAGATATTAATAAGAGACAAATCCTAAACAGCAGCAGACATGCAGTACAGTATGTACTGGCACTCGGCTCACTTGGAGCAGAAGAGGTCTTTAAGTCGCTCCTCTGTGCCTGGAAGGTTGGCATCAGGGTTGAGCACGTAGAACACCTGCTTAGGGTCCACTCCTCGATTCAGGACGCACTCAGGGTCAGACTGAGGGGAGGAAAAGAGACAAGCAGTACGCCCGCGTCACTATTCAGCTTGAAACAAATGAGTCACTAGCATAAAAAAAAGAAGTCATAATTTGCTGCATGCATCTGACTGTTAGTTAACTGTTACTGATTTGTTAGTTTGCTTGTAAGCATCGCCCTCTAGATGGACGGGTTAAGCCCGACTCTCTCCCGACCAACTTGCTCATCCATGCCTGCCCGCACCCAGCTAACTGACCAGGCTAACTGACCAGGCTAACTGACCAAGCTAACTGACCAGGCTAACTGACCAGGCCCCAATGTGCCGATTCAAATAGTGCTTCATCTCACAGTTCTCAGGGCACAGTGGCCCAGTAGGGAGGACAGAGAGGGCATGCGGGTCACGGCACGGGAACTGAGGCAGGAGATGGTCTCCCACGGAAGCTTCTGGAGGTACTGCGGAGGAGGAAACATGATAGATATTACATCACAGCGCTTGCAATACGTGAACAACTAAAAAAAGCATAGTAGTACGTCACACAAACTACCACACTGTGCTTTGTTGTTCGCAGGGTATGTTGACATCGTGGTGCACATTTGAGTGACAGAGTTGCGGAGAGATGGGAAAAGTGTGTGTGTGTGCGATCCCTCATAAACACATGCATGTTTATGATGGATAACTGAGATTATGTGACCCCCCCCCCCCTCCCACCACTAACCTTGTCCAGGATGAGCACCACATGTCCCTGTGGCTCCGCCCTCTCTCGCAGCGCCGACACGGCCGCCCGCAGCAGCGCCACACACTCCTCCGCCCGCTCCGGACACAGTCCCTGGGCGAACCATCGCACGTCTCCCAGGGAGAGGAGAGGAGAGGCCGACAGCAAAGCCTGGAACACACAGGGTTAACGAGAACCGCCTGTTAGTCAACAGAGAGACCGTGTACTCGTATCAATGGACCTATCGCTAAGCCACACCCCCTTTGAAAACTCGGAAAAACAAACAACGCTTCACTGACAGTGACTGACTGACCGTGACTGAATGACATTCAATGACTTACAATGGCGGGAGTTGGCAAATTTCTGATTTCTGCCACAGCAAGTAATACTGTAGACATGTTTTTTTAAAGATGACAAGAATATTTAGTCTAGAAGCTTTTCACCATCAGATATTAGCAAGTTGTTTGTCCGAGTTTTCTGCCTGTAGTGACTTTTGCTGTGATATGATTGGACAATTTCTATTTTGGGGCGTGGCTTAGCGATAGGTCCATTAAGACTCCCTTTCCTTTCACATCCTTTTCTGAGAGGGAGGGGCACACACCTTGAGCATCTCTTCAGAGGTCTGCACTCCCCAGGCAGTGAAGGTCTTGTGGAGGTGCTTGGCCTGGGTGATGAGCTTGGGGTCAGAGGTCAGGGGCAAAAGAAGCCCCCGCCAGCAGCCCAGCAATGCCTCCATCTTCTCACACAATTTCTAAGACAGGAAAACAAGGGGGGGGGACGGACGGACAAGAGAGGGAGACAAGATTTAGGGGCAAATCAAAAACACCCACATGAGGAACAACCGTTAGACATGCATCCACTTGCTTGTTAAGCATCGCCCTCTAGATGTACGGGTTAAGCCCGACTCTCTCCCGACCAACTTGCTCATCCATGCCTGCCCACACCCAGCAGAGTGACCGCCCGCCCCTGCCCTTACCTTAACGCGACTGTCCAGTGCCCAGCGTCCTGCCCACCACTGGGTCTTCTCCGACTCAGACCACACCACCTTCTGCTGCTTCTGGATACTGTCAAACTCCTGAAGCAGCCAGCTTAAAGGGTGCTACACAGAGACACAGACAGACAGACAGACAGTCAGTATATGTATATGTGTGTGCGCGCACGCATAGGTATCAAGCAACAATCAACGGTGTAATACACATGTAATAGACATGTGTCTGTGTGTGTGAGTCAGTGAGTGAGTGAGTGAGTGAGTGAGTGAGTGTGTGTGTGTGTGTGTGTGTGGGTGTGTGAGTTCCTCACCTGCCGCTGGGCGGTGTGGATGCAGACGGTGACAGGAGAGGAGCCCCTCTCCAGACGGGTCAGCAGGAGGGTGTCCCCAATCTCCCCTGGCTGCACCCTGGCCACCGAGAGCAGACACACCGTCACCCCTACAGAGAGAGAAGTCAGGTCACCATGCTGTAAACCACCAAAACACAACTCGCATTCACTGACAGTTTGCTCCTGGGTGTTAATAAGCTTTATTCAGGGTTCCTACAAGTTTCAACAAGTCAAATGTAGTCTTTTTAGACCTTTTTATAGACCTCTTTGAATAGAATTTTAGACCTATTCGCGACACCATATAGCTTTTTGTCATCGTCGAGGTGATGAAATTAGGGATTTCACTGAATTGGCAAATTGGCATTTTGGTTCTAGCTTCATTATGTTCTGCGTAAATAGATGTGGTCGGACTGATTTCCTTGCAGGATCTCATTCTTAAGACCTAGCACATAATTTTTAGGCACAATAACTGACATTTTTGGCCTTTCTAGGCCTTATGGATTGGTGGATTTTAGACTTAAAGGCTTTTTAAGACCAGCGCGGGAACCCTGTTTATTTATATAGCAGCTTTCTCTTTCTTCCAGCATTGTGACTGCCAATGGCCCCTGGCGCTGAGCATAGATAACTTTTTATTGCGATCACTGACGGATAGATGATTCATTACTTAGACAAATGTATTTGTCGCTTTGGATAAAGGCGTCTGCTAAATGCCCAAAACTGTAAATGTAAACATAAGGTGCATAGCCTGAAGAGATGGGTCTTGATGTAAAACCCTTGAGCTGTACTCAGGGTTCCTACACCCTCTGAAACATCAAATTCAAGCACCTTTCAAGGACTTTCAAGACTCAATTCCTTCAAATTCAAGGGCCCACCACGGCATAGTTTGATCTAGATGAGAATGTATATAATAGGAATGACCATGAACGGTTTTCAAATCTAACGGCGTTATGTTTAAAATCTAGCTAACTAATTAACCGTAGTAACTAGTATGGTTGTTTTATTCCCTTCTACATGTTACCTATATTTTTATTTTAGAGAGAGACAGAGAGAGAGAGAGAGAGAGAGAGAGAGAGGGGAATTCAAGCACTTTCAATGACCCATGTCGATTTTCAAAAACTTTTACGGCCTTGATTTTTTTTCTCAAATTCACAAACATTCAAGGATTTCAAGGACCCGTGGGAACCCTATGTACTGTACCTTTAGGGAGGTTGTTTATTTGTTGGATGAACTGTTGGCAGTGGTGCTGTGGGAAGGCGGAGGGGTCTGCGGTAGGAAAGGCGAAGATGTTCTCCAGCTGAGCTAGTCTCTGCTCCAGAGGGACCGTCCCGGTCCGGGCAGGGGGATCGTCTAGACTCAGAGAACCCAGTTTGTCTGTCAGCTCGCTGGCGTTCTCCTTCAGCTTCCTACAGAAGGAACACAGCAACAAGGTCACTGGATCTTCTCTGACGGAACGACTTAAAAACAATACTACAATAAACACAAAAACAAAAGGAGGAAGAAATAGGATCAAAGAGAGATGCTCATCTCCTGATCTACCCCCTAGCCCCTTGTGTAGATCTGATAGGCTAGGTTGAATCCATTGTTTTGGAAGGCAACTTCCATGGCACTATTGATCATTGCCAGGGGGGGGGAAGGGGCTGATTTGGACTTAGGAAAGAGAATATGGGTGACTGACCTGAGGCGATTTGAGAGATGTCGGATCATGTCATGCTGGGTAGTGACACCCACGGACTGGGCATGGAGCATCGCCGTGGTGACCGGGTCCTGTTGCCCCAGCAAGAGGGCCAGCAGGGTACAGAGGCTGGGGTAGAGGCTGGGTGGGGGGAAATGCTGAAGGGCCAACCAGGCAGAACGCAGCAAAGACTGCACCACCTCCAGAGAAAGACCATCTATGTGGAAGGAAAGGAAAGAGAAAGAGGGAGGGGGGGGGGCTGTTACTCGCCTGTCTTGTCTATACAGATCACTCAGATTCAAACAAAATCTCTTATGTCTCAAATCTCTCAACAGAGCTCTCAGATGCACACCATGGAAGACTAAGTAAGTAAGTAACGTTTATTTATATAGCACAATTTTACAATGACAAACAGCCGCCCAAAGTGCTGGTAAAAGAAAAAAACAAGATAAAATACAGATATAAAACAGATAAAATAGATAAAATCTAAAAACATGGTGCGATACAAATACAAGTGCAGAAATAAAAGTGCAAAAAGTGCAGTGTCGGGAGGCAGGCTGACCTCAGGTCAAAGGCCAGGGAGAAAAGATCTGTTTTAGCTAGTTTTTTAAAAGCCTCGACTAGTGACAGAGCAGGGCCTCAGACTCGTGACGCTCACCTGGCACGGCGTTGGAGTGAAGGGGGCCTCCGCTCCTGAGCTCAGACAAACAGTCTCTCTCTCCGTCACCACACAGGTCCCTCCGCAGGACCTCAAAACCAGTGCCTGGGCCGTCCACAGCCATGCCTGCAGAGAGACGAGGCAAAGTGGAGTCGGTTCAACAGTGACATTAGCCTCAGCGCTCAGGGATGTTACAAGACAACGACACTATGGCATCTTTCAATCCACACACACACACACACACACACACACACACACACACACACACTTACTGGATGCGGCAGACTCCTCAGTCTCAGTGTCGGACGCTCTCAGCTCTTCAATACTGCTGTCCATCATAATCCCTTCCATGTCCTCATCGATTGTCCTCAACCTCTCCGGTTCCTCCCCAGTGTCTGGTCCCCCTGCTCCGGCTGCCGCAGCAGCAGCCTCCCTCCCGGCAGCCTGCTGTCTCCTGGGTCTGCCTCCTCTCCTGGCTGGGGCCGGCACCACCTCCACCACCTCCTCCTCAGAAGAGGTGGAGTGGGGGACCGCTGTGCTAACCTTGCGCCTGCCCTGCCTCTTGGGAAGGGACTTCTTCTCCGCAGGCGGCTCCGGTGCCGCTGGCTGCTTGCGGACGCGGGTCGTTCTGGTGTAGGCGGTCGGCTTTTTTGAGGCCGCCGGTTTCTTCTCTTTGAGCCCCTTCTCTTGGGGGTCGGCCTCTGCGTCACTCTCGTCACTGAATTGCACCTAGGCCAGGAGACAAAAGGTCAGAACCGTGCTGCAATACCCGTGGCAGTTTGCTAGTGATTCGAACTCCACCATACCAATTCATTTCAAGATGCACAAAACAGACCGACATATACAAATATGATAGTAGTACAAGTCTTTATGATCAGGCCTCTCTAAAGATCATATAAGACGCTGGATTATGAAAGCCCTAAAATAATTTGACCTCCTGGGCCCAGTTGTTAAAAAACGTTTAATCTGGATCAGAATGATGCAGATTCTTTTTTGTGATCCAGGATCAGATCAAGCTGGCTGAAATGACTCAAAATGGCTGGGGCGGCTGTGGCTCAGGAGGTAGAGCCGGCGTCTAATAGGTAGAGCCGGCGTCTAATGATCGCAAGGTTGGCAGATCGGCAGTTCGAGCCCCAGCTGGCCACATGTCGAAGTGTCCTTGGGCAAGACACTGAACCCCAAATTGCTCCAAATGAGCGGGACGGCGCCTTGCATGGTAGCATGCCGCCATTGGAGTGTGAATGGGTGAATGAGAGGCCATTGTAAAGTGCTTTGGAATAAGGCGCTATAAGTCAGTCCATTTACCATTTATCCTGGATAGCAAAAAAAAATAAGCGGGATCATTCTGATCCAGATTGTACGTTTTGAACGACTGGGCCCTGGCGTACCTTGAAGCGAGACTTGTTTGTCTTCTTGGGGGCTGCAGGGACAGGCTGGGGTTTCTCCTGAGATGGTGACGCCTCTTCATAAACCTGGAACGCCAGCTTGGGGGCCGCCTTCGCTCCTCCTCCTCCTCCTCTCGGTGCTCTGGCCCGCTGGACAGGGGTGCAGGCCACCGTGGGCACCTCCGTGCTGAAGTCAAACGAGCTGAGCTCCCTCCCTCCAGATCTGGCCTGGGAGGGTTTCACCATCACCGGTGTCATGGGGGGGGCCAGACACTTGCCACTTGCTTTGATGGAGGACAAGGAGAACGTCACTTTGTTCTTGGGGACTCTGGGCGTCTTGGCGTCTTTCGGCTTGGCGGCGGCGATGGCCGCCGGGTCTTCCTTCCTCGTCTTCCTGGCCGAGGCTGGGAGAGGCAGCGGTTTGGCCTTGATGTGGTGCGTCTCCACGTCCCCTTTGGGTGCGTTCCAAGTCCAGGCGGCAGAGAAGAGCTCCTCCGGGGAGCAGTCCCTCTGGGCCGCCAGGGCCAGACATGCGGCCAGGGCTTTGACCGCCAGCAGGCCCGCCCTCAGGGGCCCCAGGTCCGGAGAGGGCTTGGCGGTCACGAACGCCAGGCCGGCCTCCAGGATCTTCCACGGCCCGTGGCCCTTGTCCAGCTGTAGCTCCAGCCCGGCCAGCGCCATGCGCAGGTAAACACTGCCCACCACGTCCTGCAGCAAGGCTGGTTTGGGGAAGCGGTTCGCAGGGCCGGAAACAACACCAGGGAAGAGCCTGGCCAGTCTGACGGCCAGTTTGGCGGTGATGCTCTTGCAGCGGGCCAGGGTGGCCAGGTGGAGCTTGCGGCTGGCGCGGGCTTCCGCCGGGCCCAGCTGGAGGGCCAGGTCGGCCTGCGCGGCCGCCCAGCGTACGGTGACCCGGCCCAGGCTGGGCTCGGAGCAGCAGGGGCACTGGCAGTCGGGCCTGTGGTCCAGGGAGGAGGGCCAGCGCTGGGGCCGAGCTTTGAGCGGCGGGGAGCTGGCCGGGTCCTTCCTCTCCACGGGCTCCTTAGGGAGCCACCTGGTGGTCAGGAAGCTCTTGGAGTCCTCCGCAGGGCTGGGGAGGGGGGGCTCGGGCTTCCGCGACGGACGGCCTTTCCTCGGTTTGATCTTCACTTCAACCTTCTTCTCCTGATTAGAAAAATCTAAGACGTTAAAGAGAGCACAAAACATTGTTAGCATCGTTGGCCACGGGACTCGAAGAGTTTCCAACAGTAAGAGGCACGACTAGGGTGACGTTGACTAACCCATGCAGAGTTCCAGAAGGTTAAAGACTCTGTCCAGGTCCAGTGCACTCTCCACCCTCTCGCCCTTCATCAGCTCCAACTCGGCCTTCAGCACCAGCAGCTCCGCATATCTACACAAGGACAAAGACACTCAGAGTTTCAGAAGCCAAAAGCATGTTTTTTCCAATTCTTGTTCCAAGATTGAAAATGCAGAAAATTGTTGCTCAAAAATGTAAATAAATGTTCAGCATACTAAAAGAAAAAGAAAGATGTTTATACAACTAGTATTGCTGAGAGACACAGACACACAACCCACACCCCACACCCCACACACACATACACACACACACACACACACCCCCCCACACGCACACACACACCCACACCCACACCCACACCCACACACGTACTGGCTAAGAGTCTGCAGCTTGGTGGCCAGTTTGAGGGCCTCCAGACACAGGTGCCTGGCCTCATGTACGGCCCCGGTGCTGCTCCTCACTGCCACAATCTTCAGAGAGCAGCTCAGCAGCTCTGACATCACCAGCCACTTCAACAGCAGGTTCTCACCTGCAGGGGGGGGGGGTCAGAGGTCAACAGGACAGACTGACACACAAGACCAGGTTATTACCGGGGGGGGGGGGGGGGGGCAGAGGGAGCAGGTCAATAGAACAGACTGACAACCAAATTAACCTCAGCACGACTTGCAGACGGACGGGCCTAAAGGAGTATCGTATAAAAGGTAGGCAAATCTTACCACTTTAAAAAATGGGGTACAAGAGTGAGGATTTCCCTTGAGCCACATTCAAGAGGTTTATAGACACGTATTCTACGTGGAGTGGGGGGGAACACCCAAACCGTGGTCAATGAAGCTTCATGAGACGACTTAGCCAGTCGATGCCGCAGTCTATGAAGTACAGTATGTGTGGTGGACAGTATGCCAGCCCAGCCCTACCTTGGTTAATGAAGCGTGTTTCAATGTTACAGTTGGCTCCGTACAAGCCTTTCCCCACCAGCGCCGCCAGCAGACTGGCGAGCCACTCCAGACTCTCAGTGAGGGCAGTGTCTGCAGTCTTCAGTCCTGGAGCACACACACACGCACACACACACGCACACACAAACACATCAACAAAACAGCAATGCAACCAAAACACCTCATTCTCATACCTGTCATATCCCCCTTGGAACTCACAACGCAAAACATCCTAGATTTAAAGCAACAGACGGCATATGACCACTAATGACCATTTTCCAACAGAGGCCACCCTGCAAGCTAAATACAGATATGATATGATATTATATGATAGTATTATTAAAATCCCACCTGGGAATACCACCACTAGTGTGCCCTTGAGTATGGCACTTAGCCCTAAATTACTCCAGGTAGACTGTCCCTGTAATCTTTAATTATACGTTTTTTTGGTATAAAAGCGTCTGCTAAACGGTTCAGATGTAAACGTAAAGGGCCGCTTGGTGGCGTAGCACACTAAGGCGTCAGCCGTGTAATCGCAGGGTCCCCGGTTCGATTCCGACCGTCGACATATCCTGCATGTCACCCCTCTTCTCTCTCACCCATCTTTCCTGTCAATCTCTACCGTCTCTATCCCAATAAAGCATTTTTTTTATTTATTTTTTTATAAATACAAATACAATCTAGGGTGCTGCTGACCATGCTGGGTGATCTGTTGCCGCAGGTCTTGGGACAGCGTGCCCGTGTCCAGACTCAAGTAGGCACTGCTGGTCTGGAGGGTTCGGGCACGATGCAGGTACCAGCTCTTAGAGTACCTCTGCTCTCGGCCCAACTCATTCAGCACCTCACACAGGTAAGGCACCCCAAGCTCCACCTGGAGACATGAAGAGGTACAGGAGAGTTTGAGAGGAGGAGGAGGAGGAGGAGGAGAAGAAAAGGAAACGAGAGATGGTGAGGGTGAGAGAGCAATGGCTACTTGTTTGATCCCTTTGTTATTTATATTGGGTGGTACCAGCATCGGCTAGCGTTGGCCTGACCTAGTGGATAGTGAGTTGGACTGGTGATCAGAAGTTCATGAGTTCCAATCCCACCTGGGAACACCACTCTCTAGTGTGGCCTTGAGTAAGGCACTTAGCCCTAAATTACTCCAGGGAGAATGTCCCTGTAATTGGAGATAAAATATTAACTAATTTGAATAAAAGCGTCTAAATTACGCAATCTGCTACGGCCTAGTGAGCTTCCTCTGTTGTGTCTGTGCGAGTGTGTGTCACTGTCACAAGCTTGTGTGTGTGTGTGTGTTACCTGTCCTGTGCTGTAACAGAGCTGAGCCCTCAGCAGTTTGGCCGTCATAGAGAGAGTAGAGGGTCCCTCAGTGGTGGAGCTGACGGAGTCAGAGGCCAGACACTGCTCTGCTTCCTCCAGTTGGCTCTGAAACAGCCAATCAAAAGGTCAAGATAAAACACAACATTTAGCTTACGTGATGTAGCTGAATAGGGTTTCACCCGTTTGTTTAGGCCTCGTCTACACTTGACATTTAAAACCAGACTTCTGATATACAAACATGACGATCAGATCACAACATGTGTCCTCACCTGGTATTACAAACACAAAAAATGGTGGTCAGCCGGATGCCAAAACACAATCGGGCCACAATGTCAACACAATGCGACTTTTGTGCATCCTCTAGACCTGTACACAGGGTTCCCACACCTTCTGAAACATCAAATTCAAGCACCTTTCAAGGACTTTCAAGACTCAATTTCCTCAAATTCAAGGACCCAACACGGCATAGTTTGAGACAGACCTAGATGAGAATTTATATAATAGGAACTATCCGCTCAGACAACAATTAAAAAGAGAGGCTTGAATGTAGAGGCTTGAACACTAGATGGTCTCTTGCCTTCTCTACCCCAGCACAGCAAAACAATATATTGTGAAATATGTGTAAAGTTGTTGTTTTTTGAGAGAGAGAGAGAGAAGAATTCAAGCACTTTCAATGACCCATGTCTATTTTCAAAAACCTTTAAGGCCTTGATTTTTTTTTCTATGAAATTCACAAACTTTCAAGGATTTCAAGGACCCGTGGGAGCCCTGTGTACAGTTATCATAAAGTAGTATGTGATCATCCTGTTCGGATGACAAAAGGATTGGATTGAAGTGTCAAGTGTAGATGCGGCCTTAGATGTCATGCGTCTGTGAAGCTTATGTGAAGCCTCAACCCTATCAGCAGGTGAGTTACCTGTGCTGGTCCAGGGGCACCCAGGTCGAGAAGCAGTCTGGCAGAGTGGCACAGGGAGGTGGCACAGCCTTGGGCATCGCCAAGGCAACGGGAGAGGCCGATGGCCAGCTGGTAACTCTCAAGAGCCTGCAGAGGCTAGGATGAGGAGAGGTGAAGTGAAGAGTTGACATGATGCAGTCTAGTAACGAACGCACATTGGATCTATATCCTTTAAAAATATGCTGAAGACTTTTATGTTCTGTTCGGCTTTTAATTGAGTGTATTTTTTAAAGAGTTAAGCAAGGCTTTTTTAACCGATTGATTTGTTTTTTATGAATCGTTTTAAAGCTGAACTTTTTTTCACGTTTTAATTATGTTAGCTCATGTTTTTTGTAAAGCATTACGAGTCTAGATTAATTTGTATGATTATGTGGTATACAAATAAATGAGCCTTTGTCTTCATAACCCCTACCCGTCAAAAGGCAAGATGGAGCCATAAACCCGTCTGCTCAAAACTATCAGATCCCTTTCAGATCTGAATGTGCCAAAGGGCAGTTGAAGACTAACACTAACTGATAAGTCTCTTACCTTGCCCATGAGTTTGTAGAGAGCAGCGGTGAGGGCGATGGAGGAACAGGTCTGTTTGGGGTTCCTGACTGAAGGCAGATCTTTACGCTTCTGCAGCAGAGAGGACCACTCTCTCAGCGCCCTGTCCAGAGGCTGGCTCCGCTCTGAGGAGACAGACAGACAAACACCCAGGTCAACCCAGGTCAACCCAGGTCAACCCAGGTCAACCCAGGTCAACCCAGGTCAACCCAGGTCAACCCAGGTCTGGTGGATTCTAACCGGGGAGGCGGCGATGAGGTGATTATTTGAATCTTCAGGGTCGAGTATTTCAAATTTTTCTAATCTGGAGAATCAGAATGATCCGGATTCTTTTTTGCTAACCAAGATCAGATCAAGCTGGCTGATTCCCCCCCCCCTGTACTACTCAAAATCGGCCAGATAGATCTGATCCTGGATAGCAAAAACTTGCATTGTCCAGATCTAGATTAAACGTTTTGAAATACGATGGTCTACCAGGACCAGGGCTGGCCACCCCTGTAAACAACAGGCTGACAGACATCCTAACTGAGGTCTGACACACCCAAGGCTGATGCTGTTACAGGATTCCTCCCCATCTTCCGCCAGAGACTAGACCCATCTCTTCAGGCTACACCTTAACTGTCCCCCCGGAGAGATCTACTACCCGCCCTTACTGTCCCTCCTGAGACATCTACTACCCCCCACCATACTGTTTCTCCTGAGACATCTACTACCCCCCACCATACTGTTTCTCCTGAGACATCTACTACCCCCCACCATACTGTTTCTCCTGAGACATCTACTACCCCCCACCATACTGTTTCTCCTGAGACATCTACTACCCCCCACCATACTGTTTCTCCTGAGACATCTACTACCCCCCACCATACTGTTTCTCCTGAGACATCTACTACCCCCCACCATACTGATCTCCTGAGACATCTACTACCCGCCCCCATACTGTTTCTCCTGAGACATCTACTACCCCCCACCATACTGTTTCTCCTGAGACATCTACTACCCGCCCCCATACTGTTTCTCCTATGTCCCCCCAAAAAATCACTTCTTCTAGCCGACTGCCAATGGCTCCAGGCCTGAACATAGATTACTTGTTCCTGCTATGACTGGTGGATAGATGACTCACATAGACAGTCGAATGTATTTGTTGTAAGTCGCTTTGGAATAAGACGTCTGCTAAATGCCAAAGATGTAAATGTAATTCTTTACTGCTCTCTGCCGCCAAGTCGAAGCCGAGCCCCTCGTACACCAGGTGACTGTCCTGCTGCTTCTGCTTGTCCTCGTAGTCCAGGTCGTTGCTGCTCACAGGAACGGCGTCGCCCCCGGCCCGCTCACTCACATCCTGCAACTTCTTCTCTGTCTCGATGGCCTAGAAAAGGGCCAGGAAGAAATCCCAACGTTCAGTTTTAAGGCTTAAATGTCCATAAAGACACATAAAGAAGGAAAAGGGGAAAATGTTCAACTCCTGATACTCAAACTAGGGAGCACCGACCTCCTGTAGGGTCTTCTCCAGGGTGCAGATGTAGAGCCACAAAGAGGCGTGGGCCTTGTCATCCTTGAGCCTATCAGCATTCTTACTGGTCTCTTGCTCCTCCTCCAGCAAGCGCAGGGCCTCTTGGGTAAAATCAACTGCCGAGCTGCACAGTTGCAAAGATTTATTTTTTATTTATTTATTTTTTTATATAAAAAGAAGGCACTTACGTGGGCCATGTTTGTGTGTTCTGTAAATCGTTCACTCTACAGTTCAAGGTAAATCCTACCAGTCTGTCTGTTCGCTGAAGTCCTGGAAACACACCACCTGGGCCATCTCACACAGGTAGACAGCACGCAGGTGTGTGTGGGAGCTGCTCTCGTGGCAGATGTCCAGCAGGTCACAGAGTGTGTTGTAGCGCTCCTCGGTGGTGTCTCCTGACACCTCCTTGTAGACGCGTAGCTCCTCCTCGAGGAGACAGAGCATCACGCCCTCGTCTGGGACGTTACACCCAAAACCGTCGCGCAGAGTCCTGATTCAGAATGGCTTTTATTACATCTCAATGTACAAGTACACAAGAGTAAAATTCTTCTGGCTTTGGTTCCTCAACATTGGCATTCAGATACAAATGTCAACGTTAAGTAACAAAAACGAAAGAATGTTCAACAACATGACAGGGGAGGGTTACTCCAATCAGTCGCTCTGTATGCGTAACATTAAATGGTAAATGGACTGCACTTATATAGCGCCTTTATCCAAAGCGCTTTACAACGGCCTCTCATTCACCCATTCACACACGCATTCACACACCAATGGCGGTAAGCTACCATGCAAGGTGCCGGCCCGCTCACTGGGAGCAATTTGGGGTTCAGTGACTTGCCCAAGGACACTTCGACATGTGGCCAGTCGGGGCTCGAACCGCCGATCTGCCAACCTACCTCCTGCGCCACAGCCGCTCCAGTAAAAATATAACCTTTACTGGAGGAGGAATTTAGAAGTACTGGAGGGATGATGAAGTATTTAAGCGAACACCACAGGGCAAGTTACAACCACAAACAGTTCAAGTCATTAATAGAAACTCAAGAGAAGAATAAAGGAGACAAGATGAAAAATGTACCTCCTTGACATCACACAGACACTTAACAACAACAGAAGCCTTGTGAACAGTGGATCCCTACTAGTAACCAATACCTGAGGCGTGTGTCCTCCTGACCGGCCTGAACGGCATCCACCTTGATTTTGACCCACAGGGAGACGGGCTCCGTCATGTGACCCGTGACCCGGTCACCCAGGGCCTGCAGCCACAGGATGACCCAGTCCAAGGCACGCTCCAGCTGACCGCTCCAGTGAGAGCTCTGCACCGCCCACCTGAAGGCCCAGCTCAACTGGAGAAAGACACACCAAATGTGTTGATGAACAATATCTGAATGGAGGGGCGCCTCTCTCTGATATGCTCTCTCTCTCCCTGTCAATCTCTACTGTCTATCCCATTAAAGCAGAAATGCCCAAAAAACATATTTAAAAAAACAAACAATACAACAAAAAAACAACAACATCCGATTGAATTCATGTACAGTAGCTCTTTCCCAAAGAATCAACGACTTTCACATCGAAACCTATCCACCCACGGAAATGAGGCATCCACTCAAATCTACTAACAAATTAACATGTTTAGAGACGCCTAAGCAGTGTAGTAGCTCACTAAGGTGCATGCAGCGTAATCGCAGGGTCCCTGGTTCGATTCTGGCCATCGACCTATCCTGCATGTCATCCCTCCTCTCTCCAACCCATCTTTCCTGTCAATCTCTATCCCAATAAAGCAGAAATGCCCTAAAAACAAATATATATATATATTTAAAAATGAAGATAATCTACTAACAAATGAACATGTTTAAAGGGGTAGGTATTACCTCATTAGACAGAGAGGCAGGGCAGTTCTTCCGTAGGTCCTGGCACAGGATCTCCAACAGAGTGAAGGCCTGGTCGTACAGCCGGCGGTTGTAAAGAGCACATGCCAGCCTATTCACTGTTGTGACTATAGAGAGGACGGCAGACACACACACAGACACATCAGCCATCTGGTATTAACATGCCGGGGCTGAACCAGATTAAATGAGATGCCACAATCGGTCAGTTACCTGCTTGGACGAGCATGTCGTCACTGGGCAGTTTGCGGACTTCAGTCATCATCCGGCCTGCTGTGGCATTGCAATACAGCAGTACTCTGTCTAGTGTCTCCCTCTTCTCCAGCTGAAACAAAACAACAGCATTTTCATTCAAATTAGCAATTTGAGCTCAAATAAATGTGACTGCTGACTTAACAATTACCAACAACTTTATAAACTAGGGCCATGATCCAATGGCCTGAACTGAAGTAGAATTCCAAAGAGGATAAAAACTCATTTGGGTGAGAGCTGGGAGCCTTCTTACCTTCGAAGCAAACAGGCTCTCATCGGCAAACACAAAGACCCGGGACATGCTGAAACACAGCATCTTCTGAATTTGGCTCTCGGGCCAAAATCCTTTTAAATCCTGTTAAAGAGCGACATACACACCCACCCGACATGTTTCTGTGAGAACATTGGAAATTCTTCCACTACAGCATTTTATCATGATACAATCAGGGGTGCAAATTGGGGATGGCCCAAAAAGGTGACACTTTTTTATTTTTGCCTGAAAACGAAGAAAATGTATCAATGGTCTAACCGTGTAAGTAGCGGCAGCCCTGACCATAACACCCTCATAATTACTTGGAAAACAGTTTACTCTGACTGTTATCCACGCTGTCTGGAATTGTACCTAGCTGCCTGAAGCTAAAAGTTATTTCAACAGCAGCGGAGTTTAGCAGACAGGAAGATTAGTCAGCTCACGCATCATGTGACTTGGATGAGACTTAGACGTAAAAACGGCTAATTTAGCAGAAAGGTGACAAGTCTGCACGCCTGACAATGATAAATGTCACCAACCTTCTGTGATCTCTTCTGTACTAGTAATGGATGGTACTCCCGCAGAAAGGAGAACAAGGCGAGCAGGCCTGCTCCACTCAGACCCTTGCTCTCGCCTGCCTCCACTGCCCACACCACCATCTCGCATCCCTCCAGGACAGCATGGGCCACCGGGTCCTCTAAGGCAGCAGGGAGAGACCTGAGGTCCCATGCACAGTCTGTGAACGCCAGCCGACAATCCTCTCCTGAGCTCAGGGAGCGATGTACGTCTACTGCCTGCCTGCCCAACACCAGAGCGTGCCTGAGCCAGTAATACTTAGTACACTCCTTGACCCTACCCATAACACCGTCCATCAGTCCTGAGGCCAGACCCCAGCAGCCTGCCTTACAGAGGAGCTTGGAGTTCATCAGCACCACCTCACAGAGCGTAGAGAGGCAGGGTTGCTCCGAGAGGTCCCTGTCCCCTTCCCCGCCTTGTCCCCCAGTCCAATGGGCCAGGAGGTGACTGTGTGTCTCCTGTAGGAGGAAGGAAGCGTCCTCCTCCGTCAGAGTCCCACAGCTCTTCTCGTACTGGGCCAGGGCGCGATTTGTGTACATGGGTACTTTGGAGCTCGAGAGAGGAAGTGGACTCCCCCTGTCAAGCAGCAGCAGGAAGCCCAGGGACTGCATCTGGCAACGGAGCTTGTCCCTAGGGTTTAGGGGGGTGTTGTCTTGGACTCCTGACAGTCCGTTCCACAGCACGGTAAAGCAGTTCTGCACCACAACACGGAAGTCCCCGGTCTATGAAGACACAGTCAACAACACAACAGATTGAGCAGGTGTACACAGTAAAAACTCGATGCATTATACTATCCTACATTTAAAAAGCAAGTACTTCTGCTCCTTTTACCTGTGGAGCTGGAGCAATCCTTTGGTAGAGCAGGGTTCCCAGGTGGCTAAACGGACGGTGCACTCCCAGAGAGCTCAGTTTCCTCAGTATGTGGTAGATGATTTTCTCCATGTACAGAGGACTGCTCTGAGCCTCAAACTCCCCGGAAAGGTCATACCCGGAGAGGGCAAACTCCACCAGCTGGATCAGACGTGTGACGTGGTCACTGTCCGGGGGTCCCACTCCCAGTTGATGGTGACAGGCTCGGATAACCCGGTCACAAAACCTTTGAACGTGTCGCCCAGGTCCAGCCCTCACGAAATTCTGTAATGAAAATACAGTTACGGTGTAGTAGCCTACATGGCAAGGCCGACTACATGAATATCTAAAGCCAAAACATAAACGAATCTAGAAACGTTAGCTATAGTTTTGAATGATACATACATTGTCCTACAAAGGAGTAACCTTAGCTAAATAACATATTTAATGTTTAAATAATAATAACATCACTCACCTCCAACTCTTCATGTAGCAGACTGGTCTCCTTTGGACCAGCTGTCCGCTTGATGTACTCCTCAACTGACAAGACCTTCATCTTCATCTCTGCGGTTAAAACATAATTATGAGATATCTCGTGTTATTTAGAGAAATTGTGTCATCTTGATCTTGCTAGTTTATCTCGGCTAAGGATTGGAGTTAGCACGCTAAGCACGATTTACCATACCATGTGTTAATCTCTTAGGATCTTAACCTCTGTGTTGGCAATTTAGCAGAATGAATATTTGGGTCATTATCATTACGGCAGTAATATCACTCAACTAGCTCAAAGTATTGCATAAATATTTTACCAGTTTTGGATCATAACAATCATAACATAACGGTACATGTGGGAAAACTAGGGTTAGGGTTAGGTGCTAGGGTGCTACGGTTAGGGTTAGGGTTAGGTGCTAGGGTTAAGGTCAGGGTTAGGGTTAGGTTTAGGTGCTAGGGTTAAGGTTAGGGTTAGGGTTAGGGTTAGAGGTAGGGTTAGGGTTAGGGTTAGGGTTAGGTGCTAGGGTTAAGGTTAGGGTTAGGGTTAGGTGCTAGGGTGCTAGGGTTAGGTGCTAGGGTTAGGGTTAGGTTTAGGTGCTAGGGTTAAGGTTAGGGTTAGGGTTAGGTGCTAGGGTTAGGTGCTAGGGTGCTAGGGTTAAGGTTAGGGTTAGGGTTAGGGTTAGGTTTAGGTGCTAGGGTTAAGGTTAGGGTTAGGGTTAGGTGCTAGGGTGCTAGGGTTAAGGTTAGGGTTAGGGTTAGGTGCTAGGGTGCTAGGGTTAAGGTTAGGGTTAGGGTTAGGGTTAGGGTTAGGCATGCCAGCATGTACCAAATCGACATAGCACCTAACCCTAACCCTAGTTTTCCCACATGTACCGTATTCCCACATGGTTACCGTAACACATACATGACATTTTAGCAGGACAAAACGGGATTTATGCATCATATTATTCTGAATAAAACAGTGTTAAACACACTATCCCTACATCACAAATGTACATTATGATAAGTAAAGTAAACTAGCTTAGCTGTTATTGGAAACGAAGCAGCTAGTATCCAGTTGTGGGAGTTGTACTACGTAGTTCTCACTACTGTGGCTGATGTGATGTGATGTGGGTCATGTGACTAGCCAACTCGGTAACATTAGCGTAGCGTGAAATTAGCATGAAATTAGCATGGAATTAGCATGGAATTAGCATGCTAGCAGGTGTTTTAAGCCTATGTTTGCGATGATATTAAAACATATATAAAGTATGGACTTCAAACCCACCATGATCATCCAACTTTTCACCCTCTGGTTCCATTTCGTTTTCAATCACTACGAAAGCAAAACGTTGTTCCAGTGGCGTCTGTAGTAAATGTGGAACTGTCGTTTTCGTTCAAATGTTTTTACCGTTAGGCGATCAGTGTTGCCATATGGGATTGACAATTTCCAGCCTAACTAACCACAGTCTAAAAAAACAGCTAAATCCACCCAAAACCAGCCCAAAAAACCTAGATTGTCAGAAAACCGCTAATTACTATTGGGCAAGGTGCTCATCTCCTGCTCCCTAAACTGTATGTCTGTTGTTGTTGCCAATGATGTTTGTAAAATAAAATAAAATAAAATAAAAACCTGCACATCGTATGAAGCTTCTACTAGGGTTGTGTGTTTTAACTTCACGCATTTTGTAACTTTCTTTCAGGCACTGATATTTTGATGCTGCCTAAATGCTATTTATCCAGCCAGCCCAACCGCCCAAATTGTTTTTTTCCGGCCCAGTGTGATCAAAAGTAGCACATTCGGCGGTAACACGCCCCATCTGGCAACCCCGTAGGCGATATATATACCTGTTTCAATGCGCGCGCTTTGATTGTGATGTACAGGTGCAACTCCAAAAATTAGAATATCGTGCAAACGTTCATTCATTTCAGTAATTCAACTTAAAGGGTTAAACTTAAATATGATATAGACTCATTGCATTGTACATATGCATGATTATACTTTTCAGAGGGCTGACATTTCTGTATTTAAAATCCTTTTGTTTTCATGTAATATGAACAATTTCTGAGATATTCAATTTGGGGTTTTCATAAGCTGTAAGCCATAATCATCAAATTTATAACAAATAAAGGCTTTAAATATCTCGCTTTGCATGTAATGAGTCTATATAATATCGAAGTTTAACCCTTTAAGTTGAATTACTGAAATAAATGAACTTTTGCACGATATTCTAATTTTTTGAGTTGCACCTGTAGATCAGGGGTTGGCAACCCAAGCCACGGCAACCCAATGCAGAAGGTAGAGCAGGCGTCTAATGATCGCAAGGTCGGCAAATTGTCGGTTCGAACCCCGGCTGGCTACATGTCGAGGTGTCCTTGGGCAAGACACTGAGCCCAAAATTGCTCCCAATGAGCTTGCCGCCATTGGTGTGTGAATGAGAGGCCACTGGGGAAGCGCTTTGGAATAAGGCTTCTTATTTCCCCTTAGTGTTTTGTTGACTGTGTGGTTTAGAGCTGCAAAATGAGTGATAAGCAAGACATATGTTTGTCATTGAAGTGAAGAATTGGTGTGAGATAAAATACACCAGTTTCAGGTTTTGGTCATTGTGTTTGAGGTTGCGATGATAGTGTTAAAGCGATAGACTAGAGGAAAAACTGTAACACAAGTCTATTTTACTTTCTGTGAGATATCGCCTCCTAGTGGCCTGATTCCATCATTGCCTTTTGTAGCAGGTGCATTGTGCTGCTGAGAGAAATGACACCATCCATCATCAAATCCTGCTTCAACCAATAACCATTACACACAGTGCAAATAATACGACACAGGGAAACATACTTTTAAAGATGGTTTTATTTTCATAATCAAAAAATTACATTACATATACATATAAAACATTTAGAAACATTAAGCTATGGAATAAGCATTCAATGGTTCAATTAAGAGGCAATCATCAGACATCATTCCCCATATATGGCTCCTTCACGAGGTTTGAGGTTACTGCAGTACACATACGTACACTTCTCACAGAAAATATCTCTCTCTAACCATCCCTCTCTCTCTCTCCCTCTCTCTCTCTCTCCCCCCCCCCCCCTCTCTCTCTCTCTCTCTCTCTCTCTCTCTCTCTCTCTCTCTCTCTCTCTCTCCCTCCCTCCCTCCCTCCCCCTCTCTCTCTCTCTCTCTCTCTCTCTCCCTCCCTCCCTCCCTCCCTCCCCCCCCCCTCTCTCTCTCTCTCTCTCTCCCTCCCTACCTCCCTCCTCCTCCTGCTGCTGCTGTTACCTGGCCCATTAAATGAATTGTGGAACACAAGGCGACTCTTGTACTCATCAGAAAAGACACAGTCAGACACACTGGACACTTATTACAGTCATCTAGCCACTATTATGGGTGAGAAGAAGGGGGGTGGACACTGCTGGCGCCAGGGGCCAGAGACCAATGAGACTGAGCCTTCAGAACCAAACACAGCACCCAGCTCCATGGAGCACCATGCCTGGTTCATGAAGCTGGAGCCTGGGGGGGGGACAGAGAGTGCACTTGGTCTGGTCTGGTTGGGTTAAAGTTAAATGTGCTCATTGTAATGCTTTGAATGGAATGAGGAATCAGGTATTCTTCCTTCCTCATTCCATGCTTTTTTTGCATTTGCATACTGCATTTCATTGTCTGGTACTTGTACTCTGCAATGACAATAAAGTTAAATCTAATCTAATCTAATTCCAATGATCCAGGTGTTCTCCGCCTCCACCAGCCTCCATTGGTATAACACACCGCCTGAGACAAATACACGATGGAGCTCGATGTGTTAAGCTTTTGTCATATCCATTAGTGAGTTTGTATCAGGATAGTTTACTTCCTGAAGCACAGTGTTTGCTTATCTGGATACAGTAGCACAGCAGGGAGGATAGGTACACTGTTTACACTTCAGCAGTGTTTGACCTCTGACCTCTGTGGCTTGGGGGGTCACAATTACTCTGACTGCACGACACTGGACGAGGTCATAAAATGTCTTTGTGCATGAGCACACGCACACACACACACGCACGCACACACATAGACATACACACACACACGCAGTACAGTCGGGGCAGCAGATGCTGCACATACATATAGAAATACAGACAAATCGATTCAAACAATCACATAAAACAAAATGACGTGTCATTTCAAAGATTGCTTTGCTTAATTATTCAAGTCTTTTTTGAGACATCTGCTAACAGCGTTTGAATGTTAGTCATTTGGTTTCTTACAGTGTCTGTGTCTTGTTATTACATGTTTTGGATGGTGAGGTGGTTTTCTATTGTAAGAGTTTGGATATGTTCTGTTTTTTGACTGCTTCTATTTTCTGTTGCCTGAATCGCCTTCTGGAGTCCGTTCCATCTTCATGAAAAATTATATTGTTTATTATGTATTTGTTTTGACTGATTCTCAAAACCATCATTACTGTCGTCTGGGCCAAAAGAGGCACAATAATGTTGAAGTTGATTAGGTATTCGTAGCGGACATCCAAATGTATCACAGGATCAAGGCGACATATTTCACTGCACCATATTACTGCATCTATCTGAAGGCTGAAGTCACTGAGACAGGAGTCACTGAGACAGGAGTCACTGAGACAGGAGTGATGGAGACAGGAGTCATGGAGACAGGAGTCATGGGGAGAGGAGTCATGGATACAGGAGTCATGGGGACAGGAGTCATGGAGACAGGCGTCATGTAGACAGGAGTCATGGGGAGAGGAGTCATGTAGAGAGAAGTCACTGATAGGAATAATGCATTCTTTGTTGTAGGTGGTTGATGGAGCTGCCCTATATTGACCGCAGGAGGATTGCGCTATATGGAAAGGTACTGTGCGGCTATATGGAAAAGGTACTGTGTGGCGTTTTTAACGTCAGTTGCTACAGTGTGTTGGTATACCGGTCGTCACTCGTCACTCAAAGGCAGGGGACAAGGAGGGAGTGCATCAAAACATCTAACCTTTTGTGTGTCCCTCTGTAGCCTATGCCCCCCACCCCCCCCTTCCCCTCCCCTCCCAACACCCCCACCACCAATCAGAGAGAGCATTGAGAAAGAGGATCAGAGGTACACATTTTGTTTGACAAAAAGTGAGGATTGTGGTTGTCAGTGCAGTACACATGCTATCCTGCTGACTTAACTAAGCTCACACTCTTACTGTAGGGGGTTAAAATGCTATATCATCCCGTGAATTATATTCATGTGCATGATTCATCTTTTTTTCAACAGGCGTTTGGTGGACTTCTCGCACTAAAGATGTTGGCAGCAACCGACAACGTGTGCTGCAGTGATGGCTCCCATTACAGACTTTAAAATCTACAGTGGGTTGCCTAAATCATTGTTGCTCTTTTTTTTTTATCATATATTTTTATTCAATCGTTTTTTTATACAACAGTGCATAACAACACGTGTCATTTTTGCTTAAAACAACTATATTAAAGTTACATTTATATTTATCTTTGTTTTCATGAAGAGACAAACTACTATGTAGTAGTTGATAGATGTCATCCTCTAACGTTTGATGTTCCATTTTTGTTCACTGTGATCACAGTTAATTTCCTACTTTTTGGACATCTTGTGGTTCAGTCGTAAATGATTTGTCATTTGTCATAGATGCTGCTTTCTCAGAGAGATACCTGGGTCTACCAGCCAATGAGGAGAGCTTCTATACTGTCAGTAAGGGTTCCGTTCTGGGCCTTCTATTCACAGTGGGCTTTGGGAGAGCCTATAACCCACCTCTGTTCTGTATCAGCTGAGCACAATGTGTCTATTTTTGAGGCTATTTGTCTTGATCCTGTTAATTAAGTTCAATATTGAACTAGAAAAGCGACGTACTCACAGATCTGAGGAGGGATACATTTAAATTAAGACACAATTAAGATACATTTCATACAGTATAGATTTTAAAGACATAAATAACATCAAGTGATTGCATGCTCAGTCACTGTCCCAATCGTCATGAATGAATGGTCTTTATTGTCATTGCTATAGTACAGGTACCAAACAACGAAAGTTAGGAGGGGTGGCTCCCCTGGTGTTAGGAAAGAAAAAAAGAAAAAAAGAAAAAAAGAAGAAAAAAAACACAAGAAGGGAAGGAGCTGGTTTACATAAATAAAGGCTATGTACACTATCCACTATACTATATTGTACAGATAGACGACTAGGGTTGTCATATTGCACATAGTGTTATTGCACATTCATTTTAAAGTGTCGCAGTTTGCAGGCTTGAAATGTACATATTTGTGCCTCAGCACTACACCTGATTTTTTCAGTCCAGCAGCTGCCATCAATCCGTCCAGACTGTCCAGGGCCCAGAACCTAGGTCTTTGCTGTGTTCAGGGCCTGGATGGCCCTGGGGTAGAAGCTGTTCTTCAGTCTGTTTGTCCTTGCGGCCATGGTCCTGTACCGCCTTTTCGAGGGCAGCCGGGTAAAGTGTTCGTACCCAGGGTGGGTTGGGTCTCTGGAGATCTTGGAGGCCTTCCTGAGACAGCGTGTGTTGTACAGCTCTTCCAGAGAGGGGAGGGGGGCGCCGGTGATCTTCTGGGCTGTTCTCACGACTCTCTGTAGCGCGTTTCTCTCCGCGGTTGTGCAGCTGGAGAACCAGTTGCAGATGCCGTAGGTGAGGATGCTCTCCACTGCGCCGCGGTAGAAGGTCACCAGTATCTCCTGCGTGCTGTGTTCCTTCCTGATAGGTACCACTATAGGTTGCAAATAACCCACTCACACTCAAGCCCTTAATATAAACCCATGGGATTTCCAGTTGGTCCGATTATTCAGTTCTTCATTATCAAAAGTCCTCAAATGTGTCTCCTCAGGCTGCTGTGTGTGTGCGTGTGTGTGCGTGTGTGTGTGTGTGTGTGTGTGTGTGTGTGTGTGTGTGAGTCTGTGCATGTCCCATCTTATGCCAAACCTTAGCAGAGCCCTAATGATGCAGACGTGGTGTGTGTCACCTGTACAAAGCTGCTGTACTCTTACCTGTGTAACACCTGTCCCAGCTCTCTCCCTTTTACAATGTCTGTTAGGAGAACAGCAGTTAAAGTGGTCGTCTTTGGAATTGTATTTCTGTTTTTTGTTTTGTTTTTTGCAAATAAGGGTTTGTTTACCATTTGGTCATAAGTTATGATCCATATTTGTGTTGATTTGTATATTTGTTTGTTTGTTGCCTTGCAGAGATGCAGTGACTGTAGTAGTATTGTTACACAAGTTCACTGGGGTGGACATATACAGCACATGGTATGAATGAATGAATGAATGAATGAATGAATGAATGGTCTTTATTGTCATTAATACAGTACAGGTACCAAACAACGAAATTTGGGAGGGGGGGCTCGCCTGGTGCTAGGAAAAAAATACTAAAAACAAGAAGGGAAAAGAGCTGGTTTACATAAATAAAGGCTATATACACTATCCACTATACTATACTATACAAATAAAACACTGTGCTGTACTCTATGCTACTCTATGCTATACATATAGTCGTAATACGACTTGGGAGCTTGTGAAACTGTGTGTCTAACTTTAGGAACACTGATTGGAACTCTACTGGTCAAATTTCTATAATGAACGCTTATTTTGACAAAAAGAAATCTAAATTGCTGCTGTTTTAAAACGTTGTTCTATGTAACCACCGCAATGGATTATGTACTATTACAAAATTAACCCTTTTGTTATTCTGTTTTCTCTTCTTCAATGTGAAGATATTTCCCAACATTCCTGAAATATTATTACACAAGACTAATGATGTACTTCAAAACACGTAGGCACTTTTATGAATGGAAACAGAGCATTGGTCTTGGAGTAGTGCCAGGTTCATGTCTCACTGAAAGTCAAGTAGTTATTTTGTCCAAGCTTCAATGTTGTTCGTGTCGTCGGATTTAAGGGTCCCGTCGGGTGTTGATCATTGATCCGAAGAACGGACAGTCTTCTTTTTGAGGAGTATAGAAGTTGCCCCCCTAACTAACCGATGATCAGGTGAAGTTGGGGAGGGGGGGGGGGGGGGTGTATGGTGATTTGACCCTAGATCTGTGTTTCGGGAGTAACACCGGCTGTGCGGCACATAGATTTCTCTCACAACATACCGTGACGTTAGAATTATAAGGTTCTATCTCAATTTTTGTCAAAATTGAGTTTTTTACATAATCTGATCCATTAGGTGTTTATTAATGCCTGTGTGGTGTTATTTTTAAAATGTTGACATTTTTGAGTTAGTAATTAATAAAATACAAAGGTTACATCTCACAGAACATAATGGAATGTAAAAACTTTGACGCAATATCTCTGAACTACCCTAAACGGAGATAGAACCTTCTCATTCTAAACGGAGATAGAACCTTCTCATTCTAAACGGAGATAGAACCTTCTCATTCTAAACGGAGATAGAACCTTATCATTCTAAACGGAGATAGAACCTTATCATTCTAAACCTTATTCTAAACGGAGATAGAACCTTATCATTCTAAACGGAGATAGAACCTTATCATTCTAAACGGAGATAGAACCTTATCATTCTAAACGGAGATAGAACCTTATCATTCTAAACGGAGATAGAACCTTATCATTCTAAACGGAGATAGAACCTTATCATAAGCTCACGAGTATTTGGCTCACCAGTCCAGGAATGTGCGGAATGCACGTCGGCATAGCAACAGCGTTCGAACGATATGATTTGGATTAATATTAATACTACGGACTAATATTGGCAGGCGGTCTGTATCTGGCACGACAAGTGATTGTAGTAATGTCTCACTGCGAGGGGGAAGTACTGGCTCCAGAGAGTGGGCAGGAGGAGATGACCCAGAGGGACCAGGAGGAGGAGAGCCCGGTGGTCCCAACCCCGGTGGAGGGGCCTGACAGTGGAGATGAGTGGGACACCGACCTAGAGGCTGATGGTACACACTGCTACTGCTAGACCCAACTGTGCACCCACCTGTGTTGTGTCTGTTAACCCTCCGGTTGTGTTCATGTTTGCCCCCCCATCCTTGGTGTTCCCGGTCTAATTAGACCGGTCTGATTAACTGCTTCATATCTCCAAAACTACATGGTACAATTTGCTAAATTTGGTACCTGGTGAAAGCTGAGACCTGTGAGATGTTAAAAAATGAACATAGATATGACCAAATTACTGTAATGTGACTAAATACACAGTAGAAATTGAATATTTCATTTCCCTTTTTGAGAATTTCAAATAAGACGGCCAGTTACACCCTGAAACTCTATATCTCTGCCAAACAACACATTGGATCAGTTCTTCAACATCTCAACATATACTGTGCAAAATTTGATGAGACATAAACAATGTAGACTATTGGTTAACCTGAATAACTGGATGGGCATATAAGCACGGGAAAGAGAAGGGTTCCCATAACAAACACCTGTTTCGTTTGATACATTTCAGTGTTTGTTATGGGAACCCTTCTCTTTCCCGTGCTTATGTGTCCATCAGAACCATACCTTCCAGAGTTATGGGAACCCTTCTCTTTCACCCCAGGTGAACCACACCTTCCAGACTAAACAATGTTTAGTCTGGAAGGTCTGGTTCGGATGGGCAAATAAGCACGGGAAAGAGAAGGGTTCCCATAACAAACACCTAATTGTTTAGTTTGAAATCTGTCAAACTTTATATATGAGGTATTTGAACAGGTCTGATACATCCTGGAATGTTGTAGCTTGTTACAACTTGTGTTATCCATTAATTTCCTATGGCGGTCATTTTTGACCGGAAACACCACCGATGTTACAAAGTTGACTAAAACCTCAAAATTCAATGCCAGTGGTTAGTCAGCAATTGTATATGTTCAAATGCCTAGTGTGGAGGATATCATAAGGCCTTGAGGCAATCAAATGTAAAACACAATATTTATGATTGATGAAAGTTGCTCTCGGTCAGATTTGACCGGGAACACAACCGGCATGCGTGTGGTTGCTACACGTTGGTCAAGGAGGGGTGAGTTACCCCTTTGGGTTTGAAGAAAGAGCTCTTACGCAAATCATGATAATCAACATTATGATCATGTATGCATGAGCTTAGTATACAGTATGTTTGGTTGGAAAATCGCTCCATGTTTTACTCCAGTACCACACAAGATGGAGCAACAAGGATGCAGCGTTCAACACACTGACTTGACCTTTGACCTTCCCCATTGCTTTCCACAAATTTTCTCCTTTCCACTAATTATCTCCTAACCAAACCCTTTCTCTCCTCTTTTAGAGAGGGACAGAAGGGGCAGGCTGGTCTCTCCCGCGGAGCTCTACCTACAGGCCTGCCGGCAGGTGGGCGTGGTTCCTGTCTACTCCTACCTGCGCCAGTTGGGCGCTGCCTCCCTAAGCCTGAATTACTATGGCCTGGGTCCGCTGGGGGCCAAAGCCCTGGCCATCGCCCTTGTGGTAAGTGCCCCCATCGAGACAGATGAAAATATGCTAAAGGCCCTGTTTCAAAGGTACAGTATGTGGTAGCAAGGGGTACTTTTTAGTACATATACCTCAATAACATCAGCACCATTGGTAACTACCTGGTACTAAATGACACTTATTGTCAGCGGTGTCAGCGGAAAAAAAACTATATATATATAGTATGTGTAACTAATATTCAAGTAATAACACTTTTACTCAATACATTCTAAATAAGTACCCGCTTAATACTGGGCTGTAAAATCAAGGGTTAGTGAACTGAACTTCCTTAATTGTGCCTGTGCTGCGCAGACTGACATGCAGATCTGCAACCTTGAGTTGGAGCACAACTTCCTACTGGCCGAGGGAACCCGCTATATCACGGAGATGCTGAAAGAGAATTTCACCATACAGAATCTGGTATGCTGATGTATGCAATGCACTTCTTTTATTATCTCACATGATTCATTTAAAACACCCTAGCACAATATATACCATTTACTTAGTGTGTCCTTCAAAATGATTGTTTTGGATGTCTAGTGCCATCATAAAACTACAGTATATCATTGTCTCCACTAGAGGGCAATCAAGTGTAGTTTATGTTTCAAATTGAAAGTGATCTACATGTGAAGTAGTGACTGATACTAAACTATCTGTTCCAGAATCTCTCCAATAACGATCTACAGTCTGCAGGGGCTGACAGCATCGCTAGAATGCTGTTGGACAACGTTTCAGTCAAATCACTGAAACTATCAGGTACTAGTTTGTCAGTACTGGAATATTGTCAATATTGCATGTACATCTCTGTTCACAAAGATATTAACCAACAAGCTGTTACCCCTATGTCACACAGGGAACGGGTTCAGAGATGATGCTGCCAAGACCATTGCAGACGCCTTGGCTGTAAGACTAATGTTGATTATTATTATTACTAATTATTATAAAAATAATGATAATTCACGTTTATTCACAAAATATACTTCCTGTTCCCCTCCACCAGAACAATCACAGGGTGAAGGTCCTGGACCTGAGCCACAACCAATTTTGTGAAACTGGAGGGGAGCACCTAGGTCAGATGTTAGGTAAGACAGTGGCTCCCAGTACTGGTTCTCATGGACCCCTGTGTATGCTGGTTTTCTCTCAAACTGATCATCATCAAAACTGGGTTTGGCATAATGACACTTTACAGCTCCCCATTATGTATGATACCTTGTCATTTCATTAGTCAGGGATGTGCATAGGGGGGATCCTTGAGGATAGTCATTCCCTGTCAAAATAACATCCATGTTGTCCATGAGTTAATTGGTTTGTTGTTGTTGCTCCTCCCAGCCAATAACGAGTGTCTGGAGATGCTGAACCTGAGTTGGAACCACCTGCGGATGAGTGGGGCGGTAGCTCTGTGTGCTGGGCTAAAGGTAGGACACACACAGACACACCCCCCCCCCCCCACACACACACACACACACACACACACAAACACACTCTCTTACTTAACTGATCCTCTGGTCCCTTCCTCCTCTCCTCCAGGTGAACATCACTCTGAAGCAGCTGGACCTGTCGTGGAACGGCTTCGGCAGCCCGGGTGCCCAGGCCCTGGGCGACGCCCTGCGCCACAACAACACCCTGGTGTGGCTGGACCTCAGCAACAACCGCATCACCGACGAGGGCGCCGGCCTGCTCTGCCAGGGCCTGGCGGCCAACGACAGCCTCAGGTTCTTACGGGTGGGTGGGGTGAAGCGGGCATCATGGGCTTACGGGTGGGTGGGGTGGAGTGGAGCGGGCATCACGCCAGCTGGAGGGAGGGAGAGATGTGGTGGTAGTGGCGGCGCAGCAGGTAGAGCCGGCGTCTAATGATCCCAAGGTTGGCAGATCGGAGCTTCGAGCCCCGGCTGGCCACATGTCGAAGTGTCCTTGGGCAAGACACTGAACCCCAAATTGCTCCCAATGAGCGGGCCGGCGCCTTGCATGGTAGCTTGCCGCCATTGGTGTGTGAATGTGTGTGTGAAGGAGAGGCCGTTGTAAAGCGCTTTGGAATAAAGTCCATTAAAAAAGAAAAGAAATGGGGACTTGTGTGTGAGAGGCACTGTTGAACATGTGTAGCAGGGTTCCCGTGCTGGTCTTAATAAGCCTTAAAGTCTAAAATCCAGAAATCCGATTTATAAGGCATTAAAAGGTCTCAAGTTTCAGTTGTTAGGTAAAAAAAAATTAGGTGCTAGGTAAAAAAAAATAGATTAGCTTGTCCTGCAAGGAAATCAGTCCGACCACATCTATTTACGTGGCAATTAATCAAGCTGGAACCAAATAAATGCCAAAGCATGTTGCCATATTTGACTGCTATTACACATTCAGACTAATTATTTTATATTTGGTACAGAGTACAGTGCCTTGCAAAAGTAATGGGATACTGAATCTCGACTTTAACCTCATAGTTATTGTGGAGTATAGAACCAAAAGAAGAAGAAATGCCTCTCTGTTCCATTACTTACACAGGGCACTGTATACACCATTTTCCATGGATATGTTTTGTTGCTGACCATAATGTGGTATTTTAATTTGTGCAGCTGGCCCATAACCCCCTAACACAAGTGGGCGCTCTGACTTTGCTGAACACTGTCAAGAACAGCTCCACATCAGCCTTGGAGGAGATCAACATCTCAGTGAGCACTTGAAACAACATCCACATAGTCTGTTTAAGTTGTAAAGAGCACTTTAGCTGCATGACCGTGTGTGTGTGTGTGTGTGTGTGCATGCACATGTAGGTGTGTGTGTGTACGGTTATCTATTGTAGTATGTGTTGACGTGTCTGTGAGTGTATTTGTGCATAAAATACTTGTTTGTGTATGTACACATGTGATTGTAAAGTGTGCGTGGGTATGTATGTGTGTGTGTGTGTGTGTGTAGACGGTGTTGGTGAATGGGGCCTTTGTGGAGCTACTGGAGGCAGTTCGCCAGGACCGCTCTGCTCTGGAGGTGCGGTACCAGGGGGTGAGGGGCTCCATCACCAGGACCAAGAAGCCATGCAGCGATGGCGCTAATGGAATCTTGAGTGGCAATGAAAGTAAATAATTAAATTAAAGACCTCCTTATGTTATTCTCCTGTGTATTCAGGCCCATGAGGGCTTTCTGTATTCTCATGGTAATCTAATGTTCGGGGAGTTTTTTTGGTGTTCCCCATAATGAATTCCATGTTTTTCCACCAAATGGCGTTGTTCAGACATTTGTGTAGGTGCTGGCAGAGAAATAAAGAAACACATTAGAAGTCATTGTCCTCCATGATTATTTAAGTAAACAGAAGTGGCGCCAGGCCTTGTACACACCTGCACCCACTCGATGGAGTGGGAGGGAAGGGCGAGGCCAACCGTAAGACTGTCAGAGGTGATCTCATTGTTCAGGAGCTTCTCACGAGCAGCACGCTAGGCTAGCTCATTAGCTTTGAAGATCCATCTTTGGCTCAGGTTTCATCTGGACGTAGTCCAGCAGAGTAATGACAACGGTTAAAGCAAAGCGATGGAACAAAATGTCCCTAAGAACCTTGACCAGTAGACTAGACTTCATTACATGCTTTACATTCATAGTTTGAAACTGATATTGAAGGTTTCCTTGGAAGTGGTGGTGTTGAGGTTTATTAATAATCCAAATGTAGCAACAGCGTTCGAACGATATGATTTTGATAGGCCGGACTATTGGCAGGCGGGCTGTATCTGGCACGACACTGCCATCCATCGAAGAAATGTGTCCATTGACTAAGCGAAACCCCAGCCACTTGGCTAATACACGTGTGCCTATAAGAATTAGATATGTAAGTAAAGGCATATTAAACCATATTTTTTTGTAGAGGCCCCCCCCCCCCCTAGAGACCCCAAAGATAGCATTGCCAAAAGGAGACACATCATTCATTGAAAACATGACAGGAGTGAGTTTATGCTTTTATGTATAATCAATACAACATTAATAAAAAATTGGTTAAACAAGTTTTTGATAAAATCTAGAATTAGAAAAAGGATTAATGAAAACACATTCCTCCCCCCAAAAAACTTGCATTAAAACAAAAACAAAAAAATAAATACTATTCAATCAATGTTAACGGTTCTGACCCAGAAGAATAACAGCCCTGAACAATGGTCAATACCTCCGATGAACAACCCCAGAGAGAGGTGGAAATGCACATTCTGAAATGTTTAGGCATCATCACGTTGATACCAATTCTAGGATACTCGCCTCTCCCCAAGTAACAGAATACCAGTCAGACAGAATATGCTAGCAGAACAACCCACCCACATACCCTGGTGTCCCCTGTCAACCCCTTCAATACAAATATAATGATGAAACAATTCTGGAAGTCTCCCAATCCAGTCTCTACAAAAAAAAACTGGTGCAACATCTATATGCTGGTTTTAGGCAGTTGGAATGGTACAGTTGGAAAGGCACCTATTTTTGTCCTGTAATCTCTCACCCATCTTCTGGCCAGTTTTATAATTCATAACAAAAGTGTGGTGCTCGCACGGTCCTTAAACTCAGGGGTCTCCCACGGAAACCCTGGGTGATTTACTGTCCCTGTTGTTCTGAGAGTCTCAGAGTCGGAGGTGCGGCACTGGCATGGTGACGTCACGAAAGAACCGATGCACGAGGGCGTTCTTGGCAGATATCCTCTTGTTGGGGTCATAGTTCAGCATTTGCTGGAGGAGTAAAATACAGAAAACGTTAAAATGACAATTAACTTTTAACTTTTGCACCATTAACTTTTGCGTGAATTTGTTTTTTGGGGGGGATTTGTATAAAAAGGAGGTAGTGAGCTACATTGCTGGTCTGTACGTTTGAAAGGGTGCGCAGTAAAATCAGGCCAGGGATGTAGCAAGGAGTATTTTTCATTGACTGTTGTCTCCACCTACAACGTAATCTTTTGTACTCAGATTATTGCAATGTGGAACAAATCCAGTAGGGATGCTTAGGGGAGGTACTGGCTCAATCACAAAACACGTTCTCACCCCGAGCAGCTCTCTCCCGTCCTCGTCGAGGGGGGGCACCACTTTAGACAGCTCCTGTCTGGCCCATTTGGGGAAGGAGGGCTTGTAGTCAGGCATGGAGGTGACCCCTGGCCAGGCCGCCTCGTCCGGTGTGCCCAAGGTACGGAAGATGCGGAACAGCTGATCGATCTCTGAGTCGCCAGGAAATAAGGCCCTCCTGGTGATCTGAAAGGCAAAAAGAGGGCGAGGGACGGTGACTCACTTAAATCAGTGCGACACTATTTAATTAACATTACAGCTACTATTGAGTAAAGGTGGAAAATAAAAAATACCATTTCGGCAAAGATACATCCCAAACTCCAGATGTCCACAGCTGTGGAGTAGTATTTGCAGCCCAGGAGAATCTCTGGAGCTCGATACCAAAGAGTTACCACCTGAAAGAAACGTTTAGCTATCAGTTTCCCCAATCACTGACAATCCAAATAATCAGACAATAAACATACAGAGTATAAATAATTAATAATTTTGCCATTTAGCAGACGCTTTTATCCAAAGCGACTTACAATTACGAATTACAGGGACATTCCCCCTGGAGTAACTGAGGGCTAAGTGCCTTACCCAAGGGCACACTAGTAGTGGTGTGGTTTCAGGCGGGAGACAGTATGAGACAGATGTTTAAAACCTGAAACTAATCATTCACCATCAAACTTTTCATTGCTTAAACGGGCTTTACTTGAGACCTTTTAGAACAAACTGGTGTACTAGCTGGTGTACAGCGGCTGTACCTCACCTCATGGGTGTAGGTGCGGACGGGCACTCCGAATGCCCTCGCTAGCCCAAAGTCAGCCAGCTTGATCTCCCCCTGGGCGTTGATGAGCAGGTTCTGGGGCTTCAGGTCTCTGTGGAGGACCCTGTGGGAGTGGCAGAAGGCCAAGCCTTGCAGCAGCTGGAACAAGTAACTCTACACACAGATAGAAAGACAGACACAGACAAATAAGACGAACAGAAAGAGACACACGGGTGTGTTCTATTTCGGTAAATTCCGTTAAATGCAAACATTTCTAGTCTTGCATACTGAAAATGCCTACTAAATTAATCGCAGAATGAACATTCAGACACAGCCATAATGACAAATATAGCACTGTAATCCATCTGAATACCCTGAGTAGTTGTATGATGAATACGGACACATATTTATCGTTGATTTGACTGGGGATGAGTGTGTGAGCCACGAGGTAAACCCGTGGTGTGGGCCACAGGAGAGGTGGTAAACAAGTAAGTAAATACCTGCTTGTCTTTGATAGATTAGGATTTCTGTTGCTAGCTAGTTTTGGGTCAGTTAAATTACAGTTTACTTTAACAGTCTGCTGTTAAATGGGGTTGTAGAAACAGCTATAAAATAAAGGCCTTGCGGCAGCTGGAACAAGTAATTCTACGCACAGATCCAACGACAGACACAAAATAAGACGCATATAAAGAGACACTCTGGTACACTGGTAAGAGCTGTTTGTTATGAAAATCTGTAGAACTTTCAACTTCATAACAGAGAAAATAGTGAAAATATCACTGCTCATCCGTGATCAGACTTTGCTGACGTGCTGGAACCGAGTGAGTGTGCGGATGCTGTTATTTTGCAACTTCATAACAGAACAAAGTACCGTATTTTCCGCACTATAAGGCGCACTTAAAAGTAAAAAAAAAAAAAAAAAACGACAGTGCGCCTTATAATCCGGTGCGCTTTATATATGGATCAAAATGTAAAAATTACATGACCAATATTTTTTTTTTTTTAATAATAAAATGTTTCAGTACGACTGGTAAACTACAAAGCCGCACCGCTTGCAGCATTACGGTAATCAGTAAACGACGGCCGCCATCTTGGAATCTCCGCGAATGCTATGCTATTGTTATGCTATCATGTGCTCTGAATGGATGCCGTACTCACCCAACTGTTCAATTCGGACACTGAAGAAGAATAATTCAAGGGATTCGTGGACGAGGAATGAACTGAAAAAGTGAGCTTTACGTGTTATACATAACTGAACAATGTTGAGTTATGCACTAACGTTTGATTTAGTGGTATCAGACTGTTTCTTTTACTACGTGTTTACTGAAATAAAGTTTGAATGTTTGACTGAATTGAATTAATGAACATCTCATCCCTCTGTCTCCATGTCATTGTAGAACACCCATGCCTTTGGAATGTGAAGCTTGAGGTCTACAAAGACAAAGAAACGTTCCCCTCCACGTTTGGGAGAAGAGTGAACTTGTTATATTGTTTGGGAGATATTGTTAATATGTTATTGTTAATATTGTTAATATGCACATTAACGTTTGAACAACGTTTGAACGTTGAACAACGTTTAAGAACGCTTAATAAAGTTTGACTTTATTTGACTGTTGTGTTGACATTCCCTTTAGCACAGCTCCATCTAGTGGATGCATAACGCAACCCCAGTCAAAAAAAAAAAAACGACAGTGCGCCTTATAATCCGGTGCGCCTTATAATCCGGTGCGCCTTGTATATGAAAACAATTCTAAAATAGGCCATTCATTGAAGGTGCGCCTTATAATCCGGTGCGCCTTATAGTGCGGAAAATACGGTAGTTGGACGTAATTCTGTTCATAACTAATACCTTGACTAGTGGCAGAGCAATACCGGATACAGAGGAGGAGTCCATGAACTTCTTGAGGTCCTGATGAAGGAACTCAAAAACCAAGTAGAGCTTGTTCTCGGTGTGGATGACATCACGCAGCCTAAGGGATGTTCCGTGCAAAAAGAATACAGCGTTTAAACCATGCGTTCATCATCAAAACAGAGAAAGCTGATAACGCTTTTAGATTATTAGATTAGATGTATTGTCACTCCCCAGGGGGGAATTCATTTTCACACCACTGTACAGTATACAACACTGTTACACAGACAACAAACAGAAAGTACTACACATGACCGATACACAAGTACACACACTGAACATACTTGACGATATTTGGGTGACTGAGTTCCTTCAGGAGCGAGATTTCTCTGATAGCAGTGCTGGGTACTCCCTCTGTTTCCCTGAGAGTGTGAGAGAGAAGCATATATAATTCATGAAAAAGAGATTGGCCAAAATATAATCGATTTTTCACAATAAGACAGAAACGTAGGTGTTGTCTGAATGCTCGTACTGCCTACTGATTACTCAGGGTTTTTCCTGCATAGAGAATTATGAGGCGGCCGCCTCAGTCATATTTCTAGCCGCCTCCAGCTCTCGACAAACTGACGGTCGTATTTACTACAAGCTTTGCACTCAGTGGATTTCTGTAATTTCTAACTGCAAATGCGGCATTGCGCCGACGTGGTGGCGTGGGCGCTGTTTCGCAAATAAGTTAGCTTTCGTTTTCGCTAGCGAAACAGCTGATAGTTGATATTGACTGCTCAAGGAGAATACATATTTGAAGTACAGAATGCCTGAGAATGCCTTATATTACATTATATTTTGAATGGTCATCTGGTGCCTGAATATTGTGTTTTCCTTTACATAAATAATTAAATGTCCACCATATATTGATGCAGAAAGGGCACAAATTGGTGCATATCAATTCACCAGAATGCAAGAAATGAATTAAGTGTTTGATGTTTAAGGACCCCCAGACAGCCCTGCATCATGGGTCCCCCCCGATGTCAAACACCACTGGTACCACCTCCGCCTCATTTTGAGCCAGGAAAAACCCTGTTACTAAAAGGATATACTGTACACTAACCATACATTTTTACTAAACATTGGGCCTAAATAAAATGCAGTAAGCGATACATTTCAATGTACTACTCTCATTCATACTGAAAATTCTGCCTCCCTTACTTGCTCCAGAATGGTGGCACCAAAATCGTGAATAGACGCTCATACTGCAATCTATTTAGTAGGCAATATTTGTGCAGTATGCAAAATGTAATGGCAGGATGCCAAACTAGATCTGCCTTTCCACATAGTATGAATCCACTTCACCGATGTTACTCCCATCATTCAATGGAGACGGCAGGGAGGGGGGCAGTAGATGACACTCACGGTCACCATGATCAGATTCTCAGTATGAATTACGTGTGGTATGTTGAAATGTGTCGCTTAATTAATGCATACATTTGACTAAACAGTAGCCTCGAAAACACTATGGTTAGTATGTAGTAGATATTTTTAGTCAACAGTCTGCAGTATTGGACTTTGACACTGTCATGTGCATGGAAAAGGACATCTAGGATGACATCCTCACATGTGATTGTATACATCTATTTCGCTCAATTCCGTTTAATGCAAAACTTTCTAGTCTTGCATACTGAAAACGCCTACTGAATTAATCGCAGCATGAACATTCAGACACAGACATAACGACACATATAGCACTGTTAATCCATCTGGATATCCTGAGTAGTTATATGATGAATAGTGAGTTTAGAATGATAAGGTTCTATCTCCGTTTAGAATGATAAGGTTCTATCTCCGTTTAGAATGATAAGGTTCTATCTCCGTTTAGAATGATAAGGTTCTATCTCCGTTTAGAATGAGAAGGTTCTATCTCCGTTTAGGGCAGTTCAGAGATATTGAGCGTCAAAGTTTTTACATTCCATTATGTTTTGTGAGATGGAACCTTTGTATTTTATTAATTACTAACTCAAAAATGTCAACATTTTAAAAATAACACCACACAGGCATTAATAAACACCTAATGGATCAGATTATGTAAAAAACTCAATTTTGACCAAAAATGGAGATAGAACCTTATAATTCTAACGTCACGATATGTACCATTGATTGCCTGTGTGTGTGTGTGTGTGTGTGTGTGTGTGTGTGTGTGTGTGTGTGTGTGTCCACAGGTGAGCTGGTAAACAAGTCAAATACCTCCCTGCTTGTCTTTGATGGATTAGGATTTCTGTTAGCTAGCTAGTTTCGGGGTCAGTCTAACTACTGGAATATTATAATAATAAACACGTTACTGTTAAACGGGGGCTGTTATCGAAACAGCTATAAAATAAAGTTTTACGTTCATAAATTATTATTGTTATTGAGCGCAATGTTGCTTACGTTTCAGCTACTAGTCAGGCCCCCCCTTCCCTTGCTAACCTAAGCTAGTTTCAGCTAAAGAACTGTCATATTAGCTAGCTAGCTACAGAAGCTATCACAACATACATGACCCATGTTGAAGACTTGGAGACTGTGTAACGTAGCAAGTACACATGTATTATTATAAATATATATTATTACGAGTTGATGCTGTATGTATCTCACAGTGAGTAAGTGAATCCTGGGTGGTCAGTGACAGTTTACACAGCTAGCTTTAGCTTTAGATTTACACTTACGTGTCTAGTCTGATTTTCTTCAGGGCGACAGTTTCTCCCGTGACTTTATTCTTCGCCTTGTACACCACCCCGTACGTCCCTTCTCCGATCTTTTCCACTTTCTGAAACGACTCCATGTCACACATTGATATGTCCCGGGTCCAGGGTTTAGTCAGGGCTGGGGGTTTAGCTTAGCAGCCCGCTGGAGATTTGAAAAACAAAGAAGATTCTGTTAGCAGTTTCTGAACTTTCAAGCTAAACGGTTAGCGTGCTAAACTAACCAAACTAACTGACTGAACATTCAACTCTTGTATTAAAATCGTTAAACCTTGTTGGGTTGCCTCGTCTAACGTGTCCCGCCAGAAACACTGTACAAGGGGCGGGAGTACATGAGGATTACAAGCTAACCACGGTATAAAAAAAATAATATAAAAATCACATCAGCAGGTAAACACTTTCCACTCTGGAACAAAAGTAGTAACTGAACCCGCCAATTCCCGCGTTGTACGCCCCGCCCCGGATGGTAGGAGAGAGACCCTCCTCCCTGCAATTACAGGCCAATCACTGATCACTGATGACGACCAGAGGGCCAATCACCGACGAGAAAACGAGAAAAAACTAAAAACGTATACGCCCATTCACACAGAGGTAGTTAGAGAGACCCTCCTCCCTGCAATGACAGGCCAATCACTGACGACCCAGAGGGCCAATCACTGACGAGAAAACGAGAAAAAACAAAAACGTATACGCCCATTCACACAGAGACGACATTGCCCCCCTTCCTTTTCTCCACCTCTTTCCACCTTTCCACCTCTTTCTCCTAATGCACCTTCCCCCCACATGATTTAAAAAGCATCGGATTAGTGTAAACATGCACTCTTACACCAATCCGTTGTAATTTAGATCCATATGGGGGAGTGCATACTTAAGGAAAAGGGTGAAGAAATGGGAGGAGTCTGCACACTTTCAAGTCTGCTCAAGAAAGGAACCCTTTATGTGACATCACTAGCACTGGCAGACTCATGGGGGGGGGCAGGGGGGCCATGAAAAACGTCTCTCTTAAGTGCCCTTTTGAGTGGCAAAAATGCCCTTTTGAGTGGCGAAAATTAGAGGATGTGCCCTATTGGCTGCCCTTCCAATGGTCTAAACTTGACCATGTGCACTGATGGGGTCCCATGTTGTGCAGTAGGTGCCCTTTTTTTTCTTTTCGCCCCTGCCCTTCAAACAGCCTGAGTCCGCCACTAATGCTGTGTGCTCTGTCCCCCCATTTTCTCACTATGGTCAGTTGGAGCTTTCTTTCCTTGGAGTTCTTTGGTAAAGAAAGGGCCTTTGCAACTTCAGCTTTACTTTTATGAATCTGTGCCAGGTGCTGGGCTAATTTTGGATTGTGCTATCTCACAAAAGAGACAGTCATGTTTTTTGTGTATCTCTTTGATCCAGATATTCATCTTCTGTTATGTCTATGCTGCTAATTGAGTCTTCAGAATCATATCTAGCCATTTGTTTGTTGAGCTGAAAATGAAAATGTTAGCAGAATTCGTACATTTGTTTTACTTAATATATTGTATGATCACTGAAAACCTGAACTATGTTTTACTCTAACATGTCAACTCCTGTTTACTAAACCAACAACTGTACAAACATGTCCTGATTATTCTGAATAGGATTTAATGCAATCAAGTACAATATAATCATGCTCCTTCCATATTTGTAATCATTCCATTACCTATTGTGTATCCTAGCAGGTCTCTATGTTCCTGATTATGCCTTTAACACTAGAACAGACGTCATTTGACCCTGTGAGTAAAAATGTGTTTATATCTTTGCACTACAAGACAGCCAACTAGTGGCTGTTGTGTGTAAATAGCAGCTTTCCATTGTAAAGACTATGGTCAGCACATTTTATTTAGATTTTTGCCTATTTATCTGTCATAGGCTAATGAACAAGATACATACATACATACACACACACACACACACACACACACACACACACACTCGTGTAGCAATTAAAAGATTTGCGTGACATAAGCAAATTATATATACAGTATTTATTTATATTTACACAGAATTTACAATATTCACAATACAAGCACACATACTTGTATATATAATTAAGCATATACATGTATATATAGCTTAGGCAGGTGGAGGGCTTGTCCAGGGGGCAGGTGGAGGGCTTGTCCAGGTAGCAGGAGAAGGGCTTGTCCAGGGGGCAGGTGGAGGGCTTGTCCAGGGGGCAGGAGAAGGGCTTGTCCAGGGGGCAGGTGGAGGGCTTGTCCAGGGGGCAGGAGAAGGGCTTGTCCAGGGGGCAGGTGGAGGGCTTGTCCAGGTAGCAGGAGAAGGGCTTGTCCAGGGGGCAGGTGGAGGGCTTGTCCAGGGGGCAGGAGAAGGGCTTGTCCAGGGGGCAGGTGGAGGGCTTGTCCAGGGGGCAGGAGAAGGGCTTGTCCAGGGGGCAGGTGGAGGGCTTGTCCAGGGGGCAGGAGAAGGGCTTGTCCAGGGGGCAGGTGGAGGGCTTGTCCAGGGGGCAGGAGAAGGGCTTGTCCAGGGGGCAGGTGGAGGGCTTGTCCAGGGGGCAGGAGAAGGGCTTGTCCAGGGGGCAGGTGGAGGGCTTGTCCAGGGGGCAGGAGAAGGGCTTGTCCAGGGGGCAGGTGGAGGGCTTGTCCAGGGGGCAGGAGAAGGGCTTGTCCAGGGGGCAGGTGGAGGGCTTGTCCAGGGGGCAGGAGAAGGGCTTGTCCAGGGGGCAGGTGGAGGGCTTGTCCAGGGGGCAGGAGAAGGGCTTGTCCAGGGGGCAGGTGGAGGGCTTGTCCAGGGGGCAGGAGAAGGGCTTGTCCAGGGGGCAGGTGGAGGGCTTGTCCAGGGGGCAGGAGAAGGGCTTGTCCAGGGGGCAGGTGGAGGGCTTGTCCAGGGGGCAGGAGAAGGGCTTGTCCAGGGGGCAGGTGGAGGGCTTGTCCAGGGGGCAGGAGAAGGGCTTGTCCAGGGGGCAGGTGGAGGGCTTGTCCAGGGGGCAGGAGAAGGGCTTGTCCAGGGGGCAGGTGGAGGGCTTGTCCAGGGGGCAGGAGAAGGGCTTGTCCAGGGGGCAGGTGGAGGGCTTGTCCAGGGGGCAGGAGAAGGGCTTGTCCAGGGGGCAGGTGGAGGGCTTGTCCAGGGGGCAGGAGAAGGGCTTGTCCAGGGGGCAGGTGGAGGGCTTGTCCAGGGGGCAGGAGAAGGGCTTGTCCAGGGGGCAGGTGGAGGGCTTGTCCAGGGGGCAGGAGAAGGGCTTGTCCAGGGGGCAGGTGGAGGGCTTGTCCAGGGGGCAGGAGAAGGGCTTGTCCAGGGGGCAGGTGGAGGGCTTGTCCAGGGGGCAGGTGGATTCAGATTCAGATTCAGATACAGTTTTATTGCCACTATGCATTACACATATAGGAATTTGCTTCGTCACCCAGCAAGTGCGTTTATACTTTTTTTCACATGTCAAAAAACAGGACAACACAACAACAACAACACAGCAACACAGGACAGACAACAGTGCATTGGATAGAGTGGTATAAAGTGCAGTGCAGAGTTTTTACAGTGAGTCCAGTTCAGTCCTGGGCAGACATGGGGGCGGGGGGGAGTTGGAAGCCAGAGTCATTTATCAGCCTGGCGGCTGAGGGGTAGAAGCTGAGCCTGTGGCGGGCCTTCAGTGCCTTAGGCAGCCGCAACCTTCTTCCAGAGGGAAGCAGGGTGAGGAGGCCGTGGCCGGGGTGGAAGGGGTCTGCCATGATCTTCCTTGCCCTCCTCAGAGCCCTGGTGTCATGCAGGGAGTTGAGGGAGGGCAAGGGACAGCCGATCACCCTCTCTGCTGAACGTAGCACCCGCTGCAACTTGGCCTTGTCCTTGGTCGTTGCAGCAGGGAACCAGGTGATGATGGAGTGGGTGAGGATGGACTCTATGATGGCCGTGTAGAACTGGACCATCATGGACCTCGGCAGCCTGAGTTTCCTCAGCTGCCGGAGGAAGAACATCCTCTTCTGGGCCTTCTTTGTGAGGGCCTCGGTGTTCTGCTCCCACTTTAGGTCCCGGGAGATGGTCATGCCTAGAAAGCGGCATGACTCCACGGAGGCCACCGGGGTACCTCCCAGCGTGATGGGAGGGGGCAGGGCTGCTTTCCTTCGGAAGTCCACCACCATCTTCACTGTTTTCAGAGCATTTAGCTCCAGGTTGTTTAAACTGCACCAGCTCTGCAGCCCCTCGATCTCACCCCTGTAGGCAGATTCGTCCCCCCCGGAGATGAGGCCCACCAGGGTTGTGTCGTCTGCAAACTCCAGGAGCTTGACCGAGGGGTGGCGGGAGACACAGCTGTTGGTGTAAAGGGAGAATAGTGCTGGAGACAGGACGCAGCCCTGCGGGGAGCCCGTGCTGGTGGACCTGGAGCTGGAAATGCTCTTCCCCAGCTTCACCCGCTGAGACCTGTCAGTCAGGAAGTCCGTGATCCACCTGCAGGTGGAGACCGGCACCTGCAGCAGGGATAGCTGGTGCTCCAGGATGTGTGGGAGGATCGTGTTGAAGGCCGAGCTGAAGTCCACGAACAGGATCCTGGCGTAGTTTCCTGCAGTGTCTAGGTGTTCTAGTACGTAGTGCAGAGCCATGTTCACGGCGTCCTCCGTGGATCTATTGGCTCTGTACGCGAACTGCAGGGGGTCCAGCACAGGATCCGTGATGAGCTTCAGGTAGGCCAGGACAAGGCGCTCCAGGACCTTCATGACGACAGAGGTCAGAGCGACGGGTCTGTAGTCGCTGAGGCCTGCGACCTTGGCCTTCTTGGGGACGGGGATGATGATTGATGCCTTGAAGCACGCTGGGACGTGACACAGCTCCAGCGAGGCGCCGAAGATGCGGGCAAACACCGGGGCCAGCCGGCCGGCGCAGCGCTTCAGGACAGAGGGAGAGACGGAATCCGGACCAGCTGCCCTCCGGGGATTCTGCCTCTTAAACAGTCTGTTTACCTCTCGCACTGTGACAGAGAGAGGGGGTGGGGAAAGGGGGGCGGGGGTGGGCGGGGCGGGCGAGGAGGGGGGAGGGAGGGTGGGGGGAGGGGGAGGGTGGGGGCAGCAGGAGGGACACCGGCCCCCCTGGGGGACGGGGGCGGCGGCTGTAGCCGGGGGGTGTGGAGGGAGAGGGCGGGGGTGGGCGGGAACCCCTCTCTCTCAAACCTACAATAGAACTCGTTCAGCTCGTTAGCGAGAGGGAGGTTGTCGGACATCAGCGGGGACCTGGGTTTGTAGTTGGTGATGGTCTTTAGGCCTTTCCAGACGGAGGCGGAATCCCCCTCAGAGAGCTGTTTCTGCAGCTTCTCCGAAAAGCGATGCTTCGCCTCCTTCACCGCTTTGGCGAACCTGTACTTGGCCTGCTTGACCCGGTCCACGTCCCCACTGCGCCTAGCCACCTCCTTCTCTGACCTCAGACGCCTGAGTTGGGATGAAAACCAGGGCTTGTCGTTGTTGAAGGACTTCCTGGAGCGGAGGGGGACACACACCTCCTCGCCAAGGCTGATAAATGATGCAACAGTGTCTGTGTATACATCCAGATTGTTACCAGCCTCTGGCCCCGCCCACTCCACCAAGTCCTGGTCACAGCCTGCACTCTCCAACCAGGCGCAGAGTCGCTCACATGCCTCACTGGACCACACCCTGAATCGCCGTACAACAGGTTTAGAGAGTTTTAACCTCTGCCTGTAGCGAGGGATCAGGTGTATGAGGATGTGGTCACTGTAGCCCAGTGCAGCACGGGGGACAGAATGGTAGGCTTGACGAGCTATACAGTAGCAATGGTCCAGAGTGTTCACCCCCCTGGTGGGACACGTGACTTGCTGCCTGTATTTGGGGAGCGCCCGGCCAAGATTAGCCTGGTTAAAATCCCCCAAAACAACAACAAAACTGTCCGGGTAACTACGTTCCATACTCATCAATTGCTCTGCCAGTGTGTCTACTGCTGCGGTGACGTCAGCATCAGGTGGAATGTAGACACACGCGAGAATGAATGAGCTGAACTCACGGGGGGAATAGAATGGACGACAGAGTATGAATAGGGATTCTATAGCCGTGGAACAGTGTTTGTGGAGCACTGTCACCTCGGAACTCCAGCGCACGTTTACAAAGAACATTAACCCCCCTCCCCTAGACTTGCTCACCGCCTCGAAGTCTCTGTCAGCCCGGAACGCGGAGAATCCCTCTAGCTCCACCGCCTCGTCAGGGACAGATGAAGATAGGTGCGTCTCCGTGAACGCGAAGACAGCCGAGGAGTGGAAGTCGCTGCTCCCTGCAATGAGACACCGGAGTTCATCCATTTTATTGCAGAGGGAGTTCTTGGGAGGGCTTGTCCAGGTAGCAGGAGAAGGGCTTGTCCCGGGGGCAGGTGGAGGGCTTGTCCAGGGGGCAGGTGGAGGGCTTGTCCAGGGTGTGGATGCATGTGCAAGGTCAGTTTGGTAGGTCTGGTCGGTGTTGTAAGGTGGTTGGTGTGGGTGGTGTGGTTGGTGTGGGTGGTGTGGTTGGGGTGGGTGGTGTGGTTGGGGTGGTTGGTGTGGATGGTGTGGGTGGTGTGGGTCCTGGTTGTTGTGATAGTCCTGGTTATTGTGGTTGTCCTGGTTATTGTGGTTGTCCTGGTTATTGTGGTTGTCCTGGTTATTGTGGTTGTCCTGGTCAGTGTGGTTGTCCTGGTCGGTGTGGTGGGCCTGGTCGATGAGGTGGGCCTGGTCGATGAGGTGGGCCTGGTCAGTGTGGTGGGCCTGGTCGATGAGGTGGGCCTGGTCGACGTGGCGGGCCTGGTCAGTGTGGTGGGCCTGGTCGATGAGGTGGGCCTGGTCGATGAGGTGGGCCTGGCCGACGTGGCGGGCCTGGCCGTTGAGGTGGGCCTGGCCGACGTGGTGGGCCTGGTCAGTGTGGTGGGCCTGGTCGATGAGGTGGGCCTGGTCGACGTGGTTGTCCTGGTCAGTGTGGTGGACCTGGACGACGTGGCGGGCCTGGTCAGTGTGGTGGGCCTGGTCGACGTGGTGGGCCTGGTCGATGAGGTGGGCCTGGTCGATGAGGTGGGCCTGGTCGACGTGGTGGGCCTGGTCGTTGAGGTGGGCCTGGTCGACGTGGTGGGCCTGGTCGTTGAGGTGGGCCTGGTCGACGTGGTGGGCCTGTTCGATGAGGTGGACCTGGACGCTGGGTTTCACTGCCATCACCGGGACCTTGGGTCTCGGGGCCCACACCTGGCCTCTGGGCCTCACCGGCATCAGCTCGACCCTGGGCCTCACCTCCTCCTTCACCTCGACCGTGGGCCTCACCTCCTTCTTCACCCGGACCTTGGGTTTCACCTCCTTCACCTGGGTCCTGGGCCTCCCCACCAGGTACCTCCCGAGGTCAGCAGGACCAGAGATTCTCACGGTCCTCATCCAGGGCCTGACAGCCATCACGCCAGGCTCGCTGGGCCCACACACACCTCCAAGGCTCGCAGCTAACTCTCCAGCAGCAGGCAAGGTCCCACGAAGAGTCAATGAAGAGGAAACAACTGTTAGGTAGTAAAGAAAAGGACAACATTATTTTATTTTTCATTTAACCAGGAATAAAACTCATTGAGATTAAAAAATCTCTTCTACAAGAGCGTCCTGGTCAAGACAGGCAGCAGCACAACTATGGGGTTACATACTGTACATAAAACAAACATGAAGCAAGAACGTGGTAACAGATAGCTGCAGTTGTACAGTAGTAGCTAAAATATACATATTTATTCCACAAGATAAACACAATATTATTACCTCATTAACATTAGGGATGCAACCTCAGCAAATATTTTCAAGTCAAGACTAAAAACCCATCTTTTTAACATTGCCTTTAAGGGGGGAGGAATGTAGTAGAGGTTATCTGCCGGGTCAGGAAGGTCCCGTGGGGGGGGCAGTATAGCTTCCGGGTTAGTCTAATGTGGGGAACTGCCATGCTCTGTACTGCTCTGCACTTATTACTATAAACCAGTTAATGTTTACCCGCTGTCCGCTCATCATTATTATATTAGGAAGATATCACAGGGAGAGAGAGAGAGACACAGAGAGAGAGAGAGAGACAGAGAGAGGAGAGAGAGAGAGAGAGAGAGAGAGAGAGAGAGAGAGAGAGAGAGAGAGAGAGAGACAGAGACAGAGAGAGAGACAGGGAGAGAGAGAGAGAGAGAGAGAGACAGAGACAGGGAGAGAGAGAGAGAGAGAGAGAGAGGGAGTGTCAACAGACCCTGAAAGTTCGCAACGTAAAAAAACGCAACGGACTCCGCAACGGACCGGTGTGCAAGGTCTCTGTGCGTAACGTTTTTTTTCGGATGACGGATTAAAAATACGCAGGCGTAAACGCACGCATTGGTGTGCAAAGGCCTTTAGGAGACGTTACGACGGAGCCAGGCTACCAAGGTATGCTAACAACATTAGCATTGCTAGCACCGGCAGTGAAAGTGACGCATGTCTGACGGCGAACAGCGGCAGCCAGCTGAACCAGCCCAGCCTATCCCAGCTGTTATTGTGGCGGGGATATTGGGAAGCATCGGCCCCTTTGAGGAAGGTACGGAGCAGTGGAACTCCTACACTGAACGTTTTGAGTACTTTGCAGCAGCAAATGGTATTGAAGGGGTGAAGTTGGTGCCGACGTTTTTGAGTGTCATGGGACCTAAAGCATATAATTTGCTCCGTGCACTAGTCCAGCAGGACAAACCTGGGACTAAAAACTATGCTGCTATTGTGAAAACCCTGTCAGAGCACTTTTCACCAAAGCCCCTGGTGATTGCGGAGCGGTTTCGCTTCCATAAAAGGAACCAAGAGGAGGGGGAGTCAGTAGTGACATTTGTGGCTGCCCTTAGAAGGCTGACAGAGCATTGTGAATTTGGCAATGTACTGAACGACACCATACGGGACAGGCTCGTGTGCGGCCTCAGGAGTGAGGCTGCCCAGAAACGCCTCTTAACTGAAAGTGCACTTACCCTGGAAAGAGCTATTGAAGTGAGTGTGTCCATGGAATTAGCGACCAAGGACGCTCATCAGCTCAGTGAGAGCGGTAAGCTGCACAGAGTCTCCGCAGAGGACAGAGGTACCCAGAGCAAATGTTACAGATGCGACAAGAGTGAACATTTGGCTGCTGAGTGTTGGAGTAAGGATGTGGACTGCAGGAAGTGTGGAAAAAAAGGTCACATTGAACGGGCATGCAAAAGTAAGGGACTGATTAAAAATCCTAATCTGGACAACAATAAGTCAAAATACAGATTCCAAAAGAGACAGCCTGTGCATAGTGTACAACCTAGCCAAGCTACGGCTAATCTCAGCAGCTCATCAGACGAGGAACCTGTGTATGTCCTGTCAGTAGTGGGAGGTGCAGGGGGTTATTTCGAAACTCCACTGCTGGAGGGGAAACCAGTGCGTATGGAAATAGACACTGGGGCAGCAGTCTCTCTTATATCGTATGCTGTCTACAAAGAAACCCTGCCGCATCTGCCACTACAACCAACGAAACTCAAACTGAGAACCTACACCGGCGAGTCAGTGCCAACCAAGGGGGTCATCCATGTCACAGTCCAGGTGAATGGGCAAACCGCACACCTACCACTGTACGTCGTGGGGGGCGGCTTGTCATCTCTGCTAGGCCGTTCGTGGCTGGCGGAACTCCGACTGGACTGGCCCAAGGTTCACATGCTGAACAAAGGGGAATCCCCTCTGACTGCTATCCTGAACAAACATGCGGAGGTGTTCAAAGAGGAACTTGGAAAAATGAAGGACATCATAGTCAGTCTGAACATCAAGCCAGACAGCAGACCCAAGTTCCTGAAAGCGAGACAAGTCCCATACGCCATAAAGCCAAAAGTGGAAGCTGAGCTGGAATCATTGGTCAAGAGTGGGGTGCTGGAGCCCATCAGTCGAAGTGAGTGGGCCACTCCCATCGTACCAGTCATAAAAAAAGATACTTCGGTGAGAATCTGCGGAGATTTTAAAGTCACCCTGAACCCTGTGCTAGAGGCTGAACACTATCCACTCCCTCGCATAGAGGACCTGTTCACAGGCTTGGCTGGAGGACAAAGATTCAGCAAAATCGACCTCAACCAAGCCTACTTACAGATGCAGGTCGACGAGAAATCTAGAGACCTGCTCACCATAGTCACTCACAAGGGCCTGTACCGATACTGCAGACTACCTTTCGGGATTACGTCTGCACCGGCTCTCTTCCAGCGTGCGATGGAGCAGATACTGAGCGGCTTAGACGGGGTCCAATGTTATTTGGATGACATACTCATCACTGGAAGGACAGAACAGGAACATCTGGGGAACCTGGAGGCCACTCTGCAGCGACTGGAAGAATATGGATTAAAAGTTCGCAAGTCAAAGTGTGAGTTTTTCCAGTCTTCCGTCGAGTATCTGGGTCACGTGATTGACGCGGAGGGCTTGCACAAGGCTCCATCCAAAACCAAGGCCATCGTGGAAGCACCAGCACCTCAAAATGTGAGTCAACTCCGCTCTTATCTGGGGCTCCTCAATTACTACGGGAAGTTTATCCAGAACCTGTCTTCTCTACTGCGACCCCTACATCAGCTGCTGTGCCACGGGCAAGCCTGGGTATGGACTCAACAATGTGAGGCTGCGTTTGAGATAACGAAACGGGCGCTGCTGGAATCTGACGCCCTGACACATTTTGACCCCGCACTGCCCCTACAACTGGCGTGTGATGCCTCCCCATATGGGGTGGGAGCAGTTGTTTCACACATCATGCCCAGCGGGGAGGAACGGCCAATTGCATTCGCCTCCCGTACACTCAGCAAGGCTGAGAGCGGCTATGCACAAATAGAACGTGAAGCACTGGGGATTGTGTTTGGAGTAAAAAAAAATCATCACTATCTCTTTGGGAGAAAGTTTGTTCTCCTGACAGACCATCAGCCCCTCACAACAATCTTCGGGCCCCACACCGGCATTCCATCCCTGGCGGCGGGAAGGATGCAAAGATGGGCCTTGTTGTTGTCTGCTCATGACTACGACATCAAATACCGCAAGTCGGAGCTGCACGCCAATGCGGATGGCCTCTCGAGACTACCCCTGCCTGTGGTCCGTGCCGAGCCGACACGGACCGGCATTTTCTACTTCAGTCAAGTTGAGGAAGCGCCCATCACAGCAGCTCAAGTGAAGAGACACACCTGGAATGACCCTGTATTGTCAACGCTGATGGATGTACTGATCACCGGTAGGAGGGGAGACCTTCCCGAGCTCAAGCCCTACCTCACAAGAAGGAGTGAACTGTCTGTGCAGGCAGGATGTCTCCTCTGGGGACGCCGGGTGATTATTCCGCCTGTGTTACGGAAAAGGCTACTACTGCAGCTACATGAAGGACATAGTGGGATCGTCCGCATGAAGGAGCTTGCGAGAAGCTACTTTTGGTGGCCTGGACTGGATGGTCAGATCGAGGAGACTGTGAAAACATGTACGTCATGCCAGCAGGTGCGCTGCATGCCGCAGCCAGCTCCCCTCCATCCGTGGGATTGGCCGGAGGCACCATGGCAGCGAGTTCATGTGGACTTCGCTGGCCCGATGGAGGAGAGGATGTTCCTGGTGGTGGTTGATGCCCACAGTAAGTGGCCGGAAGTGGCGATAATGAGATCGCCCACAGCAGAGAAAACCATCGAGAAACTAGGAGAGATGTTCAGTCGATTCGGGTTTCCAGAACAGCTGGTGAGTGATAACGGGCCCCAATTCGTCTCACAAGAGTTTGAGAGATTCCTGGAGGCAAATGGAGTACAACACATCCGCTCTGCCCCCTATCACCCATCCACAAATGGATTAGCAGAGAGATTTGTTCAGAGCATGAAAAACGGCCTGAAGGCCTCACAGGGACAAGGATCTCTCCACCAGCGGCTCAATAGGTTATTGCTGTCATACAGAAATATACCGCACTCAACCACTCAAGTCGCGCCGGCAGCACTTCTCATGAAGAGACAACTCCGCACCAATCTCGACCTTCTGAAACCCCCAAAGACCAAAGAGACTGTGCACCTGAAACAACAGGCTCAGGTCAAGAGATGTGAGCAGAGAGCAAAAGAAAGGACCTTCCGCCCCGGTGACCGTGTACTGGCACGTAACTATAACAACCGAGCTAAGTGGACGCCTGCTACAGTCCTGGAACAGACCGGGCCGGTGTCTTATACAGTGCGGACCAAGGATGACCTAGTCTGGAGGAGACACACCGACCAGCTTCTCGCGGGGTCTGCAACACCTGGGGAAAACACACCAGTGGTTGCTGCTGAGCCAAGCAACCGGGGCAGCCCAATCCAGAGCACACTCATCCAGGATACACCAGGTACAGTGGAGCCTGTTGACTCTGGATCCACTTTCACCGCTGTATCGGAGACAGAACTGTCGCCGTGTTCCACACCGAAACCTGTTCCGGATACAGACAGTGTAGTTCTGCCGGATGGCCGTACTACTCATCGCCAGTCACAGAGAGAGCGGCGACCGCCGAAATGCCTGGATCTGTAGTAGGGATGTGACAGACCCTCAAGAATGGGGCATAATAATCCCCTGGGTCATGTCAGGGTTTGAGTAGTCCGTAACTCATTCCCTTAGAATAAGATGAATGGTTTATAACAAGTTAACAAAGTGATCTTGTTGTTGTGATTGGAGTTCTGAGCGATTGTTAATTTCAAGGGCTATACCTATTTTCATCCGTGACAACTACATGTTGAATTGTCTGTTGCCAGGGGTGTAGGGGTTCAGGGTTTGTTAGTGAGCCTACTTGTTCATTAAGTGGGGAGGAGTTGTCATGTACTTATACTACCGCCTTGTGGGGCATCCGGGTACTGCCTAGTATATATGTATGACGTGTTATGTGTTCCGGTTGTTGACTAATAAAGTTACCACCACTACAGTAACACGGTCTCCATCTCCTGCTTGCTCTACTGTATAGAAAGTATATTTAGTTATATCAACATACCTAGTTAGGATATAACAGCAAGAGTTTTCCTTTTGTTTGCATATAGGTTGATCTGATTAAGTTCACATTCTTGACATTCCTGACGGGTCCTTGATCCTTGGCATGTCCCTTCCCCTCTGCTCTGATCTCAGAGGGGACATACTGTAAGGCCACGGGTCTTAAGTATAACATGGTGTAAAAGAGTGTCCCTATTACACTCCACTGCTGTTTTGCACACAGTACATATACCCTCACAGTCAGTATTCAAGTTGTAAAAGAAAATCAGGGGGGATGGTGTATCTTATCATATGAGGACAATTTTAGCATCCCCACAGCGTCAGTGACTTTAGTGTCAGTGACTTGGTAAACATGTCATTGCATGTGTGCGTGCCCCCTCCCTCGCCCCACAGTATTTTTCTCAATATGCGCAAAAATTAAATGTTGAAATAGCAGTAATACCACGTTCATTGATAAAATGACATAAGGGATGGAAAGGGGGGGATGGCAGTTTTAGAAGGGGGATGATTTTGACCGTTTTTGTTTCAGGGGGGATGCCATCCCCCCTCAACTCGGGTGCTGCTAACAGTACATATTGTATTGATATCCATTGCTGTTGTTCTGTACGTATTGTAGTGCACATATCTTAACTGTACATATCTTCATCCTTGTCTGTACATATCTTAACTGTACATACTGTATCTTCATCCTTGTCTGTACATATCTTAACTGTACACATCTTTGTCCATGTCTGTACATATCACACTGTACATATATCTGTCCATAATTGTATGGCACTTATACTCTGTCAATAACAATTCAATTGTATCTGAATCTGAATCTGAAGAGTGTTCCTATTACACTTAGCAGGGGCCCAGGTTTTTGGTCCAGGTGGTCGAGCGTTTGTTTTTGTACAATAGGGGCTTTATTTCGAACCTCACTTCTATCCGCTCCCTTTCTCCCACTACATTGATGGCAGCCAGGTGAGACCATTCCATGGTCATGGTTTGTTTGGGTTTGCAGCTACCATTTACGTATTCAGGGTGTGAAAGTGACACTCGAGGATGATAAGATGATAAGATGAAAGGGACGACATGTCATGCCATTTGGTGGACGTGTGACAATTTCAGTGGGATTCAGCGAAAGCTAGTGCTGTAGGGTGTCTATGCCTTGCATGGCAGAGTGGTGGGTCAGGTGCTCTGTGGGAGGGTTTACTGGGCCATTAGCGCCCTGCCGTTAGCACATGAGGGGTCACATGTAGTGTAGCTTGAACAATCTCACCAACGTGAGGCGGGCGGAAAGCCAAGACCATAGGACATTCACGGAAGTCCTCTGAAAAGTTTTTAATTCAACTTTTTTTTTAAGTTTAAAAATGTAAGGAAAAAGATGCTTGTGTTTGTGACTTTCCTTTAATTACCTCTACTTTCAAGTATCAACACTTCATTACACTAGCCTCCACTTAATTAACTTCATAACCAACTTAGTAATTATATACATTCCCAAAAATGTCTGTATTCTCTGGGTTGTTTTGATGTTATGCTTTTGTAATCTACAATCCTACATCCGATTGTGGCATTGTGGCGATTAAGGCATATTCAGTATATTCCTTTGTCATATTATGTATCAAAACAGTTCAGATTTTTGCTTTCCCACACCATAATCCTTAAATCTTGGGCACGGTTTATAGTATTTTCAATCTCACTGATGTACTTTTGCCATTTGGACTCCGTATTGAACTATGAAACTGACTGACCGCAACTCTGTGGAATGCGGAAGAGACACAATGGGCTCCCACAGTCCCAAACACGAGTGTATCCCAGTGTGTGGACCGCCAGCAGCAGAGATACTTAGAATTGGTATGTAGTCAAGTGGAGAGGGGAGGTTGTGGAAATATAAAAGGATGCTATTGATTTCCCATCCTCACACACTCATCTTGTGATCCCCATGCACACAGAACTGTACGGTCGGACAGACGTCAAGGCAGGCATGATGACTGTACGTCAGCCCACTGTCTCAGCCCACCCCATATCCAGGAGCAGTCGTTATACACACAGTATAATACATTCTCTGTAAGGAAAATGACGGACAGCATCCTTATCTTATTCTTATCTTATCTTTCTTAAAGGTAGACTCATTGATATCATTAAGCAAAGTTGGAGCATAGAATCATGTCACTATGCAGAAGTTGGGTCTAGATGAAATAAATCTCATATTTAGATTTTGATTTATTTTTGGAAGACAGTGAAGCAAAATAATCAAATTGACTTAATTAGGTGTGTGCACTCTAAGCAAGAAGTGACATGAAAAAGATAGTTCACTGTAAAATCTTTTTTTTCTTCCAATACAATAGATCCTATTGGTGGCTTAATGTGCCACTCAGTCGACCAGTGCATTAGGTACCCAAGTTGCTCTGTGTCCTGTGGTAGAAGTCCATCAAATCCACCATCCCTACTTGCCAACACTGGCGGACTCAGGGGGGGGGGGGGGGGGGGTGGCAGGGGGGGGCGACCGCCCCTCCTGGTGCCCCCACGGTTGAAAAACGTCTCTCTTAAGTGCCCTTTTGAGTGGCGAAAATGAGAGGATGTGCCCTATTGGTGCCCCTCCAATGGTCTAAATTTTACCATGTGCCCCCACAGTTGAAAAACGTCGCACTAAAGTGCCCTTTTGAGTGGCAAAATTAGAGGATGTGCCCTATTGGCTGCCCTTCCAATGGTCTAAACTTGACCATGTGCACTGATGGGGTCCCATGTTGTGCAGTAGGTGGCCTTTTTTTCTTTTCGCCCCTGCCCTTCAAACAGCCTGAGTCCACCACTGCTTGCCAATACATAGTCTTGCCACCATATTCACCAGTTTCCTTCCCACTGATGAGAATGGAAAACCATACATTCTGGACATGTGAGAGAAAATCCTTATCTGCCCTTATACCAAGATATTGTTTAAGACTAACTGTGTCACTGAATGCTCAGTGTTCAATGTGTGAAATGTAAAACCTATGTGTACGAGCTGTTACATGCAACATTTTAAAATCATTTTTCCTTTCTTTGTTTTAGAAAATATCAATGGTCTACTTTGACTGTGTGCCATTACATTTTTCACAATGCAATAACTAATCGTGAGTATTTCCGTCTCTACACACCATTGACTTGAATGGGAGGTGCCTCACCCCTATGATGTCAGACATTAGAGGCAAGTCTATGGTAATTAAGGGTCCAATACTATTTTATAAAGATTCAGAAAAGCTTCCACAAGTCTCAAGGGAGTTGTGTTTGCAGGTTTACAGGACTGAGGGGAAAGAACTGGACTTAGAAAGAGGACACGTACCCAAACACAAAGAATGAGGACCTTACTAGTGGTGTTGGTGTTGGCTGTCTCGTCAGCGGCTGCAGCGAGTGAGTATATGCATTAATACAGGACTAAATCATTAATAACTTGATCAAACGCATGTGGCTCCATTTTCTCTCTTTCTTAATGTCTGTTGGAGGGAAGATGTGGCTGATTTGAGACTAACATGGGGCCGCTTAATTAAACAAGGCCATTAGTGCTGGAAATTGGACTTTAATTTGACAAGAAATGTGCACTTATTAGAATTATTTAACAGAATTTCTGTTGATGACTATGTAAACTCTTACGTTTAGTAAAGACAGTTCACAAAAATAATATCTAACCTACCTGATAGGTTAAACAAATATATGTACTTTGCATTTCCCTAAAAAAGCAATAAAAGGTTGGCTCGAATAGTTAAAAATATCTGTTATAATATCTAATATAAGTGACTATCATTATGCCTACATGCATAGTCTGGCCCATCAATCACTTCATGTTGTCATTTAGGTTGTTTCTGCGCTAATTGATCAGCTTGGGAAAGCCCAACAAATTGAACGACAGTAATAGTGAGTGAGATATTTGTGAGATATTTGTCTTCCTCATATCATGCAGTTACAGGATCTCCAAGTTAGTTTTGAATGGTCTCTTTATTCTAGGGTCTGTGTGGATGTCTGAATTATAAAGTACTGCACTTTGGACTTTGACGTCATGTATTTCAGGGTGGCCATTGATGTTGAGCATTGTAGGATTAATTACAATTACACCTACTCCATAGGCTGCAATATGTAACTTAACAAATGTCTGCGTGTAGGGAACGTATTATATTTTTAATATGGCTGAAAACTCACTATACAGTCAATCCCTGTCAAGACCATACCACTATAATTTTAGAGAAAAAAAACATAATTTCTGTGCATATATGTTTGAATGTAAAGATCATATTATAGACAATTTGGTAACACTTCATTTGAAGGGGGTATACATACAGGACTTACTCACATGAACATTTCATAACAATGAGTACATGACAAACACATTGGTATCAGGTATGTCTTTATCATTCTCAAATGTAAATGATATTTTTCTGTGTGTGTGTGTGTGCGCGTGCATGTCTTTGATATGTTATAAAATAATTGTGTGATTAATCAGATGTTCAGTAGAAGTTCAAGAAGAATTTATCACTCCAGTCCACTGACTGCAACACTGTGGACATCAGTAGAATAGCAGCAGGATAGCGTGACTAATCACAGCCGACAGGTTGCACTGTACTGCACCACAGATTACATGCTTGTAATCAAGCATGGAGCAATTACATGCCAATTTGTCTGAATTCCTTACCCCTACAATCCTGCCTGGGACACTGGAGCAGGTGAACACAAATTATTGACTTTGTCTAATAATCTTATAGGATAACCAAAGTGCATAATAACATTGTTGAAGTTATACTGGTCTGGTAACTAACTTGAAGTGTGAATGTTGTATCAGTGATTTTAGAAGGACTATATGAAGTACCAGGTTTGTTTTCATTCTTTTATTTTTATTTCGGAGGATGATTGGGTTAATGATCCTGAGAACCAAACTACACACACACACACACACACGCACGCACACACACACACGCGCACACACACACACACACACACACACACACGCACACACCGATTGGCGGGTAAGGCCGCCCTGAAGTCTGAGCTCCACAGAGGCTCCCCTCATTCCAACAGTTGGGATTACGTTTGCTGGCGCTCATCTGACAGTCACATGAAAGGGATTGAGGGGGATTGCAGGGGCCGTGTGACTCCCTCCGCCCGGAACCCCCACCCCGCCCCTCCCTCCTCCGCTTCCTAAACCATGGCAGGAACACCTGAACTCCCGCTCACCACCATCTTCTGCCTCCCTCAAACATCTCCTCTTGATCGTTCTTACAGTCATATTTTTGGTCATGCTCTCGTTCCCAGCACAACTTGCCCTCTCAAAAGGTTAGGGTTAGGGTTAGGGTTAGGGTTAAAATGGTTAGGGTTAGGGTTGAAAGGGTTAGGGTTAGGGTTAGGGTCAAAAGTTTTTTTTTTTTACTGACAAGTATTTAAGTATTTCATTTATAAAAAATGTCATTTATAGGTCTGAGCAGATTAATCTGTCATTAGTCTGGTGTGTTATGAGTTTTAAATGTTCACAGGTTTAGTTTTAAATGCTCAGATGATTCTGACCAAAGTCTAGAGTAGTTAACAGTTACCGGTAAATCCTATTAAATGGCCTGAAAAAGAATGTCAAAACCTAAGATTTACCAATTATAGTGGTGTTATGTGGTTGTTCACAAAGAGGCTTGAAAGAATTAGATGTTTTACTTTATGACAATTCCTGTTCATTTGAAACACCGGACATGTTTTGCATTACACTGATATATGATATAAACATCATGTTATATGTACAGTAAATCCACTTAACAAAAACATTTGATCTACGGTATTCATTACTGTGCTTCAATCTAGAGAATGAGCTGTGAGGTCTTTCACAAGTGTTTTCAATGCTCTGACCGTGTGTTTTTCAGAGCCTAAAACACGTTTCACACGTTACCGCTCATGGAACTCACGGATGTATCCTGTGTGGAGAGATGGTGACTCCCGGTACAGAGACTGTTGGACTGGTGAGTTTTCACTATCCTCACTTCATTAAGTCTTTTTATGTTCTTTTTTTGGCAGTCCCACTCATATTTTTTATTGTATTGGATAGAGATAGTGAAGGCAGACAGGAAAGTAAGGAGAAGAGGGCCGGATTCCAACCCATGCCGACATGGGTATATGTGTGCACTGTAGCCCGCGGTGCTAGACCACTGGACCACCCCAGGCCACACGTATCTTCATTAACACTAGAACAGTTGTGCCTTTTGACCCCATTTTTTTCAATGCAAAGCTGCTATTTACACACAACAACCACTTGTAAATTAGCCTGATTCCTACCCAGAAAAACTACAAAATAGCTTTATATTCACTTATCGTGATGTAATAAAAAAAAAAGTAAGGATACTGGGTGGTAGAAAGGCACGCACATATCTAGGAAAAGTCATGAAAGGAGAGTCCTGAAATTTGATCGAGTGCAAAGATATAAACATTTGTTTTACTCACAGGGGCTTCACCCCAAAGTGTGAAAATCTTTAGAATATTTAGAATCACTACAGTGTGTGTGTGTGTGTGTGTGTGTGTGTGTGTGTGTGTGTGTGTGTGTGTGTGTGTGTGTGTGTGTGTGTGTGTGTGTGTGTCGTTTTCTTTCCAGGTGGTGAAGTTACGTTTGATGTGAGAAATGATGCACCCACTCTAACCGGAGGCAAGGCAACCTTCAACATCGACCTTCGCTTCCCTACAAACCAGACTGTGCTCTCTGACGGGCAGGTGGTTTGGGCACGCAACTGCACCGTCAACGGTAAGTTCACTGTCGAAATGCGACCACTCTACGCTACTCTATTCTGTACTCCACTTTGTCACTGTTGTTGAGTCTACATACCATATTTTTGCACATTTGTACATCTCTTTTTTGATATAGCCTCCAATTTCTTTATACACCATACTGTACATAGCTACCTTAACTGTACATAGCTTACTGCTATCCATCTCTTGTATATATCTCTAAACTACCACACTTGCCATGTAATGCTGTACCTATCACTTATCACTGTCATGTTTTATATCACTATTCACACTTCTGGTTAGATGCTAAACTGCATTTATTTCTCTGGTACTTGTACTCTGCAATGACAATGAAGTATAATCTAATCTAATCTAATTTAATCTAATCTAAGTCTGGTCTTGTCCTCCCCTCTTCCAGGAACCCAGTACCGTGAGGGTCAGGCTGTGTACCAGGACCAGACCTCCTCAGGAGAGAGGACCGGAGTCTTCCCCGATGGCACCCCCTTCACCAGGGTCGCCAAGAAGAACCCCCAATACGTGTTTGTGTGGAAGACATGGGGTAAAGACTAACTGTGATTGGACAAAGAGATATGCTATGGGCCTTCTTCCCTTCGTGTTTAAGGAGCCATTCAGTATTTCCTATGAACTTTCGGATTTGGAACTCTTTTTGGTTTTGATCATCAGTTAGTTTTATATTCCATGTAGCTGACGCTTTTATCCAAAGCGACTTACATTGCCGTGAGTGCGTACGTTTGTCAGTATATGTATATATGGTCCCAGCGGGAATTGAACCCACAACCTAAGCATTGTCAGCGCCATGCTCTATGAACTGAGCCATAGAGGACCTAAGTTTTCTAACCACTTTTTCCTCTTTTTAAGGACGTTACTGGCAGGTCACAAGCGGACCCTCCTCCGCCCTCACCATCGGCACTGACAACATCCCCCTGGGCTCTTACAACATGGAGGTGGTCATCTACCACTGTCGTGGCGTAGACAAGTTCATCCCCCTGGGCTATGCCTCCACAACGTTCTCCATCACAGGTAGGCACTAGGCAGGTAGAACCAGGATTTAAGTGACAAAACCAATCCAATATCAAAGTGTATAAATACTGTTCTTGTCCCCTGGCTATTGCACACAGCGCACATGACCCTGGAATAACAACTCAAACCTGGCCTTAGGGGGGAGGTGTAGCTTCGAATCACAAATGTGTGGTGTCTATTGACTTAATGAAGGCCAAGTTTGACACTTTGGTCCACCAAACCCTTCACACATTTTGGGCGTCTGGGAGTGTCTGGGAATGAGACTAATTAAAACAATAACTCATCAACCCTGGTTTGACTTCAAGGGATTGATTCAAATTGAATTAGAAACATGTCAATATCAATATGTGAATTTTATGTCCTTCATAACATCTTTTGCCTTTGCCCTATGCCTCCGTAGACCAGATCCCCTTCGCAGTAGAGATCAGCCAGGTGAACGACGTGAACGCGGCGGACCTGAGCTTCATCCAGAACCGAGCCGTCGCCTTCAGTGTCAACCTCCACGACCCCAGCCTGTACCTCGGCGACGCAGACATCACCCTCAACTGGGACTTTGGTGACAACAGCGGGACGCTCATCTCCAGGTTGCTCAGCGTCACCCACACGTACCTCTCGACCGGGTCCTTCAAGCCTAAGGTGGTCGTGATGGCCAGCATTCCCAACAGCTGTGCAGACCCCACTGTTGCCAACCCCACTGGTGAGAGACACGGATCGTTCTACAGCATGTCACGTAAACAGGGAAAGACCATGTAATAGGCTGTTTTCTTTTTTGCCTCCTGTAACTTTTTAGGAAACAGCTCAGATATACCGTACTCGATCAGATGTACAGTACATTCGGAAGACAAGAGAAAAAAAGACATTGCGTTGACGTTTAAGATGAAAAAAGACAAACAATAGTAATACGCTCTTGTTTTTCTATCTAGTGATCCCTGTGGATCCCTCCAACGTACCAGCAGTGATTGTGATGGCCTCCACCCCAGGGGCTGGCCAGATCGTTGACCCCACCACCCCGGCACCGACTGACATCGCCCTGGATACCGCCACCTCTGCGGCCGCCGCCGTCGCTGACGACCTCTCGCTCGCCGCCTCCGTGCAGCCTGCTGAAGCCGCAGACGCAGCCGTAGACGCAGAAACAGACGCAGAGACGGCCGAAGCCGCAGCCGCAGACGCAGCAGCCGCAGCCACAGAAGGGGTTGAAGTCGCCTCAGTGGCCCCTCCTGCAGGAGCCGACGCCACCGCCGCCCCTGCTGCTGCTGCAGAAGATCCCGCTATCGACCCCGCAGTAGAGGACCCGGCCGCCGTCCCCGTGGCCGAATTAGACGCCGCCGCGGAAGAAGCTGCAGCAGTGGAGGCCGCCGCCGCCGCCGCCGCAGACCCTGCAGCAGTGCCCGTCGTGGAGGGAGCCACTGCTGCCCCCGTCGCCCCGGCAACCGAAGAGCCCGCCGCTGCGGATGTTGTCGCCGACGCGGCGGCGGCAGTTGAAGAAACAGCCGTAGTGGCCGAGGTGCCGGACGCCGCAGATGTGATCGACGCCGACGCCGCTCCTCCTGCTTCAGACGCTCCCGTCGCAGAAGGAGAGGAGGCCGCAGCAGACCTGGCGGTGGCCACCGTCCTCCCAGAAGTCCCTGCTGCTGCAGCCACGGTCGCCCCCGTGGCGGAGGAGGAGGTAGGCCTAGCGGTGGCTGACGCTGAGGCGGAGGCGGAGGTCGTAGTCGCTCCAGAGGTCGCCCTGGCTGAGACAGCGGCTCCTGCTGACAACCTCGTGGTTCCTGCGGCCACGGAGCCCACAGCTGCTGCGGAGGAGGAGGAGGTCGCCGCTGCTGACCTGGAGGCGGAGGTTGTAGAGGCGGAGGTCGTCGAGGTCGTAGCGAATGAGGTCGTCGCAGCCACTGCAGGTGATCGATGTTGTTGAAAGCATTGAAGTGAATATTTTACTTTCGTTAGTCGTTTGTTATAAATACACTGTGTGATCGGATATATAACATTAACTATTGTCTCAGCGGTAATGACAATCAACTAAATGAAAGTAGATAGACAAATCTTGATTCAGAATCTGAGAGAATCTGAATCAGAATCACTTTTATTACATCTTACCGTACCAAGTTGTTGGTTCCTCAACATTGACTGCTTACCCGTTTATTTATTTATGTTTATTTCCCCCCAGCGGCAGCAGCTGTGAATGAGGTGGCGGCTCCGGTGGAGGGGGAGGTCGCGGCGGAGGTGGAGATAGAGATGGTCACACCGGAGGCGCAGGTGGCGCTGGTCGTGGCTAAAAGGCAGGCCCCAGAACTGACAGGGAACGGTGCCTGTACCGTCTATCGCTACGGCTCATTCGCCACGTCTGTGAACATCGTCCGTGAGTCAATAAGTCAATACAGTTGATATTTACATTTACATCTACATCTACATTTACATTCACATTTACATTTTTGCCATTGGGCAGGTGCCTTTATCCAAAGTGATTTACAACAAATACATTTGTCTAAGTAAGTGAATCATCAATCCATCAGTCATCCCAAGACAAATTAATCTCTGCTCGGGTCAGGGGCCATTGGCAGTCATAATGCTATATACAGTATATATATGCTGCATATATTGTTTTCATTTTTTTGGGCATATACAGTAGAAAAACTGTAGAGGGGGGTAGAGGGGATGGAGAGGTTACAGGAGGGACAGTTTGCCAACAATACATCATACTAGGGTGTACTAGGCTGTTGAGATACTGCAGACTTATCATACTCTCATAATAGTAACAGCTGATAACGATGTTCAATGGTGATCACTCACTCTAATCTCTGTTGACGTTGTTATTCAGAGGGCATCGAGAGTGTGGAGATAGTCCAGGTGTCTAACGTGGTGTCCCTGACCACTGAGGTGGAGCAGAACGCAGTCGACCTGACCATCACCTGCCAGGGAAGGTGAGTTTATCCACCAACACTGAGAGGATTAAAAGAGACTCTCACATTCCAGAGCCCAGTTGTTGAAAACTTTTAATCTGGATCAGAATGATCCCGATTATTTTCCCTGATCCAGGATCAGATTGAGCTGGCTGACCTCCCCCTTATATCAGCCAGATAGATCTGATCCTGGATCACAGAAAAGAATCGGGATCATTCTGATCCAGATTAAAAGTGGGCAATTTACAACCGTGCCCTGCTGTTATGTCTTGTGTATTTACAATCTAACAAGACTGCTACTGTGAGTAAGTATTACACAGGCAGTTGCATAATTCTTAGGATTTCATTGTTCATTGTTTCATTTTTCACAACGCTATGTTATTATAAAGCTATAGAGGTAAGGGGGGGGGCAAGTAATTCCTTTTTTACGCAGCTATAGCAGATACATCAGTCACACAGGTTATTCCATTGAAACTCTGTTATAAAGGCCTTTGGAATTCTTCTGGTCTGGTCTTCATGGTGGACACCTGCTCATTCACTCCCATTCCCATCTTTTGTTTAGCTTACCAAATGAAGTTTGCACTGTGATTTCGGAAGAAGACTGTATCGTACCCGTGCAGACCATCTGCAGTGCCGTCATACCCTCTACTGAGTGTCAGATGGTCCTCCGACAGTTCTTCAACGACTCAGGAGTGTTCTGCATCAACGTGTCGTTGACCAACGACGTCAGTCTGGCTGTGGCCAGCGCTAGAGTCAGCGTGACAGTCGGTGAGCAAAAACAATATAATATATGTCATGTATTATAAAGAAACTGCTCGCCGAACCTTAAAACATTTATGGACTGATTTGAAACGTGTGAAATTGGAATCGCCTCCTTTCTTTGTTCTTTCTTATTTGCTTTCTTTTGTATATGCTACAAATGAGTTTGATTGATTGACTGACTGACTATCCATACATTTCTTAGAATTTCACTGATGAGTGGAGTGTTCTTCCTCATACTTTGCATGTTGTTGTATGTTTGTCTGCAGGCTCCAACGCCTCCACAGCAGGTACAGTGGCCACCATTGTAGGTGTGATGGTTCTCGTCTGTGCTATTGGCACCATCGCTTTGGCCTACAGGTGAGTAGGGACGAATATCAACACATTACACACTTCCCTTTTGGCCCCAAGTTAGAAGGATTTTATGAGATGCAAATGCACAGCTGATTAATGATATGTTTTGTAGAGTAAATGACACAGTACTCGTGTTTTCCAATCAGGCGCTTCAAGCAGTACCATCCCCTAAAAGAAGACTCTACAGGCAGTGGCGTAAGCAGCTCTTCAATAACATCAGTGCCTTTGCTGCTGTGGAACCTGCTCAGCAGACAGTCACCCGGAGAAAGCCGTCCATTGCTTCAGGGCAGGGTGGTGTAAAGCATGACCCTCTGCACTCATACAGTACAGAGCCACAACCAGGTCAAAGCCTAACCATCTGTACTTACTGTAAAGTTGTCTTGCAGACTTGAACAACACATAAAATGCATTAATTCACTCAACAAACAGCTTAACTTCAGAGACAAACTGTAAAGGAACTGTAAAGGAACAGTTGTAGATGTACTATTGACACACTGTAAGCGACTGTAATAAAAAGAGAAACGTGAAAACACTTTCAAAAGAGAGCAATGAAGAAACCAGAATTATTATTTTTGGTTTCTGGCACTGTATTTACTTGTGACAAAATAGTATATTTATTTTGACTCAGTCTTTTTTATCTGAAGAAAAAACTGAAAGTCTAGTAATTTATTATGCGTCTCCTGTAGCCCATTTGTAACTCATTATTTAGAAAATAACAAAAATTAAAATTAATGCCTTAAAATCAATTGAATCTTATAACACATTAACTTGCTTTGCTGGTCTGATTTTGGTCTGAAATCACTATCACATCACAGCTCTTTGTTTCTAAAACGTATTTGCTGTCATTCTCCAAAACAAATTTTGAATTTCACTGTTGTAAAATATCTACACCTCCCAAATAAAGCTTTCTTAATCCTAATCAAGCTTGCTTTCAATCTGTCCTCCCTACTGTGTTTGTACTAATAATTTGTGCTAATTCCTGTCCAAAGATCAAGAAACTTAAGCGCCTTACATATGCTACATTGAAAAGATTGATGTGTTATTATTATCAAACATTCATGTTTATTATGTCGGCATAAAGAAGAGCGAACAATCTTAAGACGAAGCAGTACAGAGATTCAACCACAAGGTGGCGTAGGAGGTAGAAATTACATCAGAGTTCTATAGTCAGTGAATGAGAGGCCGTTGTAAAGCGCTTTGGATAAAAAGGCGCTATATAAGTGCAGTCCATTTACTCATTACCCATTATAAATCAGTTGTTGACAGAGGTAGCAAGGATACTTAATACTTAATGCATGGCATGCTGATTAAACAACAAGACCAATGTCAGTCTTCCTTGTTTAACCCTCGGCCATCGCTTGTCCGCGCCCAAATCAGAGAGACAATGGAGGGCGCTGGCCTCCAGTTATCCTCTCTCTGGCCTCCCCGTGATAACACATCTGGTATCGGGTGTTTTAATGGCCATGCCAACATTTCAAATGTTTGGTGTCTCAAACAATATACTATGGGGTGACACTAGAAAACCCAGCTCATACTGTACTTTCCCCAAACTACAATGACTCACCTTGCGATACTATTCTGCTGGATGATAATGCAAATGCAATCAAATGTGTATTTAATAATCTTTCAGTCCATGGACCTTCCTCCACCGAAATGAAAAAAGTATTTTTCAAGGATGCAAGGAAAACCTTTGGGATTCATAATGTTGTTTCTCGATGAAACAATAAACACAAGAAAACAATTCTCCTTCAATAATTTATTGCGTATCACAGTCAGAATATGACGGATGGAATAACTGCGTGAAAAATAACAGAACTCTATAAAATAAAATGATTTCAACACCACCAATACATTCTGTGAACCCAACCACAGCATATTTCATTCACCAGATTTTCAGTACAAACAGACAACATGTATCCATGATGTGTGACAATGCTTGCTAGACATTTCTTAAGATTATCAAAGCTGAGCCATGTAAACGTAATAACATTGATGATAAGCATGCTAGTGACTAGGGTGAATCAATTCACTTTAATACTCCTCTCCCTCTTCCTCTCCCTCTCCTTCAACTGAATCAACGCCCACCTCCTCATAATCTTTCTCCAGGGCAGCCATGTCCTCCCTGGCCTCAGAGAACTCTCCCTCCTCCATACCCTCACCTACGTACCAGTGCACAAAGGCACGCTTGGCATACATCAGGTCAAACTTGTGGTCAAGACGGGCCCAAGCCTCTGCAATAGCAGTAGTGTTGCTAAGCATACACACCGCCCTCTGGACCTTGGCCAGATCTCCACCAGGCACCGCGGTGGGGGGCTGGTAGTTGATGCCAACTTTGAAACCAGTGGGGCACCAGTCCACGAACTGGATGGAGCGTTTTGTTTTAATGGTGGCAATGGCCGCGTTGACGTCTTTGGGTACAACGTCACCACGATACAGCAGACAGCACGCCATGTACTTGCCGTGACGAGGGTCACATTTCACCATCTGGTTGGCTGGTTCAAAGCAGGCGTTTGTGATCTCAGATACTGAGAGCTGCTCATGGTAAGCCTTCTCTGAAGAGATCACTGGGGCATAGGTGGCCAGGGGGAAGTGGATACGGGGGTAGGGCACCAAGTTGGTCTGGAACTCTGTCAGGTCAACATTGAGGGCACCGTCGAATCTGAGGGAAGCAGTAATGGAGGAGACAATCTGACTAATAAGCCTGTTAAGGTTGGTGTAGGAAGGGCGATCAATATCAAGGTTCCTACGGCAGATGTCATAGATGGCCTCATTGTCCACCATGAAGGCACAGTCAGAGTGCTCCAGGGTGGTGTGGGTGGTCAGGATGGCGTTGTAAGGCTCTACCACAGCAGTGGACACCTGGGGAGCTGGGTAGATGGAGAACTCAAGCTTGGACTTCTTGCCGTAGTCGACAGACAGTCGCTCCATCAGCAGGGAGGTGAAACCAGAACCGGTACCACCTCCAAAGCTGTGGAAGACCAGGAAGCCCTGGAGGCCAGTGCACTGGTCAGCCTGGAGAAAGAGAGGAAAGAAACATGATGATATTATTGTTAGATGAGGACAAGAGTGAGGCAGAGTCTATGTTGAGGAGATATCATTTATGGTTCTTAGACGACGCTCACCAGTTTGCGAACCCTGTCCAGAACTATGTCGATGATCTCTTTGCCGATGGTGTAATGCCCACGGGCGTAGTTGTTGGCTGCATCCTCCTTCCCAGTGATCAGCTGCTCAGGGTGGAACAGCTGGCGGTAAGTTCCAGAGCGCACCTCATCTAGTCAAAGCAAGAGCTGTTAGCGAAATAACTCAGGACCAATCAGAAGACACCAGTACAGTGCTAGCCGTATCAATGTTTCCACACCGCCTGATCTTACCAATGACAGTGGGCTCCAGATCCACAAACACAGCTCTAGGGACGTGCTTGCCAGCTCCAGTCTCACTGAAGAAGGTGTTGTAGGAGTCGTCTCCTCCTCCGGTGATCTTGTCACTGGGCATCTGTCCATCGGGCTGGATCCCATGCTCCAGGCAGTAGAGCTCCCAGCAGGCATTGCCGATCTGGACACCGGCCTGGCCCACGTGGACGGAGATGCACTCGCGCTGGTTGGAAGGAGAGAGAATGATATAATTAACTCATGCAGCACTTCACAAACTACTATGTCATGCTGGTTGGAAAGGGAACACAGGCATCTAAATTGACTTCAATGCCACGACACAATCGACTGCTTGAAATGAACGTTTTCTAATGTGAGAAACTCATAGAGGAGAACCAACAAAAGAGGCCACAAGAGGACGGGGGGGGAGGGGGATACTGTAAGGTTGTATTTTTCCCACACGGCACTTTAGCCATTCCTCACAATCCTTCTCTCTGTTCTGAGTGGATGAATGGGATTTGAGAGAGTGAGAAGAGTGAGAGAGTGAGAAGAGTGGGAATTGTGCCATGTAGAGGCATCGCCCTGAACTGCAGTCTGCACAGTGGGGAGGGAGAGACGAAGAGAGAGAGGGGAGGGAGGGAGGGAGGGAGGGAGGGAGGGAGGGAGGGAGGGAGAGCGAGCTGCAGCATACAGTAGGCTGAGCCATCACGAATCATGCCACCATCCCCCCACCTCTTCCCCATCTCCCCTCCTCCCTCCCCTCCTCCCGCCAACTCCACCCTGCTGTTAAGGATTTGGAGCAATGAACGTTGCTAAGCAACTAGGCACTAGTGGCGTTTGAGGTTTGAACTAGCCTTTCCTGTATCAGTTAATGCGCACCCACACAACACAATGTCCCAGTTATCTATAGTTCATCGTATTCTGATACTCACATGCAAGTGTTTTTTAATTAACTTAAAGATAATTTGATATTGATATCGCAAGGAAACGATGTGTAATGGTTATGCATATTCTACTGTGCCTTAAATAAAGGCAGCATAGTCATTCTGAATAAGTAGCTTATGTGCAGCGAGAGAGGAGCTACATTATGTGATTGCAGCAGCTGGTGGACTTAACAGGAACACCCGATGGATATACAAGGGTGCAGCTTTATCTCAGGCTTTAAGACAAGACCATCTGCTGGAGATCTGCTGGGGACCACTTCAGACAAAAGAGCTCAACCCACCTCCTTCCATAAGGTCTCCTTAACACTTTAAAGCTGAGCTCTCCAGCCTCCATAATGAATAAGTTAAACGATAGTTCTTACAAAGAGTTATGAATGAATATAGCCGATACATGTAAGCTACCAATACCAATGACACTTTCTATAGCTTTATATCTCCTTATACCTGACTGTTCTGTGGATGGAACTGGCTACACGGAAGAATTGTAATTGAAATACTGTATATTCCACTCAAATATTCCCCATTTTATGTTGAAAGCTAGTTGTCCTTTTCCAGATAACCTATAGGTTATGCCTATTCCCACCTCAGGTCTAAACGTGCACCAAATAGGTTACATAGTACGTACACATATTCTTTATGAAGGTCTATGCGCAAATCAATGCACCAAAGATAGAGTAATTTCTCAGAATATAAAATAACCTATATTTATTTATGGCAGTCGGCCAGGCACCTTTTTGCTCATCCAATAAATATAGGTTATTTAGGTGCAATCTGACAGCCCAATATGCTGAATTGCATCAGTTATTACTATAGGCACTGATCAGAGGAAAGGGTTGGGATGAAGGACATCTAGAATGTTCTATCCCACGTCATACTTGTATAACAACGTGACCAGCTGAAAGCATCTTATCCAATAATGCTACATAAGCCTATACACAAAATAACCTTTAAAAGAATAAAATGTACCAAACATAAGGTCGGGATCAGTTCACCTGTGGTGACATTAATTTTCATAAATGCACCAGTAGCTATACAACGAACGAATTCTCCAGAATCGATAACGGCGTATACTAAATTACAAATAATATTCACCCCCAAAAAAAATCTGCCACAGAAAAAGGCGAAATTTCCTCGAAATCTTCATTAATCATATGCTGGCTTCTTAACCACTTCTGCAATTGATACGATAAAATGTAACCATTAATGTATTAAGCACACACAAAAAAAACGTATGTAATGTTATTTAATATGCTACCTGATTTATTATAGTAACACACCATATCGATTGAGTATCGCCTAAATCAATAACGCAAATGCATTAAATATTCATTATGCACGTCTTCAATTTCTACATGTAGGCTACTCACCATTGTTGCTTTTAGAGAGGAGTTTTGGAGAAATGTGCAGAAAGATTGGAGGTCTTTTTATCTCTTCGGTGGAAATAGAGGTTACTTTATCCGACAGCTAAGAGTCGATGTAGTAACTGTTCTCTGACACCGTGGGGCGGTAGTATTTGTAGTGTTGCAATGTGGGTGGAGCCAGCATACATGAATACATTAATATATGAATAAATGAACACATGAATAAATTAAGACCTTACGGCCACGGTAGGGTGTGAGGCCTGTCAAGTGTGGCCTGCCCTATTATTAGCCAGGGACGTTATCAATGTGTCTATAAACATTTCCGATCTGGTGAAAGTGTTTTGTGCTTAAAGTAAGGCTGGTGAGAAGTGTTCCATTGGGATATTAGGCCCATCATGTGTACGCATCTCTTTGCCAACATAATTTAGTATGCAAAGTTGGGATAAAGCACCACATACTGTACCTGGAAATCAATACTAGGCAGTCAAACAGATGGGGTAGGGGGCAGGGGTTTGACAAGGATTTTGATAGGCGGAGGGATCTGTTCACATACAGTACTCGTTCCTAACACACTGAACACATACTGTATGTAATTCACAAACAACGGCAAGGTTAATTAGAATGTATCTCTCACTCAGGAAACAGGACTGTGTTTTATTCTCCATCGTTGACTGTAAGCAAAGTCAATGGAACCCAGATGGAAGAAATAAATGCACGCTAGTTTCACATACCACTATTCCATTGACGATTTAGCTAATATACAGGAAAGCATTCATATTTAACATCTTTACAAGGTGTTTCATCCCTGCTTTAGCTGACCATATGCTAAGGAAGTTGTTAGTCCTCCATCTGTCAATGATTGCTGAGCAATAGTCTGACAGACAGACTGGGAGGGGCGAAGCAACATAATTAATGCAGCTGTCTCTTAGAAACATTGCCCCCATCCCTTCCTCCTTAATCTCCTCTCCCTCAGCCTTTAGCATTATGGTCTCTCTGTGTGTGTGTGTGTGTGTGTGTGTGTGTGTGTGTGTGTGTGTGTGTGTGTGTGTGTGTGTGTGTGTGTGTGTGTGTGTGGTGACTGGGGTAATTCCAGACATAGGGAGAGGAGGAGTGGTGGAACGACAGCTGAGGGTCCATGTGTTTGCTGATGACAGACCACAGTGACACGCCGGTCACATGACCCACTGCAGAGGAGTGGCATGATGACGTCACTGCAGCAAAACCTTGAACAAAGACGGGCGGAGGCTCGATGCAGCAAAAACCACGCCCTTCGATTCTCTGTTATGATGTATGAATATGAATGGTCTTCTTCGTAGATATATGAATGAGCTTTATAAATGTCTTCTATTGATGTTTAAGGTCGTTTTTTCATTTGTTTGGTCTTAATTCCACTGTTTTTGTTGGAAATTCATAATGCATAATTTATAATATAGGAAGTTAAAGCATACTGAACTGAAGTAATTAGAGTTGTGCTAATTTATGTAATAGATTTACAAGAATTAAGTGAATGGCCTATATGGACTGTGTGTGTGTGTGTGTGTGTGTGTGTGTGTGTGTGTGTGCGTGTGTGTGTGTGTGTGTGTGTGTGTGTGTGTGTGTGTGTGTGTGTGCACGTGTGTGTGTGTGTGTGTGTGTGTGTGTGTGTGTGTGTGTGTGTGTGTGTGTGCACGTGTGTGCGTACGTGTGCGTGTGTGTGTGTGTGTGAGTATTATTCATCAAGCATTTATTTAACCATAAGACTTAATACGGTTACAGTGGTGTTCAGTTCAAAAAGTAGGCTAATCCCTCGAATATATCAGGGAATCCGGGAATAAACAGCATGCGTTGTGTTTTATTCGATGTCCAGACAGAGCTGCTGACTTCAATGAGGAAGCGCCGCCCTCCTCCTCCTCCTCCCTCCTCCTCCTCCTCCTCCCTCCTCCTCCTCCTCCTCCTCCTCCTCCCTCCTCCTACCTCCTCCTCCTCCTCCCTCCTCCTCCTCCTCCTCCTCCCTCCTCCCTCCTCCTCCTCCTCCCTCCTCCTCCTCCCTCCTCCTCCTCCTCCTCCTCCCTCCTCCTCCTCCTCCCTCCTCCCTCCTCCTCCTCCTCCCTCCTCCTCCTCCTCCTCTCCTCCTCCTCCTCCTCCTCCCTCCTCCTCCTCCCTCCTCCCTCCTCCTCCTCCTCCTCCTCCCTCCTCCTCCTCCTCCTCCCTCCTCCTCCTCCCTCCTCCTCCCTCCTCCTCCTCCTCCTCCCTCCCCCTCCTCCTCCCTCCTCGCTCCTCCTCCTCCTCCTCCTCCCTCCTCCTCCTCCTCCCTCCTCCTCCTCCCTCCTCCTCCTCCTCCCTCCTCCTCCTCCCTCCTCCTCCTCCTCCCTCCTCCTCCTCCTCCTCCCTCCTCCTCCTCTTCTTCCTCCTCCTCCTCCCTCCTCCCTCCTCCTCCTCCATCATCCTCCCTCCTCCTCCTCCTCCATCCTCCTCCCTCCTCCTCCTCCTCCTCCCTCCTCCTCCTCCCTCCTCCTCCCTCCTCCCTCCTCCATCCTCCTCCCTCCTCCTCCCTCCTCCTCCTCCCTCCTCCCTCCTCCTCCTCCCTCCTCCCTCCTCCTCCTCCTCCCTCCTCCTCCTCCCTCCTCCCTCCTCCTCCTCCCTCCTCCCTCCTCCTCCTCCTCCCTCCTCCCTCCTCCCTCCTCCTCCTCCCCGGACCCCAGTGGTCCACGCTCATCTGCTGCTGTCCAGAGGAGAAAGAGGGCGTTCACTGTTCATCACTGTTCATCTTTGTTCATCTTTTCGGCGTCTGTATCATCTCTCTCCTCATTTCAGAATCACAATGGTGAGCCCATCTCGTTGAAATAATATTTTCGTTTCTCTCTTAACTTTTACTTCGTTGCGTTTAATGCATTAGATCATATATTCCATATAGCACCTCGGTTTAAGTAATGGAATATATTCTTGTGTTTTTGTGAGGGGCGAGAAAGTCCTTCAGACAGTCCTACACATTCTGAAGATATACCAATGTTATGGGTTGCTGACGTTCTTGTTTCATTGCCGTAGCTCATAATAAAAAAATACATTATTATATATATTTATTAGTGACCAGCTAAAACACGCAATTGTAAAAGAAGGCCGCGGCTCATCAGAGGACTTTGGAGCGGGTGTGAAACCATGCGTAGACAATCCGTCGCATGTAGCGCTAATTCCATTTGTGTCGTAGTTAATCAGCTGAATGGAATGGAATGAAATAGCATGGCATTTAGAAGATGTATGTAATTCTACCACCGGACCACAGTCAAATGAATTGCTACGCATGTCTTATTTCTAGAATTGAAGCTAAAAAACTACTATCAGCAGTCATTTGCCTTAGCAAATGCTAATGTGATGTAGGCTACAGACAGACAGATGTGTAAATATTTACTTAAATGTTACTAGTTTCTGATTATATGCAGATTTTTTTTTTTTATTCTTGCATTTTTGTGCAATAATACTATGTGCAATATGACAACCCTTGGGTACATAAGGTTCAGAGATAGGAAATGTTAGGATATTTATAGCATAGCATAGAGTACAGCACAGTGTTTTATTTGTATAGTATAGTATAGTGGATAGTGTACATAGCCTTTATTTATGTAAACCAGCTCTTTTCCCTTCTTGTTTTTAGTATTTTTTTCCTAGCACCAGGGGAGCCCCCCCTCCTAAATTTCGTTGTATGGTACCTGTACTGTATTAATGACAATAAAGACCATTCATTCATTCATTCATTCATTCATTCATTCATTAATTTTTCTTTCAACCAGCGCGAGTGCATCTCCGTCCACGTGGGCCAGGCCGGTGTCCAGATCGGCAATGCCTGCTGGGAGCTCTACTGCCTGGAGCATGGGATCCAGCCTGATGGACAGATGCCCAGTGACAAGACCAGAGGAGGAGGAGACGACTCCTTCAACACCTTCTTCAGTGAGACTGGAGCTGGCAAGCACGTCCCCAGAGCTGTGTTTGTGGATCTGGAGCCCACTGTCATTGGTAAGATCAGTTGGTGTAGAAACGCTAATACGACTAGCACTGATTGGTCCTGAGTTATTTCACTAACAGCTCTTACTTTGACTAGATGAGGTGCGCTCTGGAACTTACCGCCAGCTGTTCCACCCTGAGCAGCTGATCACTGGGAAGGAGGATGCAGCCAACAACTATGCCCGTGGGCATTACACCATCGGCAAAGAGATCATCGACATAGTTCTGGACAGGGTTCGCAAACTGGTGAGTGTCGTCTAAGAACCATAAGTGATGTCTCCTCAACATAGACTCTGCCTCACTCTTGTCCTCATCTAACAAGAATATCATCATGTTTCTTTCCTCTCTTTCTCCAGTCTGACCAGTGCACTGGCCTCCAGGGTTTCCTGGTCTTCCACAGCTTTGGAGGTGGTACCGGTTCTGGTTTCACCTCCCTGCTGATGGAGCGGCTGTCTGTTGACTACGGCAAGAAGTCCAAGCTTGAGTTCTCCATCTACCCAGCTCCCCAGGTGTCCACTGCTGTGGTAGAGCCTTACAACGCCATCCTGACCACCCACACCACCCTGGAGCACTCTGACTGTGCCTTCATGGTGGACAATGAGGCCATCTATGACATCTGCCGTAGGAACCTCGATATTGATCGCCCTTCCTACACCAACCTTAACAGGTTGATTAGTCAAATTGTATCCTCTATCACCGCATCCCTTAGATTCGACGGTGCCCTCAATGTTGACCTGACAGAGTTCCAGACCAACTTGGTGCCCTACCCCCGTATCCACTTCCCCCTGGCCACCTATGCCCCAGTGATCTCTTCAGAGAAGGCTTACCATGAGCAGCTCTCAGTATCTGAGATCACAAACGCCTGCTTTGAACCAGCCAACCAGATGGTGAAATGTGACCCTCGTCACGGCAAGTACATGGCGTGCTGTCTGCTGTATCGTGGTGACGTTGTACCCAAAGACGTCAACTCGGCCATTGCCACCATTAAAACAAAACGCTCCATCCAGTTTGTGGACTGGTGCCCCACTGGTTTCAAGGTTGGCATCAACTACCAGCCCCCCACCGCGGTGCCTGGTGGAGATCTGGCCAAGGTCCAGAGGGCGGTGTGTATGCTTAGCAACACTACTGCTATTGCAGAGGCTTGGGCCCGTCTTGACCACAAGTTTGACCTGATGTATGCCAAGCGTGCCTTTGTGCACTGGTACGTAGGCGAGGGTATGGAGGAGGGAGAGTTCTCCGAGGCCAGGGAGGACATGGCTGCCCTGGAGAAGGATTATGAGGAGGTGGGCGTTGATTCAGTTGAAGGAGAGGGAGAGGAAGAGGGAGATGAGTATTAGTTATTTAATGATATAATAATAAAGATTCTTAATTCCTATGCCAAATGGTCACATTCCACATTCCCCTAGGTAACCTGAGAATTAGTGATCTATTCCCTTGTGATTCCACCTTGAAACAGTGTTGCGTAGTAGCAGGATAAAAATAAATAAATCAGAATGGAGTTAGACAAGTGTAGTCCTTGTTTAAGTCTTTAAAACATGTGTATGAAGATTCTTTGCTATTCCTCTGTGTCATTTGTAACCCTAGCCCCATAAAAATCGTATGCATAAAGATGGTTCCTGTCTGTCCTTGTTCTAAAATTAACATATTAAAGGTTATTTCACTTCCAGGGGTTGAACAGGGGACACATTTCCATTGGTATTTTATTACAATGTTCTGATATTTTTGGGAGAAAATAGATAAGGGCTATTTGAAGCTTTTGAACGAAAGAACATCCGTGCATATTTTGAACGACTGTAAACATTTCCTTCCTCTTTACGCATACCCTTTTGTCCCCACCTGTTTGCTCGAAAGGTTCGACCAATAATGTGTTATTTTACAGACAAGACACTCACAGTCCAAAACTCTGGCTCCCTCCTGTGGTTAGAACATATACACACAGTATACTGCTCCACACATACCGTACTTACACATTCCTTTTCTTTGAGACATTTATTTAACATAAAGTGTCATTTTAAAAATATATCAATGCATTCAGATCAGTGCGACGTCATTCCATGGCAATGTATGAGGACTATCTTTTTTCCAAGCAGGTGCAGCACATTTTTACTCCATAGTGAACTGCCATTTTAATGTTAGTCATGCCTACCCCATAGTGTGCAAGATTAATATTTTATTAAGGAAAGGCATGTCTCCTCATGAACCACTTTGCAATGGTACAGTTAACAACACAGCAGAGTCAGCAAAGTGTTGTGTGTGTGTGTGTGTGTGTGTGTGTGTGTGTGTGTGTGTGTGTGTGTGTGTGTGTGTGTGTGTGTGTGTGTGTGCGCGTGTGTGTGTGTGTGTGTGTGTGTGTGTGTGTGTGTGTGTGTGTGTGTGTGTGTGTCAGTGGCTAATAGATCAATCCATCCATCTTTGGACTAGGAGGCTGGTGTTATGAATCTATTGACAGTCCATAAGCCTCTAGTAAGATACACAGGGCATCCTAGTTGTGTGCAGTGTGTATGCACTACACATATGGCAAGGTTTTGCTAAATGAATTCTTCACATTTAGAAATATTTCTGAAGCTGCTTAAAAGTTAAAACACTGTATTCCAAAGGTTACTAACGCACGTATATGGGCATAATGCTCGACTTATAAATTATGAAACTATTAAATTACAGTGTTTCCTCCAAAGTCACTTGTTTTTATTATGATCAATTACACAATTTCCTTTGAATTGTATTTCATCATAATGTATAGATTTCACCGTCATTTGAGACAAAAACGTTTTAGAATCTCACTGACTGTAGTTAAGTGTGGACTAATAATATTACTAGAATGCCACCGATGAGGCCTACTTTGGTCATGCTAGAAGAATTCGCTTATCACCACAATGATGTCGGCAACATTCTCAACCTAACGGTTTCCTCCTTCCGTGCCGCCCTCCGCACCCACGTGTCTATTTAAATAGGCCAATAGAACGAAGCAAGGACGCCTCTTTTCCTCTGAATGGGCGGGATATCTCTGTCCCAAGCCCGCCCAAATGTGGCGGCCCGTCATAGTACGGTGGCCGACAAGGGCTGTCTTTGCAGCGCGTTTGCCCTTGTCGGCCACCGTATCATAGGCTATATAAACCGCCCCACCCCTACAAGCGTCAGTTTGAAACTTCTCACAATAGACTCATAAAGGTCTCTGTGTGAGAGTTAATAAGCGCACATCTACGGTTCCTTCTTTTTCACTTAACTCTACATTTCTAAACTCCTCATCTTAGACATGGTAAGTGTTGAATATAAGAATACCTTGTAAATGTAGTCTACTGTGTGATGGATGGTGTCATGATATCTTTAATTTAATTAGGTTATTCGTTTATCAATCGGAGATGACATCGTCATGCCTGTTGCCTAAAACTGTCAAATCTAATGAATGAAAAACTCTTGTGAGTGTTTTTTTAGGTTTTAAAGAAGAAAATGAAAAGGAAAAAACAGTCCATCATAATCCGGCATATATCAAATGTCACATACTCTATTTCGAAAAGGCACATTTCTTTCTTTCTGTGTGTTACGTTAGCGCCCTTTGAACACAAGGATGGATTGATTTTTCCACTACTGCGCCACAGATTCAGAGGCCTGTGTGGGGCGGGGGTAATTGTTCCTTCCTCCATCCCCTCTCTCTCTGTCTCTCTCTCTCTCTGTCTGTCTCTGTCTCTCTCTTTCTGTCTGTCTGTCTGTCTCTCTGTGTCTCTCTGTCTCTGTCTCTCTCTCTCCTCCACTACACTGGGGCTGTGTTCAGAATGGCATACTAGCATACTACTCATACTATATATGACGTAGATTTTGAGTATGTAGTGCGTTCACACTGTAGAGTTATGTGAAATTTGAGTATGCAAGAAATGTATGTAACTAGATTTTCGGTCGGCTGGTATTGGCATATACTTATTATGAATTTAGTAAGCAGTATGCAGTATATACTAATTGAGTATGCTAGTATGCAGTATATACTAATTGAGTATGCAGTATATACTAATTGAGTATGCAAGTATGCAGTATATACTAATTTAGTATGCAAGTATGCAGTATATACTAATTGAGTACGCTAGTATGCAGTATGCTAGTATGCCATTTCGAACACAGCCGCACACTTGCTTTGTAACATTGATGCACTGCGGGCAAAAGGCACACGCGGTCATACATTCTACTCCGAAAACTTTACAGTTCGGCTCCATGTTCTTTGTCTCTAAACCAGTGGTCATGGTTGATGATTCCTCAATGCAGTAAAAACCTTAAAATTGTCTAAAAAACAATAGCTACCATCGATATGAATAATCATGTGGTTTTACAGACTCAACAATTCGTGACGTTAGAATTATAAGGTTCTATCTCAATTTGTCAAAATTGAGTTTTTTTTTACATAATCTGATCCATTGTGTGTTTATTAATGCCTGTGTGGTGTTATTTTTTAAAATGTTGAATTTTTCGAGTTAGTAATTCATAAAATACAAAGGTTCCATCTCACAAAACATAATGGAATGTCAAAACTTTGACGCTCAATATCTCTGAACTGCCCTAAACGGAGATGGAACCTTATAATTCTAAACTCACGAATAGTCACACACAGCCTGAATATGAGAACAATAGAGCCTATCCGAAATATCTATAAAAGGCAGTATTTTATTCACGGAGTCCAATGTCAGGACATGTAGCCGAGATTGTTTAAATGAATCAGGAAGTTAATCTGAATAAGCCGGTAGACCCAGGGAGGGAATGTCAAGAGCCACGTGGTTCCGTGTTTCATTAGTCTACATACATAACGACTGCAATTTATGTTGACTGGTTTATGGTTTTATAACCGATTATAAATTAAATCCCCTATAGTCCAAAGACCTGTATTACACATTTTATTTCACTTCACCCGACGCCATTTCGATGAGAAAAGGGAGTAGCCCCCCTTTCATTTGATCATGGCAATGTTGGAGGCACTTCAGACACTTTCACACTGAAATGGGAATTATTATTTTTTTCCTCGACGGAAACTAATGAACTCTCAACTAGTGTCAGTGTTCAGCCCTATCTGGGGGTTTTGCACCTCCCACTGTAGATGTGTAATCTTTGCCATGCTGACTTTCACTTGCTTTTACAACAGGGATTACAGCACACCATGGCTCTATAATCACTCCCATTGTTGCAAGCCAAGGACCCAATAGTGTGGTCGTATGGTAATTAGGCCTACAGACCCAGGGGATTGTGCTATTTAGGCCATGTATGACAAATGTATTTGTCTCCACATTTTTTCCCAGAACACATTTCAGTTTTCAAACCGTTAATCTTAACACGAGACACAATTAATTGACACTAACGCATTAATTTGACCATTGAAAGTATTAGAAAGAAACTCTTTGTGCTTCCCAAATTCGCATTGATAATGAATTATTTTCTAACCATCATTTTCAAACCCCCCTCAGCTTTGGTTTAACATTTCTAAACCGCCTGTTCAGGTATTTGCTTATGAACATAACAGCAGTCAATGACCCCTCACCGAACCAAACATGCTTTTTCTGCTGCGGCGAAACAGAGCAGGTCTGTCTCCCACATAGCTGCATATCATCACTGACACGCTGAGTCAGGTGACCCATGTTCTGCTATTAGAGCCACACACAGAGAGACAAAATGGCTTCCTGGTGAAGAGAAACTTGAATCTCCTTGTGATGTTTTGAAACTGTAACGAGCACTACCAAAAATAAACATGCAGTGTCAGAATGATCAATAACACATAATTGTTCTCTCTCTCCCATAGCGCGAGTGCATCTCCGTCCACGTGGGCCAGGCTGGCGTCCAGATTGGCAATGCCTGCTGGGAGCTCTACTGCCTGGAGCATGGGATCCAGCCCGATGGGAAAATGCCCAGTGACAAGACCATCGGAGGAGGAGACGACTCCTTCAACACCTTCTTCAGTGAGACTGGAGCTGGCAAGCACGTCCCCAGAGCTGTATTTGTGGATCTGGAGCCCACTGTCATCGGTAAGATCAGTTGGTGTGGAAACGTTGATACGGCTAGCGATACAGCTAGCACTGTGTACTATTTGACTGGAGTTATTTCGCTAACAGCTCTTACTTTGACTAGATGAGGTGCGCTCTGGAATATACCGCCAGCTATTCCACCCTGAGCAGCTGATCACTGGGAAGGAGGATGCCGCCAACAACTACGCCCGTGGGCATTACACCATCGGCAAAGAGATCATCGACTTGGTTCTGGACAGGATCCGCAAGCTGGTGAGCGTCGTCTAAGAACCATACGTTCCCTCCCTTGTACCATTCCCTGAAGAAATAATAATACAAAATTGATCACAAAAAAAAAAGAACCATAAGTGATGTCTCCTCAACATAGACTCTGCCTCACTCTTGTCCTCATCTAACAAGAATATCATCATGTTTCTTTCCTCTTTCTCCAGGCTGACCAGTGCACTGGCCTCCAGGGTTTCCTGGTCTTCCACAGCTTTGGAGGTGGTACCGGTTCTGGTTTCACCTCCCTGCTGATGGAGCGTCTGTCTGTTGACTACGGCAAGAAGTCCAAGCTTGAGTTCTCCATCTACCCAGCTCCCCAGGTGTCCACTGCTGTGGTAGAGCCTTACAACGCCATCCTGACCACCCACACCACCCTGGAGCACTCTGACTGTGCCTTCATGGTAGACAATGAGGCCATCTATGACATCTGCCGTAGGAACCTCGATATCGAGCGTCCTTCATACACCAACCTTAACAGGTTGATTAGTCAGATTGTCTCCTCCATTACTGCTTCCCTCAGATTCGATGGTGCCCTCAATGTTGACCTGACAGAGTTCCAGACCAACTTGGTGCCTTACCCCCGTATCCACTTCCCCCTAGCCACCTATGCCCCAGTTATCTCTGCAGAGAAGGCTTACCATGAGCAGTTGACTGTTTCAGAGATCACAAACGCCTGCTTTGAACCAGCCAACCAGATGGTGAAATGTGACCCTCGTCACGGCAAGTACATGGCGTGCTGTCTGCTGTATCGTGGTGACGTTGTCCCCAAAGACGTCAACGCGGCCATTGCCACCATTAAAACAAAGCGCTCCATCCAGTTTGTGGACTGGTGCCCCACTGGTTTCAAGGTTGGCATCAACTACCAGCCCCCCACCGTGGTGCCTGGTGGAGATCTGGCCAAGGTCCAGAGGGCTGTGTGTATGCTTAGCAACACTACTGCAGTAGCAGAGGCCTGGGCCCGTCTTGACCACAAGTTTGACCTGATGTATGCCAAGCGTGCCTTTGTGCACTGGTACGTAGGTGAGGGTATGGAGGAGGGAGAGTTCTCTGAGGCCAGGGAGGACATGGCTGCCCTGGAGAAAGATTACGAGGAGGTGGGAGCAGATAGTGTTGAGGGAGAGGATGAGGGAGAAGAATATTAAGAGTTACTTTCAGCATTTCTCAATCATTTTCCTTTCAACATTCCTCTGAAACAATTTTTTGCTGTCCCTTTGTAACCTTGACTCAAGTCTTTCTTTTATTGCAATAAAAGTACATTTTAATGTTTGTGAACTTGTATGTGTGTTTTAATTCTTCACCCTGTAATATTAATTACTGTACATAAATTAAAAGCTGTCACACAGACTTTATTATAACATCAAGTTAGTATTTTCCAAGTCTTCAACTCTTATATTCAGGAAAATCAGATAACATGAAATCAAGAGTAATACTGTATCTCCACAGACATCTTTGGATTCACCTTTGATCAATAGCACCAAACTTAAAAAGCTGCTCACTAAGTAGGACACATCTGCTTTGTTGGATATCACGGCTTAGCCTGGGGGAGAATGGAGTGAACTGCTGGAACTTTCCTGATCTCATACATAGCGGAATAAAATATATAAAAACAGGTTTATTGAAATGAAGTAGTGACATGTCAGTCTGCAAGTCTCAATGTAGCTGCTACGGTCATGTTTACCTCAGCCACTCAGTCATATTCACTCATTCTTCATGAATGAATGTCACTTAGTCTGATGTGGCCTTATAATAACTTTGTTTTTATAACCCTAACCCTGTTTTTTCCATTCTTTTAGCTGTACACACACAATATTATTGTCTATGAATATGGTTCATAGCAAGACACACAAAGCAAAAATGAACGACCAACCAACAAAGAAACATTGAGAGACAAATGTGGCCTGGTTTGAGTCAAAGGGTTGGGTGTGGTGGACTGAAACATGTCTATATAGCCCTCCAGGACTGTAAGACGATAGTTTTTTGCTATGTATACCCTCAACCTATGTGCTAGTGAAATGTTATGTGATGCGTAGGAAAATCAGGTCGACAGTGCAGTTTTACAATGGTTAACAATTATCTTTATATATTGACCGTGTCATGCCCAGGAAGGAGTCACAGCCTTTCATTAATAATGAAAGAGAGTATGTGCTGCTCTACCATTGAATCACTGTTAGCATTAGAGACCTCCGCATGGCTGTAAAAGTAAAGTGCAGCGGTTGTTTGTGCATGCCTGTGCTAACTGTGTGGGTGAATGTTTCAAGAAAAACAACAGCTGAGGGAGGCAAAATAAAGGAGGTTAGCCTGAACTTTGTACACAGTCTTACGTGGAGATCAGGTTAAACAGTGTCCACTGTAATCTAACTTAGAAGGATTCATAAGCTTCTAGGCTTTTTTGTTTGTTGTTTTTTTTGGAAGTCCCAAACAGCAAGCAGTCCCAACAGTTCCCGACAGTTACAGTACATATGGGGGCTGTTTGAGTTCGCATTGAGTGGATGCATTGATTGGAGTCAGATTAGATAACACTGGACAAAAACCATATTAGTGTCAGGCATTCTTTCAGCAGAGATAAAGGGCCTGGTGAGGTGTCCTAACCGTTGTTTAGCTTGGCTGTGATGCAGAGATGAGGACAGAGATGTTGAACTGCAGTGTGAGATGCCCCACAAAGGAGTGGCGGAGTATGGCTGAAATGAAAGGTACAAAGCCCCAAGATGATCAAGCTCTGCCAGACTATTCACATCCTTATGAAGAGGTACAGTTCAGCACTATTTGTGCCAAAGTTATTACTGATAAATTATTTTTGATTTTCATGTGCAAAAAATGTATGAGGCAAAACAACCTTGCCCAACTTTACGCATAGATATATTTTTTTGTCAGCTACATGTGATTATGCTGCCTAAATGCAGTTCTTTATTATTGATACATTGCTGTTGATGAGACTGGCATTTGTTGATGAGGCTGGCATTTGAACACATTACACCAATCCTGAGATCCCTGCACTGGCTACCAGTCTCTCAGAGAATTGAATTCAAAATCCTCCTAATTACATACAAATCACAAAATGGTCTTGGACCAAAATACATATCAGATCTCCTCCCACCCTATATTCCCGCAAGGTCCCTAAGGTCAGCTGAGACAAATCAGCTAATAATTCCAAGAGTAAAAACAAAACACGCTGCAGCAGCTTTCAGTCACGCTGCTGCATGCTCCTGGAACAAACTCCCTGAAGAAATCAAACAGGCCCAAACCCTTAAAATATTTAAATCTAAGCTAAAAACCTTCATGTTTTGCACCAGTTATGATTAAACACAAACACTTCTATCTGTCTTTTTTCCATTAACTATTGTCTTTTTAAATGTTTTATCTATTTACTTCTTATATTTGCTTTTATTCATTGTAGTATTTAATTTTTTAATTTTTTTTATTTTCTTATGCTCCTCTTGCTGTATTTTTAAATAATGTATGTAAAGCACTTTGAATTGCCCCTGTTGTATGAAATGTGCTATACAAATAAACTTGCCTTGCTTTGCCATAGACAGAATCACCATGGAGATAATTTAATCATTAAATGTGTAGTCTCCACTCAAAGGCAACACAATGACAAATGGCTGGACAGAAATTGAGTTTTACCCATCTTATTTCTCCCTAAGGGCTTGGTGGGCACCAGGGTCATATTATGTCAACTCTTTTCACAGGCCAGAGACCTTCGTTTGCTCAGAGAGGGAGTCTGAAGTCCCTGTGGTGTTTGTAAATGATTTAACTTTGGCCACTGTACTGTACCCATTGTACACATTAGACATTCAATGTCTGAGACTCTACTGTATTTTCAACATTCCATTCCTGAGTCTATTTTTGTTCCTTTTTTTCTGTGTGTTGATAGTTCTTTTTTATTGGGTAGTTGGTTTCGTATTTTCTTTTCTTTTGTTATATACTGTATGTTCTGTGATGTTATGTTCATGTCATTCTTCTTTGTTATATGTTTTTATGATGATTTCTTGTATATGTTCTGTGTGGCCCCCAGGAAGATTAGCTGATGCTTTTCATCAGCTAATGGGGATCCTAATCAATCAAATCAAATCAAACCAGACAATAGTGTCCTTATTTTGAATATTGTTCTGTTCTTTTGGAGAATCGAAGAAAATCATTCCTACAATACAAGAAATAAGAGTCAACTCTTATTGCCATCCACTCGTACATCCTTGTCTCAATTTAGTCTTCACTTCAGAGGAGCCAAAGTATTTAATCAACTCCCTTCTCATTTCTTTGACATCTCACCCTACTCGTTCAAAAAGGCTGTCAAACGACACCTATTTCTTGATCACGATTGATTTACTTAATTTGTTTCTCTCATGTAAACTTTACTATGTAAACTCATCTTTACTTTAATTTCTCATATGTTTCTCCCGTTCTTTCGTTTGTTTGTTTGTTTTTCTTTTAGTTTTGTTCTTTATTGATCTCTTTATTTTGTTCTGTCATTTGAATATTTTTCTTTGATTTATTTTACATTAACTGTAATCACATTCTATGATCAAGGGAGACTCTCCAAAAGCCCTTTGGGGTTTCTTGCACCTACTCTCTATGATGTATTATGGTTATTGTTTGTATGAATACTTTTATTGTGTGCTAAATAAAAAAATAAAAAAACACATCCTTTATAAAAGGTTATAGCATTCCATTGGTCTGACATTCAAATGTCAAAAGTGTAGCTTGACTGTAAATGTGTCGGACGTCCTGCCAGCATTTTGCTACTTAATGCAAAACATTTTCCCGCCCCATTTAACTGTCTTTACCTGCCTGGTTGGACCTGTGTTTCCAGTGGTAGAAGGTGACACCGGTGTGGTATAGAGTGAATAATTATGCAACATGTCTTTGTGATGGCCGCTGCTTCTCTGCTAGGAGACACCACCAATAACCTGAGTGGAAACATGAGGAGCATAGAGATCTATACATGAGAAGGTGCTTTTTGTCCTAGACCTTAGTGTGGCAAGAGTCTTGGTGTGTGTGTGTGTGTGTGTGTGTGTGTGTGTGTGTGTGTGTGTGTGTGTGTGCGTGTGTGTGTGTGTGTGTGTGTGTGTACATGTGAGAAGGGGTGGGGATGCAGGGCATAGGAAACCTGATCAGAGGCCATATGGGAATAGAAGTCTTTACCGGAAAATGAACATTGAAGAATTGCTGTTGCAGTGTGTAATTTTCCATTAAGAAGGAGAGAGAGGGCGAAAGAGAGAGAGGGGGAGAGAGAGAGAGAGAGAGAGAGAGAGAGAGAGAGAGAGAGAGAGAGAGAGAGAGAGAGAGAGAGAGAGAGAGAGAGCGAGGAGACTAATTTAGTATGAAGCAGGTTGATTAGATTATGGTGCGAGGACCAACACACAGGAAATTCATTACTGAGAAAGCCATACATGGGCTGCAGCTGGTCAAACGCTGTAGTCAGGCAGCCTCACATAGGAAGAGAGAGAGAGAGAGAGAGAGAGAGAGAGAGAGAGAGAGAGAGAGAGAGAGAGAGAGAGAGAGAGAGAGAGAGAGAGAGAGAGAGAGAGAGAGAGAATAGCAGTTTAGAACAGAAATGTACTGAATATTGCATGTTCCATAATTCTTTGGCTGAACTTTGACTCTGAATTTCAAGATTAGAGATGGTTTGGAGTGATGTGCATGTGCAGAGAGAAAGGAAGAATAGTAGAGAGAAGTGCAGATCATGAGAGGGAGAGAGAGGGGGTTGCAGGGGGGGGGGACGACACACATGGGAGACATGAGAAGAGAGAGAGACCCTCCCACCGTTGATAAGGTGCATACTCAGCATTGCGTCAACCTTACATTGGATTGGATCGGTAGCATGTCTTTGCACACATCAACTAAAACAACTGCAGACAAGCACTTACACACATGCTGTACCCCGCATGCATGACGCGCACACACGCACACACACATACAACCTGGCACACACAGTTACCGCAGACTGCAGGAGTCGCCTTGAACTTCACAGAATGTACTTTTTTGTCATTTCTACGCCAATCTCTTGTATGTAGTTCAACAACATACAGCAACAACAGGTGACAGTGCAGTTATTATTATTATTATTATTATTATTATTATTATTATTCAATGACAGCACAATAAAGTATCAATAAAATAAATGTGATACTACTTTTTTCCACCCTTTATTACAGTGAATTGTCAGTTTTCCAGAGTAAATTGTTTCACCAAATGCAGCTCTGCTACTGCTGAAGTTCATCATTGTGTTGTATTTGATCTATTTCTTATCTCCCATCTCTTGTTTTATTGTGTTGTATTTTATTTACTATTGTCTTTTATGTTCAGCACTTGGAGTTGCATTGAATGTCTGACTTGTGATATATAAATAAAGTTTTGATTGAACAAAATGTCCCTCTGAGCATTTGCTGATGTTGTTGTTTTTTTACATGAAAAGTTGCCCATCCCTAATCCTGAATACAATTTGAATACAGATCAGTTGATACCAGGCAGGGCACACCAGTTCTGTGGGATAGGATTTCACAGTCATTGCTCTTCCCTAACTACCCAGAACATCAATACAATAATTCATTACTGTGAAGAGAAAGCAAAGAGAGAGAGAGAGAGAGAGAGAGAGAGAGAGAGAGAGAGAGAGAGAGAGAGAGAGAGAGAGAGAGAGAGAGAGATGGGAGGAAAATATATAATTCAATGAATTAAGCCCTGCCTTGTTACAATTAAATTAGCTACAGAGATACAGACTGTACACAAATAATTTTGAACACAAGCATTGTCAGTTTGGGGATTTTCATTCAAAGAAACAGCAGCCGCAAAGGTTAGAGTCCTATCAAGGGTTTACCGGTATTGTGCAGTAACCTCACGATGGATTCACAATGATGATGAAGTGGTGGGTGATATATCACATGTGGACAAGATACAGATAAACAAAGGCAATTACAAGCGACCAGAGGAGATGCGAGAGGATAGAGTAGAATATAAACAGGGGAGATGGATCGAAAGAGAGGAGAGTTCTTGAACGGTAATGGAAAAAGAGCAAGGAAGCAAGCAAGGAACACAGCATCCTGGAGGATCAACTGTCAAGGTGAGGAGGGAGTGGGGAGGGGGGAGAGCTGGGAGCTGGGTTTGGCAATGGAGACATCTTTAGCGATCGAAGCATTAACGTGGGAGACAGTTTGGCCTCCTGCCATGTGCTACTGATAAAAGGGAAGGGCAGGTGGGAGAGAGAGAGAATTAGAGGAAGAGAGAAGGAGGAGGGTCTACTGGATGCAAGGGAGTGGCCTTTAGACTGTATGTGGAAGAGTGATGGATAGAGGGAGGAGGCAGGGGCTCTGGAGGCTGGGTGGTGAGGAGGAGGGGGGAGGTTTGCAGAGAGGCGGGGGGGGCAGCACAGGGGGGGGGGTGAAGAGGATGGGATGTCCAGCTCGCTTGTATAAAAGCCCAGATGCTCCTCAGTCGGACGTCCTGTTGCTTCACCACTGCTACCACGCTCCTCCAACACCACCACAGACAGAAAGAAAGAAAGAAAGAAAGGCAAGGACAACCATGAGCCACCCTTCAACGCGCACCTCCTCCACCTCCTACCGCCGCACGTTCGGGGCGCCCAACCCCATCTCCATGACGTCCTACTCCCCCATCTCCTCCTCCCGCATGGGGGCCGGGGGCCGCTACATGGGCCGCTCCATGTCTCCCGTGGTGCCCTCCCGCTCCTCCAACTACCTCCAGCAGCAGCGCGTGCGCTCCAGCACCCAGCCCCCCCGCCTCAGCTACGACAAGCTGGACTTCGCCCTGGCCGACGCCGTCAACGCTGAGTTCCTGACCACACGCAACAACGAGAAGGTGGAGCTGCAGGAGCTCAACGACCGCTTCGCCAGCTTCATCGACAAGGTGCGCTACCTGGAGAACCAGAACAGCGGGCTCCAGCAGGAGCTGAGCCAGTACAAGGGGCAGCACGAGAAGGGGCAGGCCAACCGGGCCACGGACCTCTTCCAGGACGAGCTGAGGGAGCTGAGGCGCCAACTGGACGTCATGGGCAAGGAGAGGGACCAGATCGAGGTGGAGAGAGACAACATGGCCGAAGACATGGCCCTGCTGAAGCAGAGGTGAGTGGAGGGACACCCGTGGAGGGGGAAGGAGGGGGAGAGATAGAGGGGTGGAGGGGTGGAGGAACAGGGGTGAGAAGGTTTTGGGCAGTGTGGTAACCGGTATGGTAGAAAGTTTATGGGAGCAAAGGGATGGGATGGGAAGGGATGGGATGGGGGGGGTGGGTGGGTAGGTTTTGCATGAGTGTGTGGCTAATGTATACATATTTGAGGAGGAAGGGGTTAAGGCGGTGGTTGTTTGGGTATAGGTGCATAGGTGATGTCGAAATATTTTGGGGAGCGATGGAGGGGGGTAAAAGGAGGGGGGGATGATTGGAGGAAATGTGGGTAGTGTGTGAGTGATGTACTGTCGAAAGATCGGGAGGTGGCTATGATTGGCTGGGGGCTTCAGCGATTGGGAGTGTATTCAAGAGGCTGGCAAAGGGCGTAGGGAGGTTTCTTTGGGCTTTGCTGTTGATTGGCAAGTTAGTCGGATAATGGGCAGAGTTGAGTCGGAGGGAAGGGAGTGGCCATGGGTGTGGACGTTGTGGACAATTACCTTGTTTTAAAACACTGCGTTTTAAACACTGATAAGGCACAGGGGGTCCTTGGGCCTCTGCCAAGCTCAACCGGGCGGCATGGAGGGAATGGGGTGGCAGTAGGGAGGGATGGGGTGTGGCACTGGGGAGGGACGAACACAAAAGATCTGCAGCATATTACCTCACTCACTGTGCTCTACTGCAGTGTGTGTGTGTGTGTGTGTGTGTGTGTGTGTGTGTGTGTGTGTGTGTGTGTGTGTGTGTGTGTGGATAATGTGTGCGTGTGCTGAATGTCATGGCCACGGACAGGAACATAAAACAAGACCCATGCAAGTACTTCATCATATCATAACCCAGCAACACGTTGAATACATTAGCAGAACATTCCGTATCTTCTGTGTATACAAACAAGGACATCGAAACGTCAACAGATTTGAATTTTTAACAGTTAACAGTCAACTTCGAATCATACAGATATCATTAAGGACATACGTTAGTATATAAGAATTATTGTAGGCATAGCAAATACTTAATAACAGATATGACACATTTGATTTCAAATTACATTGAAATGACATCAGCCCTTTAAATCTAAATAAGATTATGTTGTCTTGAAACATAAAAACAACCACACCAACACATGTGTAGGGCAAAGCATTTCTTTTCATTTGGGTCATTTTGAAGGATAATCACACACACACACACACACACACACACACACACACACACACACACACAGACACCCACACCCACATACACACACACACACACACACACACACACACACACACACACACGCACACAGACACCCACACCCACATACACACACACACACACACGCACACACCACGCCCGCACATATCATGCCCTGCTCTAGACAGAGAGAGAGTGAGAAAGAGAACTGACAGGAAAGGAGGATGGATAGACTGCGCAGAGGGTGGGGCCGGCTGGGAGAGGAGTGGGAGGGGGGGGAGAGGAGTGAGAGGGAGAGGACTGGGAGGGGGGAGAGGAGTGAGAGGGAGAGGACTGGGAGGGTGGAGCCAGGAGGGTGGAGAGGACTGGGAGGGTGGAGCCAGGAGGGTGGAGAGGGAGGGGGGAGAGGAGTGAGAGGGAGAGAGGACTGGGAGGGTGGAGCCAGGAGGGCGGAGAGAGAGGGCGGAGAGAGAGACGGGGGAGGAGAGTCGGGGAGATGTGGTGGAGAGAAAAACGGCATCTGGAAAAATCAATGTCTCAATGAGAGTGATTCCATTAGGAGGGTGTTCAGTGTCCCCCTGTGCTGATGGGACGGTGCCAGAGACCCCATTAGGAAGAAAGGACCCCTGCGACAAAACATGAATTAAAGATGAGGCAGCAGGTCCAACCCCCGCCCATGCAGCCACACCCCCGCCCCCCCTCTCCCTCTATGTCCAGTCTGGGCATTAGCACTTATAATTAGTCTGAAGGGGGTGGGGCCTGAGAGACAGACAGGAGATATACAGGCAGGGGAAATACATGAGGATACATTAGAGAACATGGTGTGCAGTGACATCACAGTTATGATGTCATTTATGATGACTCACCACCATCAGTGGGAGTAGACACCTCCCTGGTTTTATTAAGATGCATATAAAACCAAAAGCTTGATAGAGCTGTTTCTATTCAACCAGGTTTTTTATGACATTTTACATGACATTTTTGGTATTTAACAGACGCCTTATTCCAAAGCGACTTACAACAAATACATTTGACTAAGTGAATCATCTAACCAGGCACGCGGGAAGGTATTTTGACTGGGGGTGCTGAGGTGCTGTCTATACGCTACAGGGAAAAAAATTGCCAGGGAAAAAATTATAACGATTTCTCTCCCTCCCTCCCTCCCTCTCGCTGATTGCTCGTTCGCTCACACGCACTGATAGGGCTTTCACACCGGCAAAGAACCGTGCCGGTTCGCGTTCGCGTTCGGAAACCTCTGAACCTTGGTGCTGTCTGGCGAACGAGCCCGCGTTCATACCAGTGTAACCTGAACCATCCGCGTCATCAACGCTGGGTGATGAAGGGGCGGGATAAACAAAACAATTCATAACTAGATGGCAGCTACTTCACTGGAAAAGAGGATAATATCTTCCACTACTACAGTATCTGAAATAAACACAATTTTCTGTGAAACAAAACAAAAGACACTTTCTATATGCGTTCTTTTACTAATCAGCTGCTCCATTACTGGAATAGAAATGGCTTACGAAATTCGCGTTCGCGCATGTCCGCGCGCGTGTGCGTGTGTGTGTTTGCTGAGCATGTGAGGAAGATAGAGAGAATAATGACACTTTTGATATTGTTTTTGATCACTAATGATTAGATTTAGATTAGATTACATTTTGTCTACTTCCTCCTTGCTGGTCTCTGAAGCCTAGAATAGGACACACCCACTGACGACGTGACTGTTCTACGTTTTGGTTCGCGCTTGAGAACCACTATTTTTTGGTGCCCGCTGCGAACCAACTTTTCAGGTTCCGAACCAATTGAGCTTCGGTCTGAACGCGCCGGCCGGTTCCAGACTTGGTTTGCGAACGCGAACCAGCACGGTTCTTTGCCGGTGTGAAAGCCCTAACAGTGGCATAACGACGGGCCCCAATGCACGGGCAATAATAGTTAAGCACGCACGCACCCACACACTACAACGACGTAACGTTAAATATTTTACCAACAATGTGTTGGAATTTACAGTAATTTCCACTCAGCTCACAGTGTCCCACAATGTCCACAAACATGATGTTGACCATTATTACAGACAGCACTCCATGTCGATTGTTATTGCCTCTTAACGGAAGCCCTTCGCTGCCGAAGAATCGGATGGATCTGAATATCAGTTCTAATACGTTTCTGGCCGTCTGTTGCTCTTTCTCAACAACGTCCGACAGTAGAGCATTAATGGGAGTGTTGTTAAGCGAAGCAAGCAACTGCATCAGCATCTTCTTCCAACTCCACTTCAATTGTTCTGGCTGATTTAGCATTTTTGCTAAAGAACTCAGAGATTCCCTAGCAAGATATGACCATGTGATCACTAACATTAAAACTAACAAACACATTTTTACATTTATTACAAAAAACACATTTATTTTTATTCCCAAAAGCAACAATAGTTATTATATTGTTTTAACTTATTGTTTGAATAATATTTTTATTTTTTAAATTCAGGCAGGAGGAGCTCCTTCTGCCTGCCGCTAGGGGGTGCTGCAGCACCCTCAGCACCCCCCTTCCCGCGTCCCTGCATCTAACCACCAGTCATAGCAGGAGAAAATAATCTATGCTCAGGCCAGGGGCCATTGGCAGTCATTGTGCTAGAGGAAGGAAGATTGTTTTGTTGTTTTATGAGGTTTAAAGATTTAAAAGCTATTAACGAAACAAACAATTGAATTCGGGAAATGGTAGGCTTAGCTGGCTAAGAAGCTGGCTCAAGAAGTGTTAGGCAGCGTGTGACGTCGGCGTCCAAGGATGGGTGATTTGTATTGGGGAGCAGCTGCTGACCCCATTGGATATGCGCCCAAATCCTTTTACAGGAGAGTCAATCACCAAATTGATCCAAAGGCTTTTTTTTGCCAGATGATGCCTCCTTCTGGGCAGATCCATGACACCAAGTCACACAGCACTTCTGCAATTACCACTCAACCCTCCTGACCTTCTGCTTTAGCTGACTTTACGTCTACCACAAACAAAAGACCACAAACTCGTGATGTTAGAATTATAAGGTTCTATCTCCATTTTTGGTCAAAATTTAGTTTTTTACATAATCTGATCCATTAGGTGTCTATTAATGCCTGTGTGGTGTTATTTTTTAAATGTTGACATTTTTGAGTTAGTAATTCATAAAATACAAAGGTTCTGTCTCACAAAACATAATGGAATGTAAACACTTTGACGCTCAATATCTCTGAACTGCCCTAAACGGAGATAGAACCTTATAATTCTAGGGTCACGAACTGTCTATTATTCCAATGTTAAGCCCCTCACACACTCTCTTTGCACAGGCTGGAAGAAGAGGCCCAGAAGAGGGCTGAGGCTGAGAAAGACCTGATCCACTTCCGCAAGGTAAACACCACCTCAGCTCAACTGACAGTACAGATAAATCTATGTTTTTTTTGGGCAGCGTGGAGTATTGATTCCAGATGGCAAAGTTATGAATCAATCACTCAGCATTATAATCACATTGCACTACTCCTGCATTTCGTTGTCTGGTACTTCTGGTACTCTGCAATGACAATAAAGTTGAATCTAATCTAATCTAATTTAAACATGGCCATTTCTGTCTGGAGCCAAGCTTTTGACTCAATTCCATCATACCCCTATGTAACAGTGACATCTAGAGGTCAGTTGCGGTAGAGCACACCTCATGATAATGTGAGAGTTCCATGTTAAGAACCATGTAAACAAGGCATACCATACCATGTCCCAGACATGACGCAATACTAACACAACTGCATTGTCATGATATCAGTAAATGCTGTTGTGGTGGAAGTCTAGGATTTAACCGTCGTTAACAGTCAGAAAACATTTGTCATTAGCTCTTCAGAGATGAGAAACAAGAAATGGAAATCTTGCACACCACCACGATATATAGGTTATATGATCATTTATTGCTTGCTAGCAGAGACAGATACAATACCGAGGATTGACAGAGTCCAACGTTGATCGAGCATAGGTCTGGGGGGCCGCAACACGCCTCACCCCATTTATAGGAATACAGAAGCATTGCAACACACCATACACTATTGCAACCCACTACAGGTTACACAAAGGTCAGATTAGCAGTTGTCTGAGGATGGACATATGAAGGAAACCAGATACGGAAGTATCACACCACAGACACACCATTATTGGCTAGGCTGGGAAACATACCAGTTTGGAGTCTCACAGTCAGTTACATCACTCATGTGACCTGATTCTTACAACAATGGGGCAACCCCCTAGGGCATAATGTATACAAAGGATGTACATACTACCAGTATACGTTAAACTGAACAGTTATATTACTAAATGGTTGACTGGAGGGCCTTTTCAGCCGCAGCCCCGTCCCTCTGGAACGCCCTCCCCAACCACATCAGACAGGCCAACACCCTCGCAACATTTAAACAGGCCCTCAAAACCCACCTCTTCAAGCCTATTCCCACCTCTTCAACCTCTTATTATTATTATTATTATTATTATTATTATTATTATTATTATTATTATAAACAGTTCTATGAAGAATGGAATACAGTTTCCCATTACAATTTCTTTCCGCTATTATTAGTGTGTTATCTGAATGTTTTGTTGGCCTGTATAAGGGTTGATGAAATGCTAACAGGTGTTTAACCGCACCATGACTAGGACGTGGACGATGCCACACTGTCCCGTCTGGACCTGGAGAGGAAGATCGAGTCTCTGATGGACGAGATTGAGTTCCTCAAGAAGCTGCATGATGAGGTAGGTGCTGATGCTCCTGCGACCAGCACTGGAGTTGAGGTGGGATGAGGGGGGATGGCATCCCCCCCGAAATAAAAACGGTCAAAATCATCCCCCTTCTAAAACTGCCATCCCCCCTTTTCATCTGTTATGTCATTTTATCAATGAACGTGGTATTACTGCTATTTCAACATTTAGTTTTGTGCATATTGAGTGAAATACTGTGGGCGAGGGGGCACACACACTTGCAATTATATTTTTACCAAGTCACTGACACTGAAGTCACTGACGATGTGGGGATGCTAAAATTGTCCCCATATGATCAAATCCACCATCCCCCCTGATTTCCGTTTACAACTTGAGTACTGCCTGCAACTATACCATACACTGCAAAAAGTCAATCTAAGTAAGATTAAATATCTTAAATCGAGGCAGTATGCTTGTTTTTTGTCTGACTGCACTAGCTTTAAGATATCTGTTACTTGTTTTAAGAGAATCTTGGCAAGTTAAAATATCCTGATCTGTTGGCAGATAATCTTGCTTATTTTTTTTTTAATTGTTTTTGAGAGCTGACTTTATGCAGGGTTCACAGTGGTCCTGATGTCTGATCACACATAACCATTGCCGTTCTTTATCAAATCATATTACGGTCATGTTGATCACTATGGTTACGATGATGCCGTGGTCTGACCGTGGCTGTGCTCTGCTGTGCTCCTCAGGAGATCCAGGATGTGCAGGTGAGCGTCCAGACCCAGCAGCTGAAGATGGAGGTGGACCACAGCGCCAGGCCCGACCTGACCTCCGCCCTCAGGGATATCAGGGCCCAGTACGAGAACATCGCCTCCAAGAATATGCACGAGTCAGAGGAGTGGTACAAGTCTAAGGTGAGGGGCAGTAGCAGAGAGAGGCACAAATGCAACTAGACCACATAGAAAACAAGAAAACATACACAATGTACGAAAGACAAACATACACAAATATGCCAGCTCAAACACACACTACTTATACACGCACACACACACGCGCGCACACACACACACGTACGCACACACACACACACACACACACACACACACGCACGCACACGCACACACACACACACACACACACACACACACGCACACACACACACACACACACACATACGCACACACACACACACACACACACACACACACAGTACAGTGATTTCATCATTTGTGTGTCCTTGTTCTGTCCCTCTGCAGTTTACTGACATGACAGACTCTGCCAAGCGCAACACTGATGCTCTGAGGCAGGCCAAGCAGGACGCCGGAGACTCCCGCAGGCAGATCCAGTCCCTCAACTGTGAGATCGATGCACTGAAGAGCACGGTGAGGCCTCACATAACCTGGCTATTTATTAATTACTACACTGCAAAAAGTAAATCTAAAGTATGTTGAAATATCTTAAATCAAGGCAATATATGCTTGTTTTTTGTCCGACTGCACTAGTTTTAAGATAATCTTTTCGTACTTTTACAAAATAAAAAATATTGGAATATTGAATATTGAAATATTCCTGTTCTGTTGGCAGATCATTTTACTCATTTTAAGTAATATTTCCCCCTTTTTATTGCTTGTTTTTGAGAGCTGACGTTCTGCAATGTATAATCACCTCCTGCTTAAGCAATTCTAAATAATCATTTATAATAATCGTTTATAATAATCGTTTATAATAATCGTTTAGAATAATCGCTTATAATAATCGTTTATAATAATCGTTTAGAATAATCGTAGCCTAATCATAGCTGCCTGCCACCAACCACTCAAGTGGGTCATGCAGCATGTATGTGGAGGATGACATGAGTCACCATGGTACAATATGTTCTATGAGTATGTGGCTTATGTCTTGTTGTACTATTGTCTTTTATTTATTTTGACTTATCTTACCTATTGCCTTATTGTCTTGTGCTGCAATGTCCGAAACTGAAGGCTAAGAATATTACTCTCTTTACACTGTACACACTGTAATGTGACGTAACAATAACAACTTGAAACGTGAAACTCTTTCTCAGAACGAGGCCCTGATGAGGCAGATGCATGAGATGGAGGACCAGTTTGGCGTGGAGGCCAACGGCTACCAGGACAACGTGAACCGACTGGAGGAGGAGCTCCACCACCTGAAGGACGAGATGTCTCGCCATCTCAGGGAGTACCAGGACCTCCTCAATGTGAAGATGGCCCTGGACATTGAGATCGCCACTTACCGCAAGCTGCTGGAAGGGGAGGAGAGCAGGTGAGGGGCGAGAGATTGTTGTGACGTTATCGTTATTTAAATTCGATTTTTTAAAAGTGTTTATTAGTTGTCCAGTTCCAAGCCGTATATATTATCAACACGTATATATAAATATTGGGGGCCCAATCTGAGACACTGGGACATCCCAGGGTCTCTGCAGACTTCCTTGATGATTGAGATTGACAACATCTGTCACCAAGTGCTATTCTGGGGTGAACTTACTCAGTACTACTGGGTGGGTTGTGTCTTGTGTATTTCATGTGTTTCATTATGACCAAGTTTATTTTCACCTAACATCCTAATGGTTGACTCCTCCTCAGGATAACTGTTCCCATCTTCAATGTGCGCGGCGGTGAGAGGGGTAAGCTCATCATGTTGCCTCTCATTCTACTGTATAATCACTTGTCGATCCTAACCATAAAAGCCACATATCAATAATGATGTGCTAGAGATCAATAATTATTAATGATCATACAGTGTCAATAATGCTACTCAAATTGATTCTTTTTTTTGTTCTTTTACAGACTACGATCACGCTCCAGAAACCCCTAGCAAGAAGCCTGTGGTGATTAAGACAGTTGAGACTCGTGACGGAGAGGTAAGTATATTGAGAAATAGTCCATAATGTTACATGCCGGTATTATTCTGTTGGGTGGTGGTGGAGTCGAGGGGGGTGGAGATAGGGATAGGGATGGGGGGAGAGGGATAGCTGACAATCAAAATCTAATCGGCAAACTGTTCTATTGTCTATAACTTGACGATGTTGTAATAATAAAGAAAAAAGAAATGATAAAAAAAGAAATGTCCCTTTAATGTCCCTCTTCAACTTTTATATTATTGCAATTCAGTGTAATTGTGTTCATAGGAAGTGATGTCATCTGACTGACAGCTGTCTCGTCCTACAGGTGGTGAAGGAGTCCAGGAAGGAGAAGGAGCGCAGTGAGATGACTGACAGGAACAACAGGGATGACAGGGATGACAGTGATAACTAAACATTGTTAATTACCAATAGCTTGTTCCACGTTAAGACGTAACAATGATAACAAATAAAAGAGAACTAAAAAGCAAGAATTAGAAGAAAAATAGTGCAAAGCTGCAAACTCCTCAATTGTTGCTCACTGTTTACCGTTTAATGACAGGTTATTTGTTTGATTGTCAAGCAGAGAGCCTGTGGATATTCGTGCTATGTAAAAACTTGAACGAAACTTGGGACAAAATGTGACAATGGTGCTATTAATAACAACTGGTCCTTGCTGATGATGAGAGAAGTAGACACAGACTTGAGTAGCTCCTGCAGCGAACCAAAATCTATTGATATACCACTTAAGGCCTTAATTTAAAGGGGAATTCCTCGAAATCCTTACATAACCACATATTTTGTAGTTAAATTTACAGAATTGTCCTTATAAAGGGAGAAATGGGAAGTAGCATTTCAAAGCCACAGGGTTTTTAGTTAATTCAGAAATGGTCTGAGGTAGCTTTGAAAGACAGTGGACACTGATCAGTACAGTTGGAAAGAGAGTATGATTTGGTGAATCCATTCAGGTGCTGTGTCTGGTGGCTTCGTGGACCTCTCAAAGTTATAGACGAGAGTGGAAACACCAATGTGATTGAACAGTGAAAGACTACAGTAGCAACGCCACATGAACACACACCACTAAAACAAAATAGGACAGGGAAATGTGCAATTATGTGAGGATGTTTGTTTCTGGCAGCCATAGAAAAAAATATGACGCAAAATAAAAAAGTAAACTGGAACAAAATAAACTGTGGTGTTCGTTGTCGTTGTTTCTCCACTTCCACATTCTGTGTAAAAATTGCACAAACAGTACAACAACATTTGTTATGCATCAACTAAAAAATTATACCTGCATACACTACACACCACAACATTCATGTACCACATACACACCCATATGTTTCACAATAAGAACAAATTAAAAGGAAGTATAAAAAGCAGCATTGAAGACCATCAGAGCATCACAGCGGAATATTGCACATCAGTGGAAAATATTGCACATTGGGGTAGCCAAAGCCGTATGGCACTTAAGGTCCTGGGTGTTATGATGAAGCAGATGTGGTGGCAATAGGGGGGGGGTGTTATTATTGTGTTATTTAGTTGGGTGATGGATGGCTCTAGGGAAGAAGCTGTTCTGCATCCTGGAGGTGCAGGCTTTGAAGGCCCTGTATGTATGGCCTACCAGATGGTAACAGAGAGAAGAGAGAGATGAGAGGGGTGGGTTTCATCCTTCAGGATGCTGCTCGCTCTGCGGAGGCAGCGCACCCTGGAGATGTCATCTAGTGTGGGCAGGGGAAGTCCAGTAATCTCCTGGGAAGTGTTGATGACTCTCTGGAGGGGTTTCCTTTCAGCTGCTGTGCAGTTTGCATACCATGCTGTGATGGAGTAGGTTAGAATGCTCTCGGTAGAGCAGTCAAGTCAAGTCAAGTCAGCTTTATTTATATAGCACGTTTACATACAGCAATGCTGAACCAAAGTGCTTCACAGTTGTAAAATAGATAAAATGCAGGAAATAAATAAGCACAATGCACACAATACAATGCAATACAAGATATGGTACAATTAAAAGAGAAGATAAAAGGACTAAAAACAATAAAGCAATAAGACAATAAAAGCCAGGGACCGATAGCTAGGTGGTGGGGAAGGCTAGGGAAAACAGGTGTGTTTTAAGGAGGGATTTAAAAATCTCCAGCATCTAAATCTAAGCAGTGATAAAAGGCCTTGAGCAGCTCAGCAGACAAGTTGTTTTGGGGTTTTTTGGTGTCCGAAATAGAGCCGCTGTTGAGCCTTTTTTAACAGAGCAGTGGAGTTGGCTGTCCATTTGAGGTCCTCAGTGATCCTTGGGTCCCCAAGAACTTAATGCAGGGGACCCTCTCCACTTCCTCTCCTTTAATGGTTAGGGGAGAGCGATCCACCCTGTGTCTCCTGAAGGCAATTATGATTTATTTTGTCTTTTTAATGTTTAGTGTAAGGTTATTTATTTATTTATTTACCAGGGACAGTGCACATTAATCAACAAATCAGTTTCCACATCAATGTAAATGCGCCAGAGTTAGCTCATGAGCTAATTTCCATCTGTAGTCCCTATTGTCCACCATCTTATAAATTAGCACATTCAATTATAAAACCAAATGTGCGTATATGTGTGTAGCTTTAGTATTATTATTTGTGTTTCACCTGATGCACTCCACTCAACATGACTCAGAAAAGGCAAGGTAGGGTTAATACTCTGAACTCTGTTCTACTCATTCTATTTCTATGGTCACGCAGACCTTACGGATTTGACTCTTGGGCCAAACCAACTACGAAGGGGTACATGAAGGAATTGTTACTATATCACGCGGCATAACTATTTCATAAAGCAGTATTAAAGTCTGCATAAATTGACACTCTACTATGTGTTATCTATATGCATATAATGGAAGTGTATGTCGTACATTGATAACCTAATATTACTAATTCACACATCCCAGCTCCTTCTCCCTCCTTCAGATCACATCTTAGAACAGTCCGAAAACTAAGAATTGTAGTATTGACTTATAATAGGTGATCGAGTAATATCTTAGCCGTAAACTACAAGAAATCAAGATGTTTGGACAAGTGATGGGTACAATCTTTAAAACGATCTAAACCTGGTAGTAAGCAGGTATGTTGAGACGGCAAATATCTACTTTGATTACAGTGATATGCAGACAGCTACAGTACTTTGTTTTGCAGGCTCTCAGCTGGAGCCTATAAATAACATGCCTCTCTGTTAGTTTGCTTTTGTATTTAGGCTACTCTACTAATGCATTCCCGAAAAAACAAGCGTAGAAAAGTCGCAGCAATAGCCATAATATTATGTGCATAATGTATGATTGATTTACACAATTTTCCATCATGCATTCATTGAGTTAGGAGTTAGTCAACTACTTTTGGCAGGTAGCTATCGATCTTATTTGATTTGATAAGTAACACTCGTGCCTTTCATTGTCTCCCTATTAATATGGATGCATCATTGAGAATTGCTATCGATACAATGTAGCTGGCTGCTGGGAGGGTATTCCATAAACGTTACTAAAGAAAAATCTAGGCTTATTTAGATACATCTCGCGAGATTTATAAAAAAGCCGGTCTTATTTTGATAAATCTCGCGAGACTTGTGAAAATAAGCCTAGATTTTCCTTTTAGTGACTTTAATGGAATACCTCCCTGGTGTCTGGGGCGACTTGTCTCCTTTAAAAAACAAAACAAGTTTTTTCCCCAACATCCGGTCGTAGTTTTGGCGCGAGACTTTTGAGACAGCTATGCTGTCGGAAATGTCAGGGAATAGTCATAAATATTGTTAGCTTGCTTACGGATTGATAAAATACTTAAATTAGACCGGGAATGTTTTCCTTCACGGTGGTTTGATCTGGTATGTATAACCCGTTACGCTTTGAGTGATGTCATGTCATGGAAAGATCCAGATTAACCTAGAAACGGTCTGAGTCTGTCTGTCTGTGTACGTTTCACTGTGTCCCACTCTTATCCGTGCATAAATCAATTGCAGGAAGCAGTATTGAATCTATGTATCGCATTTACTATCACATTTGTACATTTCGAGACTACGTGACGTTAGAGTTATAAGGTTCTATCTCCATTTTTGTCAAAATTGAGTTTTTTTTTTTTTACATAATCTGATCCATTAGTTGTTTATTAATGCCTGTGTGGTGTTATTTTTAAAATGTTGACATTTTTGAGTTAGTAATTCATAAAATACAAAGGTTCCATCTCACAGAACATAATGGAATGTAAAAACTTTGACGCTCAATATCTCTGAACTGCCCTAAACGGAGATAGAACCTTCTCATTCTTATCATTCTAAACGGAGATAGAACCTTCTCATTCTAAACGGAGATAGAACCTTATCATTCTAAACGGAGATAGAACCTTATCATTCTAAACGGAGATAGAACCTTCTCATTCTAAACGGAGATAGAACCTTATCATTCTAAACGGAGATAGAACCTTATCATTCTAAGCTCACGAGTTGACTTTTCAGACAATGTCTCTGTTTCACAGACGAGGTTTGTCTAGTCTGGTCTGGTGCTCACAGCTGTTCTACCTTATAGGTTTCGCATTTTAAATCTGTGAGAAATATTCTGTCAATAGATCACTAAAGGCTACTAATGCTTGTGATGTTAGTTCACCCCGATCCAGCAGGCTTTTACTACCAGCCTAGGGAGTCTTCTTTATACTGCTGCAGTGCCAAAAGGCAAAGGGGTTGTTTGCAAACAAACCGATGCATAGTCATACAAGTTATGGTTGGCAAAATGTGTGCTTTTTTTCCTTTGAATCCCCATATTGTGTGTGTGTGTGTGTGTGTGTGTGTGTGTGTGTGTGTGTGTGTGTGTGTGTGTGTATGTGTAGTGTGTACTCCCATAAAGGAAAACTGTTACTGTCTACCACCACCAGTATTTGATTGGTAGAATAGTCCTTGCATTACGGTATCTTTAAATCTGTAATTACTCAATTTCTTGCTGCCTTGGCTTTTGTGACCTAGACATTACATGACGTTTGACATGTTTGGCATTTAGCAGGTGTGGTGGTCAGGTAGGGGTCCCAGTTACACTCTTGCTCAATAGGGATCAGGCTTCACTTGTGTAACCTCACAGCTTGGTTCTGTTTTTGTAAACTCCCCACAATCACACAATGCTTTTTTGGGGTTTGGATGATTAATATAGTTACATGATTGGTCTCATTCCATTTTTTCTTCTTCAATCCTTTAGCTGAAAGACCTGCGGGTGCAGGGTTTCATAAGATGAGGGCTGGAGGTTTATGAATGAAAGGAGGTTTATGACATTAAGAACGAAAGCCCTAACCACTACTCATCCTCTTTGTGTGTAAACTAGGTTAAAGAATCAGGTTATTATTGTGTTAAGTATTACAGTTGTTCAATGGTGACTGTTACAGCCTTTCATCGTTCCCCCCCCTTTGTGTGTGTGTGTGTGTGTGTGTGTGTGTGTGTGTGTGTGTGTGTGTGTGTGTTATTATTTATTAATACGTCACATTACACAAGTGTAAGAGAGTACATTTCTTAAGCGTTGGTTCCTGTCATTGCAGCACAGTAAGGTAACAGGCAAGTTTAAGTCAAGATAGAATAAAGTGACAGCAGGACACGACATAAGTGAGACAAGTGACAAGACCTATCACTAAGCCACGCCCCAAAAGAGAAATTGTCCAATCAAATCACAGCAAAAGTCACTACAGGCAGAAAACTCGGACAAACAACTCGCTAATATATCTGATGGTGAAAAGCTTCTAGACGAAATATTCTTGTCATCTTTTTAAAAAATCATGTCTATTACTTGCTGTGGTAAATCAAAAATCAAAAAATGTGCCAACTCCCGCCATTGTAAGTCATTGAATGTCATTCAGTCAGTGAAACGCTGTTTGTTTGTCCGAGTTTTCAAAGGGGGCGTGGCTTAGCGATAGGTCCATTGTGGTTGGTCCTTGTCATACTTTGTCCCTCCCCCTCTCTGTGTGTTGTCAGTGTGGTAGCTCTCCACTGATGGGCAGGTTCGTTGAGTTCAGCTCAGGTTCAGGTTCATAGAGTTCAAGTCAGGTTCTTTTTCTCCTAATAGCCAATAGCTGTAATGAGTGTGTGGACAAGCCTAGGGCCTCACACTCCACTAGGGAATCACATTGCAAACGGTGTAGTCTTTTGTGCTCCTGCCAGTAGCTCTAACAAGGGATGGTGTTAGTAGATACATTTCTAGATTTCAGTTACTAGAGCAGGTCAGAGGTCCAAAATCTCTCTGAAATATACATTCTTGTAGTCCAACACTATATAGGAAAGCAACGTTACTTGGGAGCTTCCATATAGGTCTGACTCACGCAGCCTAGTAGTATACCTGACTGTTCCTTTGTCTTCTCTGCAGGTTTTGAACAGCTTATGAAGTCTGAAGACCTCCGTTCTGCTGTTGAGATCCAGGTGATTAATTTCTCTCTCTCTCTCTGTCTCTCTCTTTCTCTCTCTCTCTCTGTCTCTCTTTCTCTCTTTCTCACTCTCTCTCTCTGTCTCTCTCTCTCTCTCTCTATCTCTCTCTCCCTCTGTCTCTCTCTCCCTGTCTCTCTCTCTCTCTCTCTCTCTCTCTCTCTCTCTCTCTCTCTCTCTCTCTCTTGTTTGTTTCTGCTCCAGCCTATCTAGAAAATGGGTCCATAATATTTGTAGGCTTTGTGGGTGTATTATACACAGAATCTCCATGGAAACAGGGAAACCAGGGAACTCTCTCTCTCTCTCTCTCTCTCTCTCTCTCTCTCTCTCTCTCTCTCTCTCTCTCTCTCTCTCTCTCTCTTGTTTGTAGTATACACAGAAAGATGTTCAGAATCTCCATGGAAACAACCAAGATGAATTATTTCTCTCGTATTCCCGTCAGATTCAGCAGCCCTTCAGCACCCCTCCAGACAGGCTGGTGATATATGGACTTGTACATGATGAACTGTGAGCTTTTGGCAACGTGCAGTGCCCTGGGGTACCTGGAGGGGGAGACCTACCACAGAGAACCCGAATGTCTAGGTGAGTCTAGAACGGCAGTGTTGTATTATTTAATATGTAACACTTGTTTCTCATTGGTCTTGTGCCATAAAGGGATTTACTGTGGTCCTCTGTAGGGTTGTGTACCGTTTGGGTTTTATCCGGTACCAGTACCTAACCGATACTTTAAAAACGGTACCGGTACCAAAACGGTACTTAATTCGGTACTTTTGATTTTTTTAAATGACATATATATATATATAATAATAACACGGTCGACATAAGACATGACGATTGATTTTTCAGACACAGTAGTAGGATAAGGACAGTACCCGAATATCAAGAGATCCCCGATCATGTTGTCCACCTCGCAGAGACGCAGCCACACATCCGCACAACGTCATCAACAGACGCGTCGAATCCTGGAGTGCACTGTCCAATCAAAGGCTTGCGTTCGTAAACTCGCTCTGAGAGCGTCGCAGCGCACACTGGGCCCGACGTCATAAGGGGAGCAAGTCATTTGATTGGACAGAAGGCATTCCACGAGTGGTGATCAGAATTCCAGAACGAGTTTACGGAACGCACCCATAAGTCGAGCGTCGCGTTACGCCAACCCGCTAGCGGAAGTTGCTATTAGCAACCTTCTCGTTATCCTTCCGTACTCGCTGCTTTCACTGAGTGGAAATTTAACAGGCGATGTCACGTCACGAGTCGCCAGTTGACACCGGACATCAGGGGGCGAGATAGAAAGGTACCGAAATCTCCTTTGCGATTCGGTACGGGTACATACCGAATGTAAAGTAACCGGTACCTTCCGGTACCGATTTTCGGTACCCAACCCTAGTCCTCTGTGGCTCAGTTGGTAGAGCATGGCACTTAGGTTGTGGGTTTGATTTCCACTGGGACCATATATACCGAAATGTATGCACTCGCTGCAATGTAGTAAGTCGCTTTGGAAAAGTATTAGTGTTCGTGCTAAAGTGTTAGTGTTGCCTACAACGTGGTTGTAACCTCCCGCCTTCTTGTTCACTGCTGTAGAGAGTGTGAAGGACCTGATCAGATACCTGCGTCATGAGGACGATACGCGTGACATCCGGCAGCAGCTGGGCGCGGGACAGATCCTCCAGAACGACCTGCTGCCCATCATCACCCAGCACGGCCAGGACAAGCCCCTGTTTGACGCCTGCATCAGGTAGACAGACAGACACAGACAGGCAGACAGTCAGACAGTCAAACAGTCAGACAGACAGACAGACACAGACAGACAAGCCCCTGTTTGACGCCCGCATCAGGTCGCCAGACAGACAGACAGACAGACAGACAGACAGACAGAGTCAGTGGCACACCCTGTGGTCTTCAGGAGGTAAATGCCTCTCCTAACCACAGATCTAGCATCAGATTAGATTAGATTAGATTAGATTCCACTTTATTGTCATTGACAAGTACAAAGACAATGAAACACAGTTCGGCATCCAACCAGATGGGTCAACTGGCTATAGATAGGCAGGCATAGTGCAAAATGCAATGCAATGTTCCCCAGCCCTTAATCCTACCCTACTATGAGGGCAGTCAATCATCTGACCCTGGGCCTGTTTGTTAGCCTAGCAGAGCTTCTGATAATGTGGTCCAGTAAAGAAACGCAAGTTCATTTCCTATCGATCTGTGGGAGTGGTTTGACTACAGTTTGATATTGTGAAGTGATTATTGTGTTGAGGGTTTTAACAACGGTGGTCCTGAAGCTGACGCCTCTCTGGTGCTTTACAGGCTCATGGTCAATCTTACCCAGCCTGCACTGCTCTGCTTCGGGAAAGTCCCAGATGAACCTGCTATCCGACATCACTTCCTGCAGATAGTGTCATGCTTACAGGCCTATAAGGAGGTATTTTACTATTAATTTCAGTTTCTAATAATACATTTGATACTAAAAGATGCAATTAAGATATTGGCAAATTAAATAATCAAAAGGGTAGATTAAGCCTTTAGCTTACAGTATTTTGCATTATCTAAAGTGAAGAAGATGATGGTGATGATTTTGATTGATTCCACTTTCCAGCAGTGAAGTAATCTCTGCTTCAGAGTGAATAATGTTTTGAATGGGTGTATAGTTGACATTGAACCCCCCCCTCTCTCTTCTTAGGCGTTTGCCAATGAGAAAGTGTTTGGAGTTCTGAGTGAGACCCTGTACAACCTGCTGCAACTGGTGAGTGTTTGAGATGGAGCCCTGCTGTCTATGCGGCCCGTTAAACAATGCAAGAACAATGCGGTGGAACAAGGCAGAATGCTCACACTTCTTTGGCCAGGTATGAGTGCCTGTGACAAAGGGGAGTCATGACGACTGCTCTAATAAATGGCGTTTATGTTTGTTTGTTTGCAACGTTGTGAACGATTTGCCTGGCTGAATACACCAATCCTTCTAAAAGTGATCCTGATCTTAACCCACCTGATCTTAAACTCTCTCCATCTGTCTGTTTCTCTTTTTCTCTCTCTCCCCATCTCTGTGTCTATCTCTCTCTCTCTGTCTCTCTCTCTCTCTCTCTCTCTCTCTCTCTCTCTCTCTCTCTCTGTCTCTCTCTGTCTCTCTCTCTCTCTGTCTCTCTGTCTCTCTCTCTCTCTCTCTCTCTCTCTCTCTCTCTCTCTCTCTCTCTCTCTCTCTCTCTCTCTCTCTCTCTCTCTGTCTCTGTCTTTCAGGACTGGGAGCAGAGGCAGGAGGAGGACCACCTGCTCATAGAGAGGATCCTGCTGCTTGTCAGAAACGTGCTGCATGTCCCAGCTGATCCCAATGAGGAGAAGGTCAGTTCAACAGGCGGCTCAGTGTGACCTCATTCAGAGGAGTCTCTCTACTCATGCTGTGGTTTTATGTTCGGTATATCAGAGTTCCCACGGGTCCTTGAAATCCTTCAAAGTTTGTGAATTTGAGGGGAAAAAATCAAGGTCTTTTTGAAAATAGACATGGGTCATTGAAAGTGCTTGAATTCCTGTCTCTCTCTCTCTCTCAAAAAAATATATAACGGTATACATTTAAAAAATGTACTTAGCTCGTCAACTAGTAAATAAGTCTCTGTATTGCTGAACTTTACACATATTTCACAATATATTGTTTTGCTGTGCTGTGGTAGAGAAGGCAAGAGACAATCTAGTGTTCACACATTCAAGCCTCTCTTTTTAATTGTTGTCTCTCTCGACAAGCAGTTTATGTCTGGTGGTGTCTTACACTGTGTCTTGCACTGTGCTTTCCTCTTCTTTTTCCCTCTCCCCCTCTCTCTCTCCCTCTTTCTTCCAACACTCTATTCCTTTCTCCATCCCTCTCTTCTCCCTCCCAATTTCCCTTTCCTTCTCTCCCTGTGACCTCCCTTCCCATCTTTCTCTCTCCTTGGCGGCTGTAGAACGTGGACGACGACGCCAGCGTGCATGACAAGCTGCTGTGGGCCCTCCACATGAGCGGTCTGGACGACCTCATCAAGTTCCTGGCTTCCGCCCAGAGTGAACAGCAGTGGAGCATGCATGTGCTGGAGGTCATCTCCCTCATGTTCAGGGACCAGGTGAGAGACGCAAGCTAGATTAGATTTAGAAGTTAGTTAGATTAAGGTTTAAAAAAATTAGATCAGAGTCGACCTTTTGTCATTCGTTGCACAGAGTACCACGAAATGCATTTTTTTTTGCTCTAGGCACAGGGCCAGCTATAGTCAGCACCCCTGGAGAAATGAGGGGTTACGTGCCTTGCTCAAGGGCACAACGGCAGTGGTAGGCACCTTTAGATATGACGCCAGCAACCCTCCAGTGCATAAGCTCACATGCAGCTCCCTCCTGAGGCGGGGATCGAACCAGCGACCTTCCGATTGTCAGTCAGCCTCTCTAACCTCTAGGATACCTGCCGCCCCTGTTAGAGGAAGACCCACATGATTAAAAACATTGTTTTAAACACAGGAGCCTTTTTCGTTCATATACTGTACATGTTTTGGTGCAAGGCCTATAATCTGACAATATAACCGTCTCTCTCTCTCTCTCTCTCTCTCTCTCTCTCTCTCTCTCTCTCTCTCTCTGCCTACAGACCCCAGAGCTGCTGGTGAGTGCCGGTCATGCTCGCTCAGCCCAGGAGAAACAGAAGGACGCGTCAGAGCTGGAGTCCCTGCGGCAGCGGGAACAGGCGGAGAAACGCAGCCGCACTATGCAGAGAGGAACCAGGTAAACACACTGGGCCCAAGTACGGTTAGAGGTGGTAAGACAAGACACGTCCTACAGGCCTATACAGAGGTATTTTAATATTAATTCCAGTTTCTAATAGTATATTTGATACTGAAAGATTACAACTATGTACGTTGGCACATTATGTAATCAAAAGGGTAGATGCATTGCACCACCCATTACCCCGGACCCAGGTACAGTTAAAGGTGGTATGACATGCTCTGTATATAGAGAGGACAATACACTGACCTGGAAGCAGTTGAAGAGCTTGATAGGCCTCTAGTGGTTTCATCTGGAATAACAAGAGCAGTAAGAATTATGGACGACAGCCTCATATCACCCAGCGTAGCCTAGAGGTCAGAGAGGCCGCCAAGCAATCGTACTGTGCAACTGACTAACAAGTTGATTGCATAGCAATAAATCAGTAAAAAAAACAAACAATATTCCACATTCCACTTATTCCATAAGTTGTAGTGACCACTCGCTAGCGAGACAGGACATTGATTTATTCACGGCGTTCCAGCCATGTTTAAACACTGTTGTTGTGTTTGTGGGTACTACATCACCCGTGCTTCTTCTTTTAGCGGGTGATGACGTCATATAAGTGTGTCAGTACGAATGCAGTGTGAAAATAAAGCGGATGTTTTTTTTCTTCTCTACCGGCAAAACGACTACGTCTGTCCTGTTATTGCCGTCACACTTTTACAAAGTGTGTTTTGAAATGTGTGTTATTGTGTCCTGGTTTCTCTCATTGTGTGTACTGGTTACTCCCTCTCCATCAGGCACTCACGCTTCGGGGGTTCCTACGTGGTTCAGGGACTCAAGTCCATCGGTGAACAGGATGTGATCTACCACAGAGGCCTTCATAATGTGAGTGTGAACAGGATGTGATCTACCACAGAGGCCTTCATAATGTGAGTGTGAACAGGATGTGATCTACCACAGAGGCCTTCATAATGTGAGTGTGAACAGGATGTGATCTACCACAGAGTATAGGTGTTGTTGACGGGTGGTAGCGTCGTTTTTGATCGACGGTTGTCTCGTCGACAGGGGCTAGTAGAGTTTTTGATTGACGGGTGGTAGCTTGAGCTAAATCGACGGCAAAAGTGTGGTCCCCTCCAGCGGTTGTGGACCTGCTTATGCCAGTGGCCGGGCCCTGGTAAACATTCATGACTGCAGGCCACCAATCAAATCGAGACAAACCTTTGAATGGTATCGTCACTCTGTTGGATGGCATCATCAATCTGTTGAATGGTATAATCAATCATTTGAATGTCATTAGATTTTTGCGAAATTGAGAGAAGGTCAATGCATTGAATTTCCATGGAAAAAAATGTAAGTGTTTTTCTAGCTGAAATGTCAAGCGATTAAACTGTCCTCATGTCTGTCTCTCTCTGGTCTCTGTCTTCCAATCTGTCCTCCAGTTTAAGAATTTCACCCACGACACGAGTAAGGCTGTCAGACGCGTCCCCATTCGGTATCGGCACGCGCAAGACTCCGACAAACGTCGCTCTGCCCTCAACGTGCGTCTCTTCCTGCGCGAGTTCTGCGTCGACTTCCTGGAGAACTGCTACAATAACCTCATGTACCTGGTCAAGGTAAGCGTGTCTCGTTTCAATACCACATGAAGACACACACACACACACTACATGAGAGATGTCCCATAATGCAGTGCAGGCCTAATTCGGTCAAAATCCAATAATAATAATATATGCTATTTAGCTTTTATCCAAAGCGATTTACATTGCAACGAGGGCATACATTTCAGTATATATGGTCCCAGCAGGAATCGGCCCCACAACCAAAGCGTTGTTAGCTCCATACACTACCAACTGAGCCACAGAGGAGCACACAAATCCAGTAAATCCAGTTCAAAGTCATGCCGTTAACTGTTAACTCTTTTTGTTTCACATTTTGAACATGGTCTTGGTATGAACAAATCTGATGTTGCACTAATCGCTAATACCCAAGAATAATTTAGTGGGCACAGACATCACATCCTTCTCATTTTGAGACCAGTTTAAACCACAGCATTCACACTACAGAGACCAGGGCCCAGTTGTTAAAAACTTTTAATCTGGTCAGAATGATCCGGATTATTTTCTCTGATCCAGAATCAGATCAAGCTGGCTGATTTCCCCCTATACCACTCAAAGTCAGCCAGAGAGATCTGATCCTGGATAGCAAAAAAAAAGAATCAGGATCATTCTGATCCCGATCCTCAGTCAGGGTATCCGCGGTGTCTTTAATGAGTATTAAAAAGTTAATTAATACCCCCTTAATGAGTATTAAAAAGTCTTATCACGATTTTATGAGGTCTTGAATTGTGTAGGTATTTTTCTGAATTAGACTCTGTCCAAAGAGTTTGAGTCCTAAAAACTTTTAGTAAAAGTTCGTGAATTTATTAGTTTTATTAAAAAACAAAGATGAACCGGAGATTCTGTTGTATGATAGTGGTCTAGTCTATTGCAAACTAAAACTGTTAAGTTAAAGGTGTCACTGATGTCAACGGTTACAGCTCGAAGTGGCCTGGAAAAATATTGACAAGGTCTTTAAAAAGTCTTAGAAAGGTATTGAAATTAACCTCAAGATTCCTGTAAATACCCTGTGTAAATGTAAAATGTACCCTGTCAGTGTCTTACGGCCACTCTGTGCTCCACAGGAGGGTCTGATCCGGGAACAGGCCCAGCAGCACGACGAGACCTACTTCCTCTGGGCTCTCAGCTTCTTCATGTCCTTCAACCGCGGCAACGGTTTCCGTGCCGACCTCGTCTCTGAGACCATGTCCATCCGTGCCTTCCACTACATCGAGCGCAACATCACCAACTACTATGAGATGATGTTGATGGAGAAGAAGGAGGCTAAATCCTGGTCTCGCAGGTGAGGGGGGGGAGGGGGGGGGGGGGGTGGTCTGTTGGGGACAGGACAGACTGAATGTGATTGGTCGGTTGTTGTTGTTTATCGATGTAACCAACATGCCTTCTAAACTGACCATGACATGAATACCCCTGAATATTATCACTGTGAGATGAATGTCTGGGTTCAAACCTGTGTGTGTGTGTGTGTGTGTGTTTTATGTATGTTTATGTTTATTTGCCCAGGATGCATCTGGCCCTGAAGGCGTACCAGGAACTGCTCCTGACTGTGAACGAGATGGACCGCTCCCGCGACAAGAACATCCGAAAGAGTTCCAACGTCATCAAAAGTGAGCCGCCACCACCACCACCACCTCCTCTCTCTCTACTCATCACATGTGACAGCAGCTGGTGAAACCAGGAACAAGTCGGCAACCAATCTAAATGTTCCGACTTTTATTCTGAAAAATGTAAATAAATGTCAACGTCGTTGAAAAATCAATGACCCACTCGCTAGTCAAGCCAAAACATTGCATTGCAATGGATTCAGTGAGTAATCCCCTCTACTCTACACTCGTACGTTTTTTGAACATTTTCAGAATAAAAGTCAGAACATTTGATTGGTTGCCGACCTGTTCCACCACTTTCACCAGCTGCTGTCACATTTGTGTATCGTCTTGTGATTTGTTCTCTTATTTGAACCCTCTCCTCCTCCTCCTCCTCCTCCTCCTCCTCCTCCCTGCCCCCCAGGTAACATCTTCTACCTGATGGAGTACAGGGAGATCTTCCTGACCCTGCTGAGGAAGTATGATCAGACCAAGCAGCCGCGCTCCTTCCTGAAGGACCTGGTGGAGTCCACACACCTCTTCCTGCGCATGCTGGAGCGCTTCTGTAAAGGCAGCAACAACCTGGTGGTGCAGGTGAGATAGTAAAATGATTCACACGGGGTGGATGATATAGGGGTGGCAGGTAGCCTAGAGCAGTGGTTCTCAAACCTCTCCTCGGGGACCCCCAGCCGCTCCACATATTTGATCCACCAGCACACCTGATTCAACTTATCAAGTACAAATCCTAATTGCTTTGTACTTGATTAGTTGAATCAGGCGTGCTGGTGGTGGAACAGGTCAAACATGTGGAGCGGGCTGGGGGTCCCCCGAGGAGAGGTTTGAGAACCACTGGCCTACAGGTTGAGTTCAGTTCCATTGGCAACTGTCTGGTCTAAGCACAGTATAATGTAACGTGCTGAGTACAGTGTTTTCTAACTTAATTGCCTCCCTGGATCTCCTGCTGCAGAACAAGCGGGTGAAGAAGAAGAAGAAGCCTAAGAAGAAGCCGCCAGCAGACCTCACCCCCAAGGCCCTGGAGGAGAGCTGGGCGGCCGTGGCAGAGGAGCTGAGGGCCACGGGGTTCCAGGTGATTGGGGGGACCAAACATGGCAACGTCAGGGGGGACAGTTGACGCTTCAGAACTCGTGTCTCCATCAGACTGGGGTTCCATTCTAGATTGTTTTGTTTTTTACTGATCTGTGTTCAGGGTTCCCGCGCTGGTCATAAAAAAGCCTTAAAGTCTAAAATCCAGCAATCAGATATATAAGGCCTAAAAAGGCCCCAAGTTTCAGTCATTAGGTCTAAAAAAAAGAGGTGCTAGGTCTAAAAAATGAGATTAGCTTGTAAATCCTGCAATGTTAGTCGCTTTGGATAAAAGCTAAATGGCCTATATTATTATTCATCTAAGAGAAGACTGAATTCTGTCTGTCTGTCTGTCTGTCCTGCTGCAGTTATCAGGGGCTCTGACAGAGGGCGCTGTGCCGTTTGACGCTACGTCTGACAGTCCTCTGGAGGAGCAGCAGACGGAGGCCATGGTGCGTGTGCAGGACGCCCTGATCGCCAAGTTGGGACCTGAGGCTCTGGGCTTACTACGCGCTTCCAGGTCAGTGTGTCTCCATATCAACCCTCCCCCTCTGCTCATCACACTGGCCTCACTGACCACAGTAGTAGGGGTAGTGGTGGCCTAGGGCAGTGGTTCTCAACCCTCTCCTCGGGGCGCCCCAGCCGCACCACATATTTGATCTGTTCCACCACCAGCACACCTGATTCAACTAATCAAGTACAAACCATAATTGTACTTTGTACTTGATTAGTTGAATCAGGTGTGCTGGTGGTGGAACAGATCAAATATGTGGTGCGGCTGGGGCGCCCCGAGGAGAGGGTTGAGAACCACTGCCCTAGGCCACCACTAGTTGAGTTAATATCCCACCTGGGAACATCACCACTAGTGTGCTCTTGAGTAAGGCACAGACTTAGACCTTAGAAGCTACTCCAGGGAGACTGTCCTGGTAATCTCTAATTGTACGTCGCTTTGGATAAAAGCGTCTGCTAAATGGTAATAATATATATATATAAATAGAATGTAGAGAACCTCAAAACAGTACCCCTCTGCCTTCTTTGGAGTAAAACAAATCACAGCGTTCCACCAATTATCTGTAGTCTATTACTTACGCTTGTTGCTGTTCTTCTCTCTGTCTTCCTCCATGCCCAGGGAGATCTGGCCAGACGGAGACACGTTTGGTTCAGCTGACGTGGAGCCAGAGGAGGAGCTGGAGCTACTCAAACAGATCCTCTTCACCAACCTGCCCAGTGAGTCTACCTGGCTGAGTTACACTATGAACTACCTTAGAGTCTACCTGTCTGAGTTACACTACGAACTACCTTAGAGACCAATACCTGCCCAGTGAGTCTGCCTGTCTGAGTTAGGCTACACTATGAACTACCTTAGAGTCTACCTGTCTGAGTTACACTACGAACTACCTTAGAGACCAATATCATTTCATTGGTTGTGTACACTGTTGGATGCACTGGTAGGGTAAGTTAAGTAGTAGTTAATAGGGATGTAACGATACACTCAACTCCTGATTCAATATGATTCATGGTACTGGGTTCACGATATGATTTTCTCATGAATTTTTTTCGAACAAACTGAGATTGCAGACAAATAATGAATGAGAAAATATTCTTTTATTTATTTCTCAGACAAAAACTACAAAATACTGTATTTCTTAAAGAATCCATTTTTATTTATGAGGTAGTGTATATCTACTTTAGGATATACCTTCAAACAAGCGAAGTGAAAAGTAGATTGCGCCCTCTGCTGTTTAAAACGAGTATCGAGATTAATCTCACTCATTTGTATCGTCACATATTTGTAACGATAACTAACTGTCTCGCGATGCATCGTTGCATTGCTTACACAATGTAGAAAAATGTTGTATACACTAGTAATGAGACCATATTTTGTTATTTTCTTTTTCAGGGCCGCCACCCCCTGAGCCTAGTATGGAGGAAGAGGATGGGCCAGAGGAGGAAGAGGAGGAGCAGGAGGAAGAGCTGGAGTCTGTACGCGTGTTTGAGCAGGATTTCAATTTCCTAGACTTCATCAAAAGGTGAGGGGAAATAAATATTTTTTCTTCGGTCATTTGTCTAACAGTCTACAGCAGGGGTTCCAAAACTGTTCACCCCGCGACACACAAAATAACGACCTGCCAACTCCATATTTAAGACCTAAATATTTAAGGCCTAAAATTCTGATTAGCGAATGTAAGACTTTAAGTTCCCGCGGGAACCCTGTTTTTCTTGGGGGGGCCCCGTTGTGATCCGGGGGTCGGATCGTAGTGGAGACCCTGGTCTAAACCAGAAACTGGAAAAATAATATGACACCATTTTGAGAAGATCTAGAAGATCATAGAAAACAAATCTCAGCTGCTCTGTGACCACGCTGAACGACCTACTCCGTCTGGCAGGTTTGCCCATCCCAACATCGTGCGTCCGTACGTGTACATGCTGAGGACGTACTCCCAGAACACCCCACACACCAACCACTGCGCGGCCCGCATGCTGCACCGCCTCGCCGTCGACCTCAAGATGGACGCCCTGCTCTTCCAGCTCTCCGTCTTCTGCCTCTTCAACAAGATCCTGGCGGACCCCGCTGCCGCTGCCTACAAGGTACTGTACCCCTGTACCCCCAAGGTACTACAGTACCCCACCTCAGGTCCTGGGAGAGGGTGGCTGCCTTCCAGGGTGCTCTTTAACACTAGAACAGCCGTGCCTTTTTTACCTACTAAAAGAGCCGCCTCGGCCGCCTCGCCTCTTTACAATGGGAAGCTGTTACTTACACACAACAACCACTAGTTGGCCGCTTGTAAATTTGCCTGCTTCCTACACAGAAAAACTGCAAAATAGCTTTATACTAGCTTATCCTGATGTGATTTTGAAAATGTAAGGATACTGTGTGGTAGAACGCACATATCTAGGGAAAGTCATGAAAGGAGGGTCCTGAAATTTGATTGAGTGCAAAGATATAAATGTTTTCTTTACTCACAGGCTGATTTAAGTGTTAATGTCACACATGGAGGATGTTATGTATGCAATAGATAAACTGATCACATGTTAAATAAAAGTTGTTGAAATATGGGAAGGACCCTAAACGTAAACACAGATCCTAATACTTTGTGCAGACCTGCATTCAACGTGAGTTCAAACTCTCCCTCTCTCTCTCCCTCTCCCCCACAGGAGCTGGTGACCTTTGCCAAGTTTGTGCTTGGCCGGTTCTTTGAGCTCGCGACACGGAACAACAAGGCCTATATGGAGCTGCTGTTCTGGAAGAATGTCGGAGCGGTGCGCGAAATGACAGAGGGCTACACCAAAGACGGGTGCGTTGGCGTGGTGGCGGGGCTGCCTGTCTTTGTATATTTGAACTCTTGTGGTACTTTTTTTTGAAGTCTTCCATATTAAAAATGTCTGGTTTTTTTTGTGTTCTCCTGCCGGCCTCAGAGCGGGGTCAAACAAAATGGCAACATGGACTCCCGAGGAGGAGGAGGAGCTGCGTAAGCTGTACGAGGAGCACCAAGACTCTGGAGGTGAACTACCACATCACCACTCCCTTCACTCCATAACCTTTCACCTCAGATCCTTTCAGTCTCTGTTTTATTTGGGTTATTATTGTGTAATAACCCTAACCCTAACCTGCACATGTAAGAGATGCCCAGAGCAAAGTTGATTGCATGGCAATAAATCAGCGAAAAATAAAAAATAAAGTAAAACAAATCGCCACATTCTGTCTCTGAACCCACAGCGCTAGACCTGGTGGAGTCTCTGCTGCCGTTGCTAAGCGACGGCACCCGTACCCGTCGGCAGGTGGTGGTCCAGTTGGTGCAGATGGGCCTGGTGAACAGCAGCAAAGACCTGAAGAAACAGAAGTCAGTGACCGTTTCAAGATGTATTGTTACGTCATATTATACACACACAAGTGTAAGAGAGTAAAGTTCTTAGGCTTCGGTTCCTGACACAAAAATTAAGAAGTTGTCTAGAGATGCCACAGAGTAGGTGGCAATGCCTTAACCGTATGTGTGTCGAAGGCCACTAGGGCCTCTTCCATCCTTGTCAAGGGGAGTGATGACCTCCTCTCCTTTCATTCAACACCGACTGAGAGGGCATTATGGGCTGGGTCGTGGACTTTTTGTATTGATGAAGTCACTAGAAGATTTGTGCACTCACAACAGAACTCAAGTTAGGGCTCTACCCTTAGTCCACCAACACTAGTTGCCACCCAGCAGATTTGATTAAAATCAGACAGATTTGATTAAAATCAGACAGATTTGATTAAAATCAACAGATTTTATGTTAAATAAAAGTCAGACAGATTTTTATTAAAATCAACAGATTTTATGTTAAATAAAAGTTGTTGAAATATGGGAAGGACCCTAAATGTATTTGAAAAAGAAGAGACCCGCACACCGCAGAAAACTTGGGGCGAGGTGCTGGCGACGGAGCAGAATACTAAAGGATAAAGTAGAAGCCGCACACTCTCCTTCCAGATGCAAGAAGTGTATCATTTATTGAGTCTTACTCCTCCAAGACCCAAGACTTGACAAAGGCTTCTGGCCGAAACTGTTGTCAATAAATGATACACTTTTTGCATCTGGAACGAGAGTGTGCAGCTTCTACTTTATCCTTAAGGACCCTAAATGTAAACACAGATCCTAATCCGTAGCCTCGCCCCCCCCCCGTGTAGGAAAGGCACCCGGATCGTCCTGTGGACTAAGGACCAGGAGGAGGAGCTTCAGATGCTGTTTGAGGAGTACAGAGACTCTGATGGTATGTTCTTACACCAGGGGACTAGTGACGCTTTTTAAAAAAACATGTTTTTAGGGCATTTCTGCTTTATTGCGATAAAGACAGTAGAGATTGACAGGAAGGATGGGAGGGAGGGAGGGAGAGAGGGAGGAGGGATGACATGCAGGATAGGGTGAGAGAGAGGAGCGATGACATGCAGGATATGTCGATGGCCGTAATCGAACCCGGGACCCTGCGATTACGCGGCACGCGCCTTAATGAGCTACGTCACCCAGGCACCCGAATCCACCTTCTGTCACAGTGCTTGACGTAATCATTTTGTATAATTTCATTATGAGCCATTAAAACACCTGAAACTAGTCCCAAAATGCTGTTCTTCGTTGTCCATGCTGATTGTAACACCGGGCCGTTCCTGGTCCTCCATGGTGATGACGCTCTATGATGTGCTCCTGTGTGTAGACGTGCTGGGGAACATCCTGAAGAAGGTGACGGCTAAGCGTTCCCGGGCCCGCGTGGTGGACAAGCTGCTCAGCCTGGGCCTGGTGACGGACAGGAGGGAACTCTACAAGAAGAGGCGCCGCAACGCTGCGGGGAAGAGCAGCGGAAAGGCAATGGTGAGGGGAAACCTCTCTCTCTCTCTCTCTCTCTCTCTCTCTCTCTCTCTCTTTCTCTCTACATTTTCTTTTACATTACATTTTAGGCATTCAGCAGATGCTTTTAGCCGAAGTTGTGTACACTCTGTCCAAGCTTCACTCTTTACTCCTAAAAGAGGCTCCAACAATTGATTGACAAGTTTATTGCATGGCAAATAAAACATGTTGTTGTTGTTATTATTGTTATTATTATTATTATTATTATTATTATGACAGACTGAAGAGGAGTTCCTTGCTGACCTCGATGGGGGTCTCACAGAAGAGCCTATGGACAGAGATGAAGATGAAGAAGAGGAGGAGGAGGAGGAGGAGGAGGAGGAGCAGGTTAACTCTGAGGAGAGTGAGGAGGAGGAGCCAGAGAGGGAGGTGTCAGGTGATGGAGGGAGGAGAAAGAGGGGCGCGGTGGAGAAGAATGCCAATGTGGGGACCGTGGTACACACTCTCCGGCAGGAAGGTGAGAGCCAGGTTTAATCACAGACCCCACGTAGCAGAATGAGTTTATTCCATCTTACTGTACGAGTACACAAGAGTAGAGTTCTTGCTTTGGTTCTTCAACATTGACATTGCAGCGTTCAGATACACAACACAATACTAACACAGTGATAATAAGTAACGTAAGGAAAAAAAAAGTAACCCTACATTGATAAAGTAATAAAGTGATGGATTTTACAGTGGCCTCAATAGTGCAACAATGCTGTGCAGAGTATGATGATATGAAATGCAATATAATATAATACAATAGGGGTAGTGGTGGTCTAGTGGATAGTGAGTTGGACTTGTGATCGGAAGGTTGTGAGTTCAAATCCCGCCTGAAGCCACACCACTACTAGTGTGCCCTTGGGTAAGGCACTTAGCCCTCAGTTACTCCAGGGGGAATGTCCCTGTAATTCGTAATTGTAAGTCGCTTTGGATAAAAGCGTCTGCTAAATGGTAAAATTAAAATTAATTAAATTACAATACAGTACAATAGTAAATTAGTCCAAATGGGGTATACTCTTCTCAGTTTCTATCTAACACCAACACGTTAATGCAACTGGTTTCATATGGTTACAAAGTATAAAGAGTTGATCATTTTCCTAAACTTTGTTGTGTCATAACAGGTATGTCAGGACCCCTGTTGTGGCTACAGAACTGCCTGAACAGAACAGCAGATGCCCGCGAAGAAGAAGGTGAGTGCACTCTGAAGTGCTCAGAGAACATTTCAACATTTTTGACATTTTATACGTTTATACCAAAAAACATCTTAAGAAAACATCTATGCTAGGACAGGTGCCATGGCAGTCACAATGCTTCAAGAAGGAGAGATTCAGGAGAGAACATTCTTGTATCCTATAGACAACGTTCCTGTATCTATCTATACATCTATCCCCCCTATACTGTTTCTCCTGAGACATCTACTACCCCCCACTACAGTCCCTCATGAGACATCGACTACCCAACTGTACTGTTTCTCCTGAGACATCTACTACCCCCCTGTACTGTTTCTCCTAAGACATCTACTACCCAACTGTACTGTCCCTCCTGAGACATCTACTACCCCCTGTACTGTTTCTCCTAAGACATCTACTACACCCCTGTACTGTTTCTCCTGAGACATCTACTACCCCCCTGTACTGTTTCTCCTGAGACATCTACTACCCCCCTGTACTGTTTCTCCTGAGACATCTACTACCCCCCTGTACTGTCTCTCTTGAGACAACTACTACCCCCCTGTACTGTTTCTCCTGAGACATCTACTACCCCCCTGTACTGTTTCTCCTGAGACATCTACTACCCCCCTGTACTGTCCCACCTGAGACATCTACTACCCCCTGTACTGTTTCTCCTGAGACATCTACTACCCCCCTGTACTGTTTCTCCTGAGACAACTACTACCCCCCTGTACTGTCTCTCCTGTGTCATAAAAACCTTCCTTCTTCTAGCACGACGATTGCCAATGGCCCCTGGCCTGAGCATAGATTACTTTTTCCTGCTATGACTGGTAGCACCTACCTAGTCAAATGTAATTACTTTGGAATAAGGCGTCTGCTAAATACCAAAAATTAGAATGTAATCTGTATGCATCATTAGCATGTGACTGTATCTTTCTCTATGCATCATTAACATGTGATCATGTGACTTGGTCTACAGGTTTGTCTCAGCCCGTGCCCCTGGTCCCTCTGACAGAGGAGAACGAGGACGCCATGGAAACCAGGAGCTTCAAGATGTTGCTACGGAAACTGGGGGTCAGAGCGCCCGCTGACGAGCAGGTAGGTGTGAGGAGGGGTCGAAGGTTTACGTGTCCGTATTAATACTCCAAAACACTAAGATATGAGTGGGTTTGGTCAGACTTAAGTTGCTAATATGTAAAGACTGTGGAAAGACTCAACCTCTGAAAAGGTGTTCATGTTAAGAAGATGATGATGATGATGATGATAATAATACTTTTATAAACCACTAAGATATCATGTACGAGGCCCTCAAACCTTTGGTGCCTTTTTATAAATCTTTACGGTTATTTTTTTCTGAGTGGGGCAGTTCCACTCATATTTTTCAGTTCCACTCATATTTTTCATTTTATTGGATGGAGTCAGTAAAGATAAACAGACATGTCAGCAGGGCATGGGCCGGATTCGAACCCATACCGACATGGGCATATGTGTGCACTGTAGACCGCGTTGCTAGACCACTGGACCACCCCAGGCCACTGCCTTTTTATAGTTATATCGTGCGAAAGTTATTCAATTCAATTCAATTCAATTCAATTATACTTTATTTATCCCCGTGGGGAAATTCATTTTGCCACGCCACTCTCTAAAAACAACACATGACAACACAACATAAAGGACAGACAACAATACTGGGCCAGCCATGTATAGTATATAAAAAAGAACAGTGAGATCATGATAGAGAAGTGGATAAAAAGATGGCTATAGTTATTATATTAAAATACTAAAAAGTGATGATGATGATTAAAATAAATAATAAATACAGATTCAGGAGCCTTGACCCCGACTACTACTTTAGTTGCCATTGAACAGTCTTAGTGCAGCCGGGATAATTGATTTATTTTTTGTTATGTCTGCGTGCATGTTATTTATTTATAAATGTTTGCACTTTTTCTATATGATCTCACAGCCTATACATATTAATGTCCTTGTTTGTGTTTGGTGATCAGGAGACGTTCTGGAGGATCCCGGTGAAGATGAGCCCGTCAAAGCTGAGGGGGGCAGCGGCAGCCCTGTGCCCCAGTGAAGAGGCCCCGTCAGGGGGAGAGCGCCCTGGGAGCCCTGGGAGCCCCGGCCAGGAGCACCTGGTGGAGGCAGACTCCCATGACCAGAAGGCCCAGGCCCTCAGAGCCCTGATGCTGGCCCGCAAGAAGAAACGACCCGCAGCTGAGCACACAGGTCTGGAGATGAAAGGCCTGGATGATTTAATCAGAATCAGAATAATTTTTTATTGCCAAGTATATTCGCACATACAGGAAATTGACTTGGTGTGGTTGGTGCATAGGACATTTAAGATATAAACAACACTAAGCAAAAATTGTTTAAAAAGACAATGACAGAAAGGGACAGTAGAACAATAATTATCAGCTAACTCATTTGATTCTTCATTAAATCACCTTTTGTCTAACAGTTTTGATAAACACCAGTCAACAGAGTTAATTTATGTCCATAGTGGAAATGGGGAAAATATGAAATAAGAAAGTTTATTGTATCTTTGAGATAGTTATACCCTTACAGAAGTTCACTGTGGGACTTCATTCGAACAACTAGCATTTAAAAATGGGTAGGCTACATTATGTCCATATATATCTGTGGCAACAGATAATAGCCATAATAGATTTGTTATTATGTTAATTTCCATGGAAACAGCATTGTTCTATGGTGCTGAACATTCTAGCTCACAATAATGGGCAGTTTAGGTGCATTGGCCCATTATGACACATTCACCCTAAACATTCTGATGTAGTCATTACACGGTTGACCACTGAAAGCGAAACACCCACTCACTAAGCAAAGATACTCAGCAGAAGAGAATGAATTATCAGAAAGGCTACATAGAACTTGTGGAACAAAATCGCATATTGCAGGAGGAATTGCAGCAAAGCGGAGTTGCGATTTCATGGATGGAGCAAAGAGTGTTGTTCCTGGAGAGCCTTAGAAGTCCAGCAGTGGACCGTGGTGTTGCAGACCTACCTCCACCAACTCAGTGCCAGAGCACCCTACTGCCTGTGCTGGACCAGAAGGTCCCTACCACCCAACCTCCACCCTTAAGGAGCCCTGTGCTGAACTGCCCTGTCCTCAAACTGCGCACAAAATATTATAATCTAGTGTCTAATACAGAGACTGAGAGGAAGGACGGACACCGACAGGAAGTCCCTGTGCTGGACCAGAGGGTCCCTACCCGCCCTCAACATCCACCCTCAAGACTCCCTTACCTGAACACCCCTGTCCTCAGGCAGTATAAACTGCTAAAGAATAATCCAGTGGCTAATACGACAGCGAGCGAGAGGACGGACACCGTCTCCAAAATGCAGCCTCCGGAACAGCCGATGGCCCCTGTTAATGCCCTTGTGAAAGACGGAAGCGAAACCTGTACGGATAAAGATGTCCCCCACCTCCCTGCCTCCCGACCGCCTGTCAAATGGATCAAAACGAGCCGTGGCATCATGCCCCAGAGGAACGAGCCCCCGCCTCCTGTCAGAGTCGCTGCCTCCAAGGCCGCCAGTGAAGTCGCTGAGCGTAAGAAGCCACCAGCTACAACCAGGAAGGAGTCATTCGCTCCCCACAGGCCAGACGGGAAGCCCCCTCCGGTTCCCAATATCAGGAGACGGCTCCCCCAGAGGAACGAGCCCCCGCCTCCTGTCCGAGTCGCTGCCTCCAAGGCCGCCAGTGAAGTCGCTGAGCGTAAGAAGCCACCAGCTACAACCAGGAAGGAGTCATTCGCTCCCCACAGGCCAGACGGGAAGCCCCGTCCGGTTCCCAATATCAGGAGACGGCTCTATCCGGCCTCCGGAGACCAAAAGATTGCTGTCGGGGGCGGACCAGAGCGTCACACACACACTGTCGGTGTCCCTGACGAACTTCAGCCGATCTCTACCCAGAGGGATGTGGATGTAGGGGAGAGGAGAGGCGGGGGGGCAGCGGTGGACTTGAACAATGTGACCCTAATGATCCACCATCTGACAGACAAACTGGACAGCGTGGTCCAGGAGCTGAGCCAGTTGAAGGCACAGCAGGGAGATCACCTGGGTTTTGTGGGGCCAAGGAGCAACGGAGGGTTAGGAGTGCATGAGCTGGGGATGAGAGAGGAGTGTCAAGCAGATCTGAGAGAGGAGAGAGAATCAAGCAGATCTGCTTGAAGTGAAGAGCCACGCCGCTTACCAAAAGAGTGCCTCAATCTGAGTAGGGAAACATTACATTACTGATTATTTAAGAGGAAATTTAAAACCATGTAAGGTGTCCTCAACGGTAACTACTGTCACTAGTCTGGTGTTATTGGGGTGTGAAATTGAATACTATCAATAGTTAATCGTCCCCCGCGATGAAATCGGGGAGTGGGACTATGGATCGGTCTCTGTCTGTTCGTATGTCACACGCTTTATGTTTGTCATGACAGGGACAATTTTGTCTAAACTAGACGAATTGGGTGAATGATGCATTTTTCCATAGAGATTGTTTCGACTAATCGAGGTGATGCCGATTAGTCTTCTGATGGTGCGGCTAAAGTGATGAGTTGTTATTATTAGAAACTGCACAATAGAATGCAAAGAGGAGAGCACACCTCAGATTACTATACCAAACAGTACAGTCAAGTCATTGGAAATGAATCAAATAAGCAATACTCTGGTAACTTTTCAGCCTTCATGCATTTTAATAGTTGTCACTTTTTCACACAAGAGGAGGGTCGCTACATCATTCATGGGGGACAACGTTGTACTGTATGCTTGTTTTGATTAAGTTTGGGTAAAGTTTGGGTAAAAAAAAAACTCAAATACTTTGATAATACCGATCCTAACCCTAACTCTTAGAAAAGACAAAACCATACACAAGTGACAACCAATTAATTTTTTCTCTCTCTCTTACTCCACAGATTTCCTCCCTGTTGAGGGTGTAGATTCAGACAGTGAACCTCAGAGGTGAGACATTCATAATGTCCTGTTAATTACTAATGCTACAGCACCATGTCCGTTCAATCCCCTGACTGTGATTCCTTCCTCTCCATACCAGATCCCCACTAGAAAAGACCTCCACCAAGAGAAGCCGAATGTTGGACAGTGATGAGGAGAAAGGTATTAGAGAAGCCTTTTCTTCTGCTGTTTAACATTTTTGCTGTTTCGTCCACTAGCTAGAAATCAATATCCAGGGGCGGCTGTGGCGCAGGAGGTAGAGCTGCCGTCTAATGATCGCAAGGTTGGCAGATCGGCGGTTCGAGCCCCGGCTGGCCACATGTCGAAGTGTCCTCGGGCAAGACCCTGAACCCCAAATTGCTCCCAGTGAGCGGGCCGGCGCCTTGCATGGTAGCTTGCCGCCATTGGTGTGTGAATGGGTGAATGATAAGCCATTGTAAAGCGATTGTAAAGCGATTTTGCAATAAGGCGCTATATAAGTCAGTCCATTTACCATTTATTTACCATTTATATCCTTTGGTGCCAGTCTGTTTGTGATTTGGCCTTTATTGTTGCCATGAGTATGGAACGCTAATGGACTGCACTTATATAGAGCCTTATTCCAAAGCGCTTTACAATGGCCTCTCACTCACCCATTCACACACCAATGGCGGCACGCTACCATGCAAGGTACCGACACACTCTGTTTCACTCAAGTGAAACAGACCGGCACCCAGGCTATGAAAACATGACATTCAACTGACTTTTCTTACAACGCTCTCTCCTCTCCTCTCCTGACAGAAGACGACCCCCCCACCGTGAAAGACATGGGGGGTGACGGGGACGCTAACTCAGACGGGGAGGCTTACTCTGCTCCCGCTAAGCGTCCACGACAGAGGGTCCTAATTGATGATGAAGATGAGGAAGATTAAGACGTGAGGAGAAGTCTCTTGTTTGGTGGATGCGACAGACACCACACATCAACAGGGCTGAGGAGAAGAAGACAGAGGAAGACAGAGGAGGATTGGGAGACAGAGGAGGATTGGGAGCGTATATTTCTCAGAGGAGGGTGTGCATCCTCAGGGAAAACCCAAAGACCAGAGAGAGTGAGCTTGGGGGTGTAGATGAACCCCTCGGGAAAACGTGAGGCTGACTCCTCCCATGTTGCCTGGACTCTCTTTTGGCAGCAAGGTTATCTTCTAAAAGTGTTTTCTTGTTTTAAAATCCATTCTTTGAGAAAAATAAAAAAGGTCTTCTACTTCATCTTTCTGTTTGTTCTGTTCTATATGTATATCAGAACCAGGTAATATGGCCATTGTTGCTCATGCCCTGGTTTTGGAAAGTGTTACCTCAAACTAGGTTGTACTTTTTATACTCAAGATTCTTGCTACTGCAGGTGTAATCGGCAGTTCACTGGTTAACATTCATCCCAGTTTTGGGTTAATCATATTTGTGTTGTTTTCAGAGTTCAGGCTCAAACGTATTGTATTTGTTGATTGATAAATAAACAAATGTTGAAGTTGAAATTGAGTGAAGTTTGTTGTAAAGTTAGGTTCCCTATCAACTCTTCACTGACAGACCAGCAGCATGTCTTTCACCACTAGGGGGCACATTACAGTAGATTATCTTTGCCAACAACCAGCTTTCAGTTTCCTGTTTAATTTGTTCAGGGGAAAAACTTTAAATATGTAATTGCATGAAATGGCAAATTTAATATTCTTGTTTTTATCTCTTGAACTTTTAGAACTGAAGTCATACCCCTTGGCCCTACCACATAGCCCTACCCCTCGGTTTTGCGCGTTTACATGTAGGGGTAGGGTGTCCCAATTCTTGTTGGCATGGAGAGGGGTAAGGCGCTATATGGCCCTCCAAACAGAGTTTTTTTTCAGAGGCACACTCCAAAACGAGCGGTAGGGGTAAAAATGAGATAGGATTGGGCCTAGATGTGGGATGATTGATTCACTATTGTGCATTTTTCTCTGACACCCCCCCCTCTCTGTCTCAATGAACATATTCTCTGTTTACCCTGACCCACAAATCTGCAGGGAAGAGGGAGGAAAGTGGGTGGCTTTAGAGGGATCCCGGTCTGTTTACAATCGAAGGCCGGAGGTTTCCCACCTTTCCCAGCTGCGGTGGGGGTGGTCCCCACATCTGGACTGTGTTAGCCACTTCCTGTCACTGGCATCCGGTTAGCCCCCTATCCCACAAACCCAAAGGAGGAGAGGGAGAGGGAGAGGCATGGGAGTGACCAGGGCCTGTACAAATACAAACACAAGTTGTGTCTTTTTAGAGTGTGCCCCGAATACTAGACAGTGAAAGCTGTGAACCGGTTTTAGTTTTAGTTGACTTTTGAGTCATGCAGAGAACCTGTAACATTCCATATTGTACAACGTTTTCTGTTTTGGACATAAGTGGAAAAAAGTGTTTCAGGTTATAACAGTGTCAAAACATATTTGGGTCTCTTCTTTCATATTAAAAACGGATTTCTTAACCGTAGTCTGTGTAAAGATATGCATATGGGGGAAGTTTTTTTTTTTGTTAGGTAAGTTTTATATCTGTATTCTGTGGTGGTAAGAAGGTAACGTTCAAAGTTTATTTTGCTAACGGACTCAACCTCATTTACACTTACCTACCATCTT
>NC_137691.1:6127248-6147248 GCF_963989245.1 Nansenia antarctica | reverse complement strand
GTGCTTGATGCAACTCGTTGACGATGTCGACAGTTTTACATCTAAGTCTCAAAACAACAATGTACAATGTACCGTAACTAAGCCTCACTTTGTTTGTTGTGTGATTGTTTCACAAACCTGCAGGTAACTTGGCTATTAAGAAAAGAACAAGGCTACCTCTGTTTTGAAGCACTGGACCCAGTATTACTACAGTAATATCCTGTCGCAGTGCAATGACTTTATCCAATACTTCATCCTCTGGAACCTTGAGTAAAACCCAGATTAGCATTCCAGCTCTATTTGGCTAACACACCCAGGCCTCCTGCGGTTCTCCCAGAGTCGCTGAGGAGTGGGATTAGCCCTGGTTCCCAGCTTAACCCTCCCGTCTTTTTAATGTTCGCTGATTCTAATGGTCTTACAGAGAGGGGACACGCTAGTACTGTAAGCTCCGGTCGGGACGACGTGGTCTTAGGTGACTGTAGTAGAGTGAAGTTATTGCATTCAGTGTAAGAGCTGCCGGTTAGGTATTGATGTACACTGTGTTTTTCATGATTCTACAAAGTTGTTAGAGTAGTCATAGAGTGGTCTATTAACTACTATGTCCTCATTGTGCCTCTCTCGGGGTTGCCACCCAGTGCTCTGTAAGCAAAGGCCTGGTTGGAGCAAGTTTCAAGTTTTAGGTTTATTCTTACGTCACATTACGCAAGCGTAAGAGAGTAAAGTTCTTAGGATTCGGTTCCTGACATTGCAGCACAAGACAATAAGGCAATAGGCATAATTCAAGATTTTCTTTAAAGTGACATAGCTAGTACAGGACATACAGTAGGTGACAAATTGATTTACAGTTAGCAGTATGTTGCAATTTGCAGACAATAAGGCACTAGGCATAACTCAATAAAAAGTGTCAATAGTACAGGACATAAGTAGTAGTGACTGTAGTAAAGTGAGCTCAAGGTTTAGGTAGTCCGTATGCATGGGATGTGCTCGCGGAGGATAGTCAATTGTCTACAGTAGGCTTGCTCATGAGCCTGATCGCCTGGTAGCTGTTGGTTAGCCTTTTTGGGGGAGTTTTGGCCCGGGGTTTGCTCTTCTTCTGTGCTGTGTACGTAGGCCCTGGCCTGCGCTGGGACAGTGTATTTATACGCTCAACCACACACTAGGATCTCCCACAAATGATCCTCTACAGTAAAGAGGGCCTCGGAATAGTTCGCATTCACAAGTGAAGTCTCTTGTTGTGGGCTAACCCGGCGAGAAAGATTCAGATATTCTTGTCCTGTAGAACTAATATAGGTGGCGGCGATAGAGGTTGATCTGGGTTTAGGAGAGCCCCGTTGTCTCAAAAGAGCAAGTCAAAAAGAGCCGCCTAAAAGAGGGGCAGTGGTTTTTTAGGTTGTGTAGACACCCATTCATCGACTAAATGGGGCACTCAAAGTATGGGGAGGATAGTGTTTTCTTTTGGGGCTGGGAAGATGCCTTGGAAAACTAGTAAGTAGTGTCCACGAAGGAGGGATATGAGAGGTATTTTAAGATGGGGAGAGCCCTTAAGGAGTAACTGTTATACAATTATACACTGGCACCAGACAGACAGACAGACAGACAGACAGACATGGGGGTAAAATAGCTGCTCTAGGCTTCTGTAAATGACAGAGTGGACTGGAAGTGACCAGAGATGTGTAGGTTGATGATGTGTGGGTGAACCCCCGCTACTCCCCCTCCTACGCATACAGTGCATGTACACTTGCCCCCACCCACGCGCGCACACACACATCCCCAACCACACATCCCCACCCACACACCCCCACCCACACACACATACACACACAAACACAAACACACTCACTTGTATACAGCAAAGCTAAGCTACACTCCACCACAACTACATTCTATCACACCCCATTGGTTTTTGATGATAGTCCATACTCTTGACAGTTTGAGAAATGGGTTCCAGTCTTCCAGACAAAGATGTCAAGTTTGAACTTGGCTAACAACACTGTTGCTTTACATGTACATTGAACATTATTCAACATTGAAGTGGATATTCTCAATTAGAAATGTGCACTGTGTGTGGAAAGGCATCCAATGAGTTCATGTGTTTATAGTATATAACACACCACACTTCTATTCTAATCTCACATTTTAATCACATGGTAATCATTGACACACTATAATCACCACTTTCTATATGTGACAGCAGCTAGTGAAAACCACGGACAAGTTGGCAACGAATCAAAAATGTTCTGACTTTTGTACAGAAAAATGTAAATACATTTCGACGTTGTTGAAAATCTCACTAGTCAAGCGAAAACATTGCAGTGCAATGGATTCGCTGAGTAATCACCACTACTCTACACTAACTCGGTAGTAGTGGGGATTACTCACCGAATCCATTGCATTGCAATATTTTGCCTCGACTAGCAAGTGTGTCATTGATTTTCAACAACGTTGACATTTATTTACATTTTTCGGAATAAAATCTGACCATTTGTTCGGTTGCCCGACTTGTTCCCGCTTTCATCAGCTGCTGCCACATAAGCCTTTAACTCATCTCATTGTCATCTGTCATTGTCATGTACAGGCTGCAATAGTAGCTAGCGTCCACAAAACCTCTTGAAACTGCCCTCATTCGGTTTAATACTTGCAGTTGTACACTACATAATCCCATATTGTTGTTCTAGCAGCTTTATTGTTTTTGTTTAACAACTGATTAAGATTATGGGGAGCGGGAGGTCATTCTTGGCTCTGAGCTGCACTGATTTCAAGCTGTTCCAAGAAAAAGGCACAAAATCCACATTTATGTAAACTTGGGAATTGTTGCTTGATGTGCATGGGTGGGATGATTGTTAGAGTTTGTGTGGATTAGATTTAGTATATTTGCTTGACTGTGTGTGGGTGTTTATGTGGGCGTATTGATACAGTCAGTGAGTGAGTGTGTGTGTGTGTGTGTGTGTGTGTGTGTGCCTGTGTTTGTGTTTGTGAGTGTGTATGAGTGTGTGTGAGTGTGTGTGAGTGTGTGTGTGTGTGTGTGTGTGTGTGTGTGTGCGTGCGTGCGCTCCTGTGTGTGCAATTCGGCAAATGTACATGTGGGTGGCTGCACGAGGAGTGTATTGGTGCGTATGTCAGTGCATGCGTGGACATACGAGTGTGTGTGTGAGTGGCTGCGTGTGTCACACACACATGTGACTTCGCCTCTTGAAAAAAAAGCCTCTTTTTATGTCTCTGTTCTTTTACTTACTGTAAGTGGGGGGGGTTTTCTTTTCTTTTTAGTAAGCAGCTCTCTACAATCTGGGTTGAAAGGGCCCCATTGTCTGGGCTCTAGTCTAAGACAGGAGGCGTGGAGTGGAGGAGCTTTTGGAAGAATAGGAACTCTGGGAGACTGATAAAACGATTAAAACATTTAAAGGGCTGTGCACAGTGTGTTAGACAGTGTGTTAGAGAGTGTTTTAGATAGTGTGTTACTGTTAAACAGTGTGTTAGACAGCGTGTTAAACAGTGTGTTAGACAGTGTGTTAGACAGTGTGTTAGACTGTGTGTTAGACTGTGTGTTAGACAGTGTGTTACTGTTAAACACTGTGCATCTCAAATTCTGTGTGTCCCCTCTGACTATCCTTCCTATAGTAGTTATGTTGGTCTGTGACTTGTTTCTAGTTCCCGACATTAAGCTTGGTGTATATAGGCTACACCTTTTTGGTTTCGGCTCCCCTTCATCCCCTAGACGTAGACAAGTAAGATCTGGGAGTCGTAACATCGAGTATGACTGTATGTACTTGGCCTTTGAGTCAGTCTCCATATGTGCCTGTATCAATGTAGAAATGGGATATGTTGCTCTGCCCCCTCAGTTCCCAGACATTCTCCTGCCTCCATGGTACTCTGGTACTGTATTGTGTTGGCCTGGCTTGGGCCCGGTTGTTCAAAACCCTTTAATCTGGATCAGAATGATCCTGATTCTGTTTCGCTATCCCAGGATCAGATCTATCTGACTGATTTTGAGTCGTATCGGGGGGGGGGGAAATCAGCCAGCTCGATCTGATCCTGGATAGCAAAAAAATAAAAATAAAAACAATTCTGATCCAGATTAAAAGTTTTGAACAACCGAGCCCTGGTGAGTGACTGGTAGGATGGTCAGTGTGAGTGTGAGTGTGAGTGTGAGTGTGAGTGTGAGTGTGAGTGTGTGTGCCTTGTCCCCTTTACGGTACCAGCACTGCTACTGTACTCCTACATCAAATTGTTTTTTATTAGCATGTAGAAAAAAAGCAATAGTTGTAAATACTGTACACACATACATCGGCATTAGCTTCAGCCTAGTACCTAGCCCAGTTCTCCTGAATACAGAATCTGAATCTTCTTAGAAGAGATTTCAAAACACGTGCAGAGAGCAGTAAAGCCTGTAGGTCTGAGTGTTAGAACGGTCTGTAAGTACATCCGTGTTGTAAGTACGTACTATATGTGCATGTCGGCCTCGGATCCTCTAGTGAAGTTACTCCCTCCTCAAATTACTTTCTAAATTCTATACATTCACACTCTGTAATTATCGCTCTGAATGGCTTATGAGTGTGCCCTCTCTCGCTCTGCCTCTCTTGCCCTCTCGCCCTCTCTCTCTCTCTCTCTCTCTCCCTCCTTCACTCTTTGTAGAGAAGAGTGCAGAGAAAACAGTTGGGACTTTCATGAGGAGATCTCTCTGCTCTCTGTCCAAGGCAAGCTCGGCTGAATGAAGGCTGGAGGCATAGAGGAGGGAGGGAGGGAGGGAGGGAGTTGAGGGAGGGAGGGAGGGGAGTTAAGGGGTGCAGTGCCAGCCAAAAGCACTGCAGGTCCCCCCTTTCGCCTCATTCACTCAGAGAAACAACAAAGTGTTGTTTGAAAGGCATTTGGTCAGGAGAAGAGAGAGAGAGGGAAGGAGAGAGAGAGGGAGAGAGAGTGGTCGGTTTATCACTAGCGTTGGAAAAATGTGAATGTGAAAGGGGCATAGAGAAGGCATTACATATTCTTGAGTCAGACAGCATTCTCACTCTTATTCACCGTGAGTGCGTAAAGAGTATCATAGATGTGGTTTTACCTTAGGAGGTCTACTCATGATTTATAGCTCGATGACTTAGAACCATGGTATTCATGTTTAATGATCAATAGAACATAGTCTCCATTATTTGCCCTGAAAGAGATGAAAGGGAGGCTGTGTGATGTGCTCAGTCGCCCCCACAGTGAAACACGGTCAGATCTTATGTGGAGTGCATCTCATTTTCTCCCCATTTTTTGGGGAGATACTAGATGACAAACAGACTCTTGTTCCCTGTTTTTTTTTCGGTCAAATGAGTACCACCATTAACGTAACACTTCTGCCTGAGATCTGCTTAGCATTCCTCATTTAGCTATTTTAGATAGACATTTTTACAAAATGGTTGAATATAATCTAAAGTCACTTTTCAGATGAATATACTGTATATCAGTTGGAGTACTATTCTTTTTTTTGTTTGGTACTTTTTTTCGTCCTGAGCAGGTCTGTGAAAGGGTTTATTCAAGTTGTGGAACATTCTGTTACACGATCCACAAAATCCGTCAATGCTTTTTAATGTCTTTTCGACAAAATGATGACAATGCCAGCCAGTATATTTAAATTTGGATTCATGGATGAGAGACTTGAATAATGGCCACCTTTTATATTGGTTTGGAGCTCATTTTATGGAACATATGGGACAAGTGTTTTACACAAAATAGTTTTGAGATGATTGCTCGCAAAAAACAAATGTAAAACATGTTTTTTGCCTCCCCGAGCTTCTCTGTTTTCCTGTGTAGTTCTCTCGTCAGATGAAACCCGTCAGATAAGTGGAGTCCACATGTTGACGCTCCGATTTCAAAATCCAACTCTTCCAGCGCTTCCGTCTCTGCTTCCTGCCTCAAAGGGAAAGGTCACCTCAGAAACAGTCCGCTTCACTGATCTCCACTTCCTCCTCTGGGCCTGCGCTTCCTGCCAATGAGAGAGGAGGGGGGGGGAAGGGGTTTGAAGGTCAGGGGGTCAGAGGTTGACGTTTCCCGCCTCATGGTGGATGCGGAAGCCTAATGGAATAATATAATAATAATATAATATGCCGTTTAGCTGACGCTTTTATCCAAGAGCTTACATGGCAGTATATATGGTCCCGGCGGGAATCAAACCCACAATCTAAGCGTTGTCAGCACCATGTTCTACCGGCTGAGCCACAGAGGACCACTAACAGAACAGATGGGATGAGTAGAGAGAGGTATGACGTCCTCCTGAAGCCCCTGTGTGGCTCATGTGATGATGACACCTGTAAGGGCAACAGAGGTGGTTCCATATGGCAACCATGGCAACCATATGTGACAGCAGCTGGTGAAAGTGGGAACAAATCGGCAACCAATCAAACGTTCAGACTTTTATTCTGAAAAATGTTAATAAATGTCAACGTTTGAGAATCAATGACACACTCCGCTAGTCAAGCCAAAATATTGCAATGGATTCGGTGAGTAATCCCCATTATAGATAGATAGATAGATAGATAGATAGATAGATAGATAGACTTTATTTGTCATTGCTACAGTACAGGTACCAAACAACGAAATTTAGGAGGGGAGGCTCCCCTGGTGTTTAGGAGAGGAAAAAGAAACACATTTTGGAAAAAGCATAGATGCATAAAATCACAAGAAGGTAAGGAGCTGGTTTACATCAATAGAGGCTATGTACACAATCCACTGTACTATACTGCACAGATAGTCAACTAGGGTTGTCATATTTCACAAGAAAGTATTTTTTCACATTATTTTAAAGTGTCACAGTTTGCAGGCTTGAAAATGTACATGTTTGTGCCTCAGCACTAGCTGCCATACAATCCGTCCGGACTTACCACCTTAGTTAGCGTAGAGTAGTGGGGTTTACTCACCGAATCCATTGCATTGCAATATTCTGGTTTAACTAGCGAGTGTGTCATTGATTTTCAACAACATTGACATTTATTTACATTTTCCAGAATAAAATCAGACCATTTGTTCTGGTCTTTTGTTGTGCAGATGACCCGCGTTTGACCCCAGTTGGCCACGTTGGTGCCGTGAAACACTGAAACACCTCTGCAGAGGTGGAGGTCAGTGGAATGTGAAGTGTGACACACAGAGGTGTTACAGTGGCCCACGGGCCCGTGTGACGAGGCGCCTAACCTAGGCTGAGACCTCAACATTTGCACTCTCCCGGCGCTAACGCTGAGGCTTTAGCTTCGACAGCTAACACAGTCTTGGTTGGCGCGCTGGCTGGGCAACCTTGTTTTGAACTCCAATCGGTAACACACATGTAAGCAGCATGTGATGATAATAATGCGTGAAGTTCTCTCTGTCGTTCGCTTTACAGAGGGCAACCGTGGTTAGCAGAGCAGCACACCGTTGTTGCGCGGTAACCACGGCAACCGGACAAACCACATCCATCCACGTGTTGACCCCGTCATCATCATCATCATTGTCCTCCTTTTACCGTTCCTCCTCAGTTTCGACCAATCAGTCATTGAGCCAGGGGCAGAGTGTTTGGAGTTAGAGTGCCTGGGGGCGATGAGGCGATGGGGGGGAGATGGGATTTACGGCTGTAGCTGTACGGAGGGTGTAGTTTTAGCGGCCTGGGCACGGTGCCCAGCCAGGGAGAGAGAGAGACGGCCCCGTCTCCCCATACCTCTCTCCCTGTGCCAACAAGCGGCGTCTCTAAACAGCTGGGCTGTAAACGTGGGGTTCTCAGCTGCTCCTGCATGCCTTCGAGCCACAGCACCCATGGAATGCCTGACCCTCCTCACACCCTTCACCCCCTTGATTAAACACACCCAAATTAGCTATGTGGGGAACCTGGGGTATGGCCCCCTGCCTGCCCCCCTGCCTGTTCCTCAGCTGTTGAGGACCGTGCCCCCTTCTGTAATGTGTTTATCCAGCAAGTGTTAAGTAGGGGGGGCGGGGGGGGGGGGCGACATTCTGAACTAGTTTCTTCCAAGGTCAGTTAATGTCATAATAAGTCATCCACTTGTGTGAGGTCTTTCGAAATGTTTGCTTTACGTTTGGTTTCATTTATTTCACTCTTTCAACACTAGTAGTCATCATTTGATACAGCTGTAGTCGTTGTAGCGTTAACGTTCGCCTGCCAAACGTAGCATTGACGTTTTGACTTTTTGTATGTTATTCTATGTAGATCGCAGGAGATATTTCTCAACTTGTCCTTTGGCAAAGACAGAACATGGACCCACGTCATATCCTCCTTATCTAGAGAGAACGGTCGTCAATATTAACATTCTAGACTGCAACCAGTAAGATCCCCCTCTTCACCCCCTCTTCACCCCCCCCGCCCCTCACCCCTCACCCCTCATCCACCCACCTAACACACACACACACCCTTCTCCCACCCACCCTTACCACCTCCTTCATGTTCTCCATCTCTAAGTGGTTTGCCTATTTCTCCAAGCGGTGTCAGTGGAGGTCAGGGTCTGGGCCTCGGAGCCTTTGTGCCGGCCCATAATGGCTTCATTCTCCCTCCCTCCCTCCCTCCCTTCATTCTCCCTCCCTCCCTCCCTCCCTCCCTCCCTCCCTCCCTCCCTTCATTCTCCCTCCCCGAGAGGAGCCGCGGACCGCTGGCCCCTCAGACACTGGCTGCTATTGTGACTCACAGAGGGACAATGTGGGGACAGACACACGGACGTGGGAGTCCCAGGGTGTGTGTGTGTGTGTGTGTGTGTGTGTGTGTGTGTGTGTGTTTGTGTGTGTGTGGGTGGGTGCGTGCGTCCGAGTGTGCGTGAGTGTGAGCAAGTGTGTGTGCGTGTGAGTGCGTGCACGCGCATGCGTGCGTGGTTACTGGTTGCAGTCTAGAATGCTAATATCGTCGACCATTCTCACTAGATAAGGAGGAAGTGACGTAGCTCCATGTTCGTCTGGCCAAAGGACAAGTTGAGACATGTCTACTCCATAGAATAACGTAGTGGGTTGTTGTTGCTGAATGAGTGTCTAGTACGTACCCATGACATCGCTTTGTCATCCTCTGAACTTATGAAGTTAGTCTCTCGCTCTGCTGTTCTCCTATTTCTGCTTTTATTACAGTTGAGAACAGTGTTATTCGTGTTTGAATGGGCTGTTGACTGTTTACTCATATATATATATGTTACGGTACATGTGGGAATACGGTACATGTGGGAAAACTAGGGTTAGGGTTAGGTGCTACGTCGACTTGGTACATGCTGGCAAGTCTAACCCTAACCCTAACCCTAATCCTAACCCTAATCCTAACCCTAACCCTAACCCTAACCATAGCACCCTAGCACCTAACCCTAACCCTAGTTTTCCCACATGTACCGTATTCCCACATGTACCGTAACATGTTAGGTGCATGTTATGGTACATGTGGGAATACGGTACATGTGGGAAAACTAGGGTTAGGGTTAGGTGCTAGGGTGCTAGGGTTAGGGTTAGGGTTAGACGTGCCAGCATGTACCAAGTCGACGTTTTATGCTGCCATGTCCCCGGAAATGCCAACATAAACCGTTTCCCCACATGTACCGTAACATATATACAATATGAGACATACTGTACAGGATTTATTGTATGTAAATATCATATTTCAGCTCAGTCTGAAGGATTTATTCGGCTCTCAGACGTACAACAATATGAAAGACCAGGGGGTACTGTGGAGCCCTCAGCCAGCCAGATCATTTGTCTTTGAGTTCTGTCTCTTCTCTCTTTTGAAAACAGTGCGAGACAGAACAGATAGGAGTATCGAGGCAGAGACAGAGAGGCAGACACTGAAGGACTGGATAGCTGGACGCAGCGAGAGAGCTCTACCATCTCTGGAAAAAGAGAGTGAACACATGAGCAACTTTCCAACGGGTCCTCATTCTTTCCATGTCAAGTCACGGGCAGGTCATAATGTATAGCCTTGTGTCTGTGTCTCAGAGAGAGAGAGAGAGAGAGAGAGAGAGAGAGAGAGAGAGAGAGAGGGAGGGGGAAAAGAGAAGAAAGGGGGGGGGGGGGGGGGAGTTTGAAGGAGAGACAATTTTGGAGTATTAAGAAAGGGGGGGCCGGGGGGGTTTGAAGGAGAGAGATGATTTTGGAGTATGAAGGAAGGACGGAGGGAGGGAGGAAGGGAGATAGATGAAGAGAAAGGGAGGGACAGAGAGCAGATGAGGAGAGCAGGCAGAGACCGACTGTTTTCCTCCTGAACTGAAAACGTGACTGAGCTGTAATCGGATCGGAACGGTAGTGACATCATAACGGAGGCCTGCAGCCAGCAGCCCCCGAGAGAGCGGCCCACCCTGAGCCCCGAATCCACACACCTCCCCTACCTCCCCACACCTCACCTCCCTCCCCACACCTCCCCTCCCTCACCTCCCTCCCCACACCTCCCCTACCTCCCCTACCTCCCCACACCTCCCCTCCCTCACCTCCCCACACCTCCCCTATCTCACCTCCCTCCCCTACCTCACCTCCCTCCCCTACCATCCCTACCTCACCTCCCTCTGCTAGCTCCCCACTTTTGTTTTATTCTAGTCAGAATTATATAATTTTTGGTTTTTATCTTCACACTTGCTTTGGCAATGTAAATGTGTGTTTCCCATGCCAATAAGCCCCTTTATTGAATCAGTTGAAATTAAATAGAAAATTGAATTGAGAAGGGGTTAACCCCTCACATGACTCAGTCATCTTGAGCAACACTTCTGATTCAGTCAGTTCTTGTACCTTTGCGCCAATGTTTTTACTGCATAGTTTTACAACTAGGCGCATTTCAGAGAGACTTTTAACATAAACAAATGACCTCTACTTTGGCACCATTAAACTTGAGTTGCTGTTGTTATCATCCGTCGTGCATATGCTCACAGAAAAAAGGGGTCAAACGTACACTGAACTGAACAGCCAATTTAGGAGTGAACATCTGCCACTGAGTAGCTTGTAATCTAGTCTTCATCTAGTAGAGCAAACAGATACAGCATTGTCGTCTTCAGTGTGGTGGTTTTGAATGAAACCGAAGGCATGAATTGACTTTTTGTTACAGAATGGGAAGTGTCTCTCTATGGCTTGGTTGGCCATGTTTACTGTATGTGCCCAAATTTTGACTGTGGCCATGGCAACCCAGAGTCGGCTGGGCTATGTGGAGATTATACAACAGTACTGTGTGTTATGGGAGGGAAGCATATGGAGTCTCTGGCGGTGAGTCACGTTATGCAGAGTCACTAGGGAGAAGTCACAGTTGGCCGACAGATTTCACACTTTCCTTGAAGCCTCGGGGAACACCACGGGGATGGGGGGGTGAGGCGGGGGTGAGGGGTTGGTGGGTCTGAGGCAGAGTTGGTGGGGTAGGGGGGGAGGAGGTTTGATTGATTGATTGATTGAAAACCTTTATTGTCCCCAATGGGGAAATTTTGTTGTCAAACAGCTCAGTTAGGGCAGAAAACATTCAGTACAGAAAACAGAAAAACATTCAATAAAAAACATAAAACAGTGCAGGCTCAATAAGTAAAAAGTTCCAAAAGTTCCATCTCCAGGTCTCCCCCACCCTGCAGGGCCTGGTTGTAGAGTCGGAGTGCAGCTGGAATAAAGGACTGTCCAAATCTTTTTGTACTTTGACGGGGGAGAACAAATCTGTGGCTGAACTTGCTCCTCATCCCTGCCAGCTCGCAGTACATCGGGTGGGAGGGATTGGCCAGCATGGCCGCCAGTTTTTTCCCCATCCTCTGTTCTGCCACCACCTCTAGGCTGTCCAGCCCGGTCCCCACCACAGAGCTGGCCTTCTTCACCAGTTTGTTTAGCTTCGCAGCATCCCTGGCACAGATGTTTCCACCCCAGCAGGCCACGGCGAAGAACAGAACGCTGGCAACCACCGACTGATAAAACATTTGCAGCAGCTTGTTGCAGACACCGAAAGACCTCAGCCTTCTCAGGAACAGTCCACCATGTTTGCAACTCACTTCATCTCACTACTATGGGTCTTCAATGTTGTGTATGTCTATGTCTAATATGGCCAATCTCGAAGCGACTGTTTGTGAGATCGTGTCAAGTTGTGTCAAGATGTCTGCTGCTCACGTCCCTTTCCCGGCACCGTGTCCTCCTAACAACAAACACGCTACACAGTCTTTTAGTTTTTGAAGCTTTTGTGTGATGTTTTGTGTTGTGACTGATCCCAGATCCTCCTCTTTCCTATTTCAGGCAACCAAAGCTGCTCTGATGGACTCTAGATAACGCCATCGGTTCTTCTGCTCCCCCAACCCAAACTTCAACCCCCCCCCGCCCTCCCTCCCTCCCTCCCTCCACCACCCCCTCCTCCTTCACCTCCTTCTCGTCATCTCCCTGGTCGTGGTCTGACGTGGTCCCCAAGATGGCGGACCCCTCTGGGCTGGTCCCTGACGGGGCTGGGGCGGGCGACGCGGCTGAGGTGGACGTCTGTAGTCTGGAGATCGAGAGGACGTATGAGATCATCCCCGCCGTGATCTGCTCCATGTGCTGCCTGTTCGGCATCATCTACTGCTTCTTCGGTAAGGTCCACTAAGGTCACAGAGACCCCTCAAAGACCTTGACGTCAACGAACCCACTAACGCTTCATAACAACACCTGTCAAGCGGATAGAATGTGTATATATATATATATATATATCCAAACACACCGTGGTGTCAGTGCTGTGTGCCTTGGTATAGCCTTTGGTAAGGCATGACTAATTTGTCAGTTATATTAATCATTTGTGTCTGTTATGGCATCCTTCCGCGGTGTTGAAAGCGTTATGCCTAACCGATGTTGAGAAATGAAAGACATCTGGCCCGTTTATGGGATGACTGCATCTATCACCCTATTGTGTGTGTGTTGCACGACACGGTAATCACAGCTAGAACTTCCATCATACACAGATGACAATCATTAACCCAGAGAGATGACTTCACGCTTTAAGGATTTTTGGGCAACAACAGCCACCGTAGAGCATTAGGCTGGCATCATGATCAGTCTCTCACCAGAGTCATTAGGATCTCCCCCCTAGTTAGCTGATTAGCCCTCAACACCACCACGTCACTTTGGAGTCACTTTCTGCATTTATATATGGGCCGGCTGTGGCGCAGGAGGTAGAGTTGGCGTCTAATGATCGCGATGTTGGCAGATCGGCGGTTCGAGCCCCGACTGGTCACATGTCGAAGTGTCCTTGGGCAAGACACTGAACCCCCAAATTGCTCCCAATGAGCAGGCTGGTGCCTTGCATGGCAGCTTGCCGCCATTGGTGTGTGAATGTATGTGTGAATGGGTGAATGAGAGGCCGTTGTAAAGAGCTTTGGAGTAAGTCAGTCCATTTACCATTTATATATATATATATATATATATATACAGTATATATACATATATATATATATATTTATATATCCTGACAGAGGATCACTGACTACATTTGTGACAGGGTCTGGTGGAGTCCCCAAGTAGGGCATGGTCATGTTTCAGGTTTTTTGAAAATTACAGATCATGAAAGTGCAGATTGTAAGCTTTCACATGACGAGTCATACATTGAAATCCGAAAATAGTCGAAAAAGATATGCTTATTTTGAATGTTGGTACACCTCAAACCAAATATAGGAGGAACTCGCTCTGAATCAAAACAGACACGTTTGCTACCATCGTGTTGGTCGCTAGCTAGCAGCCGAGAAGGAACATCGCTATGAACATCTAACTGCATGGTTAGCACATCACAACAACATGCTGATAGAACATCATCATGCTCAAAACACATTATAAGTACACATAATTAGATGATCACACAGTCCTTGCTTTTGAACACACATCCTAAAACGAAAGTTTGTTTACCAGCCATGTCTAATCACTAACTCAATAGCCTGAAGGAGGGTGGCTCTTCAACACTTCAACCTTTCTAATATGAAAAGTTTTTTCTTTTCTTTCTTATTTTTCAAGAAGCTTTTTGGACATTTGCGCGACTTGAGAATCGCTGACATGCAAGACCTCCTTACCAGACCGTGTCACATTTGTTCATTCTTAATGCGCTAGCTACTGAGGCTGTATGCTAAACTGTATACAGTACAACCTTGCTTGGCTAGAATTGGACCTTAAATGGAATCCTTTCCTCTCCCCCCTCCCCCCTCCATCCTCCTTATCTCTCTGTCTCCCTCTCTTCACCCCTTCTTCATCTTCTCTCTCCTTCTCTCTCTCTCTCTCTCCAGGCTACCGCTGTTTCAAGGCGGTCATGTTCCTCTCGGGCCTCATGTTCGGCTCGGTCGTCATCTTCCTGCTGTGCCACAAGGAGCGCGTGCTGGACACCCAGCTGAGCGTGGAGGCCAGCGCGGGCATCGGCCTGGGCATCGGCCTGCTGTGCGGCCTGGTCACCATGCTGGTGCGCAGCGTGGGACTCTTCATGACGGGCCTGCTGCTGGGCCTCTTGCTCGCCCTCGCCGCCCTCCTGGTGGCCCACCAGTTCTACACGCCGACCACGGTGTGGGTGCCCCTGGGCGCGCTGCTGGGTGCCGGGATGCTGTTCGCGGTGCTCACGCTGCAGTGGCAGAAGCCCTTCACCGTGCTCTCCACGTCCGTGTTCGGGGCGGCCATCATGACGGTGTGCGCCGACTACTTTGTGGAGATGCTGGCGCTGGGCATGCACGTGTACGAGTGCCTGCGTCTGGCGCCCGCGCTGCCTCTCTGCTGGTACAGCTGGGTCATCATGGGCATCTGGCCGGCGCTAAGCATGATGGGAGTTCTGGTGCAGTGGAAGCTGACCGCCGAGGGGTTCTCACACACTGAGGGTGAGTAATAATAATAATAATAATAATAATAATAATAATAATAATAATAATACATTAGACTTATATAGCGCTTTTCTAGACACTCAAAGACGCTTTACAAACTGAAAAGATTGAGTAGTAATAATAAAAAGAAACAAAAGGTAAATAGAAGAAAGTATAGGGGCCTAATTGAGGTAGTGCTGGGGACACATGGGAAGGGGAGGGGGAGAGGGTTAACTGGTGAGTACACTGCAAAAAGTCAGCTCTCAAAAACAAGAAAGAAAAGCAATGAAATGGGGGAATATTGCTTAAAATAAGCATAATGATCTGCCAACAGAACAGGGACATTTCACTTGTCAAGTAAAATATATCTTAAAACTAGTGCAGTCAGACAAAAAACAAGCATATTGCCTTCATTTCAGATATTTAATCTTACTTAGATCTACTTTTTGCAGTGTACTGTGATAAGGGTTTGTTTGTGATGTACTACATGCGTGCTGTGTGTGTCGTCTATTGGAATGGGTTCCCTGTTATCCGTGCGATGACGTTACGTGTTGTCGGAACAACTCCCAACTGTCATGGAAACAAATTGTTTTGTTGGCTCGCAGCCTCGCACTGACTGGCCTGTGTGGTTCCCCTCATTGTCTCATGCTGTCTTGAGAATGACTCAAGAATATGACTCAGGAGGAATATGACTCAGAATTAGTTCAACTTTTTCTTTCTCTCCCTCTCTCAGTCATCATCAGCAGAAGGCAGAAGAGGGTCCAGCTGATGAGGATCAGACAGAAAGACGCCAAGAAGCGTCAGCAGGCCGGAGGTCAGGAGGGCACCTACCGCCGCAAGCCCACCCCTGTCAAACGCTACGCTGGAGACCTACTGGCCCCGGTGAGTCTCACTCTCAACACACCCAGCACAGACTAGATCTACTGGCCCCGGTGCGTCTCAACATAACATACCCAGCGCAGACTAGACTCCTACCTAAAGAGTTCAGTCTAATGACCATCAGTGTAAAAAAAAAACTAATTTTTGTCAATGTCAGTTCAGTGAGTTTCTGATCGTCATTCCCAGAGATCTGATGAAGCAGAAGCTGTCCCTGTTGTAGAAACCAACATTTTCACTATTTTTGGTTTTGGGGAGGATCCAAATATACCACTTTTGCAGTAACATATTGTTATACAACCATCCATTTAATAAAATAGACATCAAAGATATGAAAAAAATAAAAAAACATGGTTGTGCTTTGTTTAGTTCCTCTACTAATTGAAGTGAAGCTTCTCTTTTTACTCTTAACTCCATTGTGTATAAACCCTTCTTACGTTACCCTACTGATCATGTTCCCTCTCTCCCTCTCTCTCTCTCTCTCTCTGTCTCTCTTTCTCCCCCCTCTCTCTCACTCCTGCTGTCTCCCCCCCACCCCTCTCTCTCTCTGTGTCTCTCTCTCCCTTTTCCCTCTCTCTCTCTCTCCCTCTCTTTCTCCCCCGCCTCTCTCTCACACACCTGCTGTCTCTCTCCCCCCCCCTCTGTGTCTCTCTCTCTCTCATCTCTCTCTCCTCTGTGTCTCTCTCTCTCATCTCTCTCTCCTCTGTTCTCTCTTCTCTCATCTCTCTCTCTCCTCTGTGTCTCTCTCTCTCTCATCTCTCTCTCCTCTGTTCTCTCTTCTCTCTTCTCTCTCTCTCCTCTGTTCTCTCTCTCAGAGCTACCTGCAGAGTCTGAGGGACAGGCAGATGGGCACGGGCACCTCCCTCAGCAGCCTGGGCACTGCCAACCACACCATGATCGACTTTGACTACGAGACCGGCTCCACCGTGCCGCTCACGGCCACCACACCCGTCTGCAGGGTCTGAGCACTGGGCAGCACTCCATCCCTTACAGCCTTTCCCAACGTACTGTAGTATAGTATCGGCTCCTCTGGGGGCCTCTGATCTCTGTCGTAAAGACCAATCCGTTATTGTAGACAATGTGAGAGTCGACTGAATCTTGAATCTCCTTCCACTGTGCTGGAATTAGGCCATTTGGTCGCCTTCCATCTGACGATCAACGCAGTGTAGTACACCACCACCACCACCAGTGTATACCTCTCAATCTGTCATTGCTGGGTGAAGACTGGAGTTCAATGGGACGGTTTCTCCGTCTGGTAGAACGGTATGGGTGGGGGGGGGGCGGGTGGTGAGGTGTTTTGGGCCCCTGTTTGATGTGTGCTGTAACCACTCTGTCAATAGGACTGGGCTTGTGGGACGTCTCCCTGTGTTGTGTCTGCTCCGGGCACTGACAGCTCAATGTGAAAAGTCTGAAGGTCACTTATGCCAGTGAGCGAGAGAGAGAGAGAGAGAGAGAGAGAGAGGCATGATCTGAATTGCCTGTGGATTTCGAGAAAACACAAAGTAAAGAGAAAGCAAAGAATCGGGCAAAGTGCTCTGACTTTGAGGCCATTGACTCTCTCTCTCTGTCTGATGCCAATATGGTTGAATACTAATGAGAGAGAGAAACAGAAATACATTTTTGCACAGAAATTGAAATGGCGAATATGAATAAGTCGAGATACCGCCTCGAAGGACATTAACTTTTTTGAAATTGAAGTAATCTGTAATCTGTGCTTTTATGACTTGAATGAACCACCAGTGGCATGTACAGTACCTTGTGTTAGCAGCTGTGGACATCCGCACCACAGAACAGCAGAAGTGACTGTTGTTGAGAAGGCACTGTGACGGAAGAGAGGAGCGGACACGGCAGCCATTGAAACCTACTCTATGTTTGCTGTGTATGTGTGCGAGTACATACAGTAAGTGTATGTGAGTGTGTTTGTAATGTGTGTGTATGTTGATACTGTATGTTTACCGGTCCCTTTTTGATTATTGGTGAATATAACTGCCTTTTTGTACAGTGTTTTGTGTAGAATATTCAAGTCTTAGGATGCTATGAGAAACTGAAGTACACACCTGAGAGATACTTGGCCGCCATTTTGTGCCTCAGAACAATGAAGATAACGTGGGCAACTGTGACAAAGGAAAGGCACAAAATGTAGGAACTACAGTGCCTTTTGGGGGACATTACCGAAAAAGCAATAGTACAATACTATGTTTTATGAAACCACACTTGGTCATTGCAAATGTCAGTTGTTTTGGTGCAATTTATTGGACAGTTTTTACCTATGTATTACCTGTATTCAATTATTTATATGATAAATAACATGCCTCTATGGGACCGTTATGCCTAGGCGTACATTTGCCATAATATAGGTTATACAGTAGCCTTGAAAGGAAATATCTTTTTTATTTTTATTTTACTTTTAGACTGTTAGATTTTACAGGGACAATACTCTCACAACTATTCTGAATCTGTACAGAACATTTGATGGGAAATTTAAAACATAAACCATTAAATTAGTATAAAAACAAAAGCTGTCTTTGAGTTGTCTGAAGCAAATAAATGGCTCTACACCTAGAAACAGCTGCCAAACTGTGCCCCCTTGTGGTAGGAATCATGGAGGGTCTAATTTCTGCCTCCTGATCGGTCAGTAGTGGTGGTGTTGTGGCAGCTCCGGAGTTTAGTAACCTATAAGCATCATAGCGTGACGTTAGAATTATAAGGTTCTATCTCAATTTTTGTCAAAATTGAGTTTTTTTACATAATCTGATCCATTAGGTGTTTATTAATGCCTGTGTGGTGTTATTTTTTAAATGTTGAAATTTTTGAGTTAGTAATTCAGGAAATACAAAGGTTCCATCTCACAAAACATAATGGCATGTAAAAACTTTGACGCACAATATCTCTGAACTGCCCTAAACGGAGATAGAACCTTATAATTCTACGCTCACGATACATGAAAACAAAATGCTTTTCGTCACATCTAACATCAAGTATTGTTTTAATTGTTATATCTCTGTTGTTCATATCAGGGTAGGTTCAGGTCATAAAGGAAACGAGGCCTGTGAAGATTTTTTTTATTGTTAACTGTCATGACTGATTTGTTAATTACTTTTTGAGCAAATAAATCATGAAAAAGTCATCGAACCAATGTACAAAAAAATCTATGCCAAGAGGTACACAATGTGATTTCCTTTCAGCTTATGAGTTATTGCAGTAGATTATACAAACGTTAGCGTATTTACAGTACATTGTTATGAACAAGTTGCAAAAGCTTCATAAAAATGTGTCAGTGATATCAGGAAAATGCAGGAAAATCAGTGATATCATCATATACAACGCATGATTCTCTTATGAGTGGTGAGAATATTCACAAAGGCATACAAACACAGAACACGACTGGCCACACAACCACTTTATCAGACCTGTCCACAATAATCTGCAAGACAAACTGCAGGAGAAATGTGAAGTGATGTATAGACACCATTGAATCCAGTATAAATACTGAGAAGCGGGCGCATATTAACTGAACAACCCCATCGTCCACATACAGGGTGTTGTGAGGGCCCCTATCTGAAATAACACAACAAACAACCTCTCCACACTGTTGCAAATGACGCGTAACGTAGCACAATACTCTAATGAATGTCTCCCTCACTCATGACACACTTTAAATAGCTTTCACTCTGCAAAACAATGAAGAATAACATTTCGCATAATAACATTTACATTTCACGGACCATTCCATTTCCCCAAAAAAATCCCATTGCTATTGGTTACCAGCACCATCACAGTGAGAACACAGTGTTATATCACAGTGTGGGGTTATGGTTGGTCGTGTGCTTCCCTGAATGTCAATTGAGCTCCAGCACCCTAATTGAGCCTCATGGTGTCTGCTGCCCCCTAGTGTTTGACCACTAGCAGCGCATCCAACGTTCCTTCTTGCTGAGTGGGTAGCCCCTCTCCACGGACAGTAGCTTGTTCACGCGCCAGTACTTGTCCCCCTTGAAGAAGTAGATCTTGCCGTTGGTCCAGGTGAAGGCTGCGTCTGGGCTGGGGGGCAGCCCGGTGAAGAGGTTGGAGATGGGTTTGGGGTACACACTGAGGTTACTGTACAACAGCTCATCCCACTGCCAGTACCCAGAGCCCTGGGGAAACATGACAGAGATAAATAGATGTTGTCAGTATTTCAAAAGGAGGCCATAGATTAATAATAATATATTTATAATAAATGAGTGGGTAGAAAGCTGTGAATGGCTCATTGTATTGTTATTTGTCAAATGTCACATATTACCATTAGTTTTAAACTATAAAACTTAGTCCTACTATTATTGTTTTGTTAAATGTAGGTGAAAAGAGGTGCTGATTTGGTTGTGTTGTGTTGAATTCACCTTGAAAAAGACCAGCTTCCTGTTCTTCTCCAGGTACAAGGCAGCGTCGATGTTG
>NC_137691.1:6104748-6122248 GCF_963989245.1 Nansenia antarctica | reverse complement strand
CAGAACAGAGAGAGAATGACAGACAGGCAATAATAAATAGAGCATAATACTTACAATTGCTTCAGTGGACTCCATCTCCCTGTGCATCACTGCGGTCATGGAGCAGAGCAGGAGTGGCGCGAGCACCGTCACCTGCAGCAGGTAACCCATTCCCTCGTGCCAACGGCTCTAAAGTGCGCCACACCGAAATGCAAAGCCCGTATGGTCGATCTACCGGCGCACCGATTGCAAGAATAAACTAGGTCTACTAATTCTGTTAATTACCGAACTGCTAATTCAACCTGACGCATTAACATTCAGTATGAATGTGTTTCACGGTCCGTTAGTCTCGCCTACGGTGGGACAAGTGTTACTCTGGGTTCACATCGTGTGTTCTGGAGGTTTTTAACCCAAGAGGCGAGTGAGTCAGCCTGAAACCACTGGGATGGTGATTCCTCCCCGAAGAATGAGAATGGAAACAGCTGCCAAGTTTACAGTTTGTCATCATTGCACCACTGGCATTAAAAGAATCGTGCAGCTGTAAGAGTAGGTGTTAGGCTACTGTAGGTTATGGGGGATATGAGGCTGAATTTATTAAAGGGTTTCAGGAGTTGATTTTGTTCAAACATCCAGGTTGTTCGAATGCACTTTGAGTTTTTGGTTTACTTATAAATCTATCTCTGATGAGGCTACTTATTTCCTTAGAAGACACATGGAGCATTTGGCCGTCAAGGTACAAGGGAACATTTAAACGTTTCCTGGACCCTTGCAACTGATAAGTGGGTAGTTAAATAATGCTCTCTTGCATAATACAAGAATTGTAAAGATGCATTTGTAAATCAATTCGTACAAAATTCCTGTAGTTGACCTATTTAGTTGACCTATTTATTAGCCTTTTTTTTTTTTTTTAGGTAGGTGTAGCCTTTTTTTTTTTTTTTTTTTTACTGATTCCTTGCCATGCCATGCAATCAACTTGTCAGTCAATTGTTGGAATTTGGTATTTCTGCTCTAGGCACAGAGTCTAGACAGAGGATCAGCCATATTCGGCACGCCTGGGGCAGTTAGGACTATCACAAGGGCTGCTTTATGAATGCCATTTTAATCATGAATGGTTCTCAAAAAGAGTGTTTGTGTCAAAGAGCTTTGAAGTTGATATTCAAGAACACTAATCTCCCGCACACAGTCAAGTGAGGGTTTTCCTGGATCGATTTCCTTGCACACCTGCCATCGCTGGGAGCTCAAACAGACACGTTCTGGAGAAATGCTGAAGTCCACATCAAAGCTGGCCAGCTGCACATTCCTCACCATGCAACAAGGTGCTACAGACAGGTAATAGTGACCAGACCGCAGGAGAACCTCAGACCCAGATATACAGTGCACTGGTTTGCAGGCAGTGTGTTAGAATGCCATAAATGTGCTGACATGTAGCGCATCTGCAGAAAACCTGAAATATCAGGATTCGACTGGGAAGAATCAGTGTCATTTACAAGTCACTGTTCATCCGGTTTGTCATCAACATTATGAGGATGTTACAATGTGACAAGGTCTGGTGAGAAAGTCCTCAAGTAGGGTCAAGGTCATTTTCAGACATGAGAATTGCCGACATGCAGACCTTTTGACCAGACCCATGTCACATACACTTCTGAAGGACAGGCTGCCATGCACCTTATTGCTGATCCCTTCATGAGCTCTGCAGGGAGAACGTGGCCCTGTCGGCATGGCTACAATGCAACAATCAGTGGACTGTCAACCTTCAACAGGAATTTCGGTTCTTAGCGTATTTCTGTATTGTTGCTAACAAAGTCTGTTGTTGTGTATCGGAGTAACTTGGCCATCTGTCAATTATCTAAAAGAAACATCGACCTTTTAAACACATTATTTGGTATGTGCACTTACTTGCAAGTTTTTCCTCTTCCTCTTACCTAATCATTACAGCTGAGGCCTGTCCTTCTTCTCCCTAACAGATGACAACTTATCCACTGATACCATCAGCAAAATTATTTATTTTTTTCGTCCTAGAGGTTTTTCAGTACTGAGGTTGTCATATTAATGTTTCTTTCCATCCTGTGTGGACATTATGTATGACTGTATCTGCCTCATCCTCCGGACGGCCGCTGCACATCCATCATAAGATGAATGGGGAAGTGGATGAGATTTGAATCAGGGTTGCTTTCTCAGCAACCAAGTACACATATATTATCCATTTACCATTGAGGCCCCAAAGAGATTGAAGCAGCACCATAACTCACGCGCAATCTTGAAGTGCGGTGCATCCCCCCTAAAATTCCATGCTCCTCATATAAAAAGCGTGAGTGCATGTAATGTAATGTGTAGCTATGGTAACCGTATGGCTATTTTGTCAACACAAGAGTATGTTACAGCTGGCACACTCTCAGTCTGGTGTTATACAGCAGCTCTGTCTCTGACTCCGCACATTACCGCAGGACGTCCGCAGGCTAGGACAGGGAGAGGGAGAGGGTTTCCGCAGGCCAGGGAGAGGGAGAGGGTTTCCACAGGCCAGGGAGAGGGTGTCGGGGATAAAGACAAAGAGCAGACATGTTCTGGAGGATGACGTGTCTGGCGTTTGCTTTGTGTGGGTTTTGGCACTGTTCGGTCTTCACTGGGTGTGTATGTGCACTGTGGACCCTATCATTTACCAGAGCCAGGCCCAGTGGTCATAATATTTAAAAAATAAATAAAAAAAAGAAAATAAATCCCCTGTGCTTACATTACAGTCACTATATAAAAGTGAAGGTTTTACTTGGAATTAGACCGAACATTGTCATGGTTGACAGTTCATGTGCTTTGGACTCTCTTTATTGCTATATCCCTCCTGTAGATCTCTCCCTCCAGTTCTAATGCACTACTAACCCAATAAAATGTACACTTTTGGTATTTAGCAGACGCCTTATTCCAAAGCGACTTACAACAAATACATTTGACTAAGTAAGTGAATCATCTATCCACCAGTCGTAGCAGGAAAAAGTAATCTATGCTCAGGCCAGGGGCCATTGGCAGTTGTCATGCTAGAAGAAGGAAGATTTTTTTTTAAATTATTACTACACAGGAGAAACAGTACAGGGCAGTAGTAGATGTCTCAGGAAGGCCATCAAAATGACCTATGACACACACGGATGTATACCACACTAAATATAAAAGCATCCTGCCATGTGTGACTAAACGTCCATAGCAGGAGATCCCAGGACACTCTCTGGAACGAAACAGTAAATCCAAAGACGGATTTTATATCTAAACAAAGCACTAATATGGTGTTTGTATGTATCAAGTCTGCTCTCTGCTGCTCATCCCAAGACTAGTCAGCTTTGAGTCATAGAAAGAAGCATAGACATAGAGTACAAGGTCACATCTGCATGGAAGCGCAACAATTTATCAACACCGTTTCGAGGGGAATACAGATATGCCTGCCAAACTAGGTTTCCCAGCGAAGAATGCTCCTTTTGGAAGGATACAAAAAATTAAATACAAGGGGCGCTTAGGTGGCGTAGCGGGTTAAGCGCTGAGGGACATATCCTGATTCCGGCTGGGGACATATCCTGCATGTCATCCCTCCTCTCTCTCTCACCCATCCTTCCTGTATCTATCAATAAAATGTAAAATATGAGTGGGACTGCCCCACTCAGAAAAAATAACACAAAAAAAATGAAATGAAATACAAATCCAGCTGATACATAACATGTACTTGAGCCTCTATGCTCCTACAAAACAATGTAACTAACTAGGTATTGATTGATGTGCTGGATATTCTGCTATCTTCTCTCTCTCTTTCTTTCCTCCCTCTCTCCCTAGGGGTCCACCCTTCGGTGGGGGGTAATGTGCAGCGTCAGCGAGTCTCGTGTCTTGCACATTACGGAGGTACCTGCGTGGTTCTGTCTGGTTCTGTGCCCTTACACACACTCGTTTCTTCCCTCTCCTCCTATTCATTGAGACATGAGACAGTTTGTTCTGGATCAGACTTCATTACAGAAAAGCAAACTCTCACATGCTGTTTTATACACAAATACCCAAAGTGGTCTGGACATGTGTTCGTTTGGTCACCTCTTCTTTCCTCCAGTGTTTTTTTAATTTTTACTGTGTAAAACTGTTCACAAATCTCTCTCTCTTTCTTTCTCTCTCTCTTTCTCTCTTTCTCTCTCTCTCTCTCTCTCTCTCTCTCTCTCTCTCGCTCTTTCTCTCTCTCTCCCACTCTCTCTTGTTCTTCCATTACTCCACCCAGTTTGTTTCTTTCTCCCTTCTTCCTCTCTTGCCAGCTGGAATTCTTCCCTTCTTTCCTGGAAGTTGTCTAGGCAAACTCACATCCCGCGTCCAACGTCACCACATCTGTGCATCATTGAGTTCAACGAGCAGAACAAACGATCAAGGCCTCCATTTTACATCACAAAGTAAACTACACAAAGTGATGACAGATGTGTGTGTTTGTGTGAGGAAGAGAGAAAGGGGAAGAGGTGACTCTAAAGTGCAAACCTCGTAAAAACTGAAATTCACTCCCAACAGAGTGAGTAAAAAAAAAAAGGCTTTGGAAGAATTCTCGGCAACTAACATCTACCTGCTGTAATTATTTGCAATTTGAGCCAAACTAAATGAAATGGTTGAATACATAAATAAGTATTTGCTTGCTTTGGGTATCTCTCATTTGATTAATTAGAGGAATTACTGCTAGTTGTGGGTCCACAAAAAAATATTGCCTCAAATTGACTATGTAACACCATGTTAATACAATGTTGAAACTACAGTTATTACAATCACACAGGTAGACGGGCAACTTAATGTAACATTTTACCTCAGGTGTATGCATAAGAGTATCGGTTCACATGTGACTTTGGAAGGATGAAATGTGTACACTATGTGTCAGATTTTTAATTTTAAAAATCCCCAAAAAATCTAAGTGAATACCTCCACCTGCTCAGGACAGTGTGACGTCGCTTTGGATAAAGGAGTCTGCTAAATGCCCAAAAATGTAAATGTAAATTCCCACAAAACATCGACACTATGACGTAGATGCCAAGACATGGCATCCTGCTGCTGTCTGTGTAATTAAGAGAGTGCGGTAAGTTGTTGTTCATCGTATAAAGTCAGAACAACGTCATCTCTCAGTCTGACTACCGTTGTCGTTATACAGGACGTGCAGGAGTGTGTGTTAATCTGTGGTGAGTAGTCAAGTTTATGTGACCTATATTCTGGCATTAGTCATATTTGGTCATTACTGTGAGGGTGGACTTTTGCGTGGTCGGGATGTTACAGACATCTCAGGAGGTCAGGCAGCTTTTTCCAGGGTGTCTCCCTGTACTGTTTCTCCTGTGTAATAATATATCATTTTTAAATCTTCCTTCTTCTAGCACGACTGCCAATGGCCCCTGACCTCAGCATAGATTACTTTTTCCTGCTATGACTGGTGGATAGGTGATTCACTTACTTAGTCAAAAATACAGAATATTTGTGCCAAAATGAAATCAATACAGCCGTATTGTATTTCGAGATGTGTACATTGTATTTCGAGATGTGTACATTGCATTTCGAGATGAGTGCACTGCATTCCGATGTGTTTTGGCATGATAAGCATGTGATTAAATTCTAGTCATGTTATTGGCTGGTTTTGCGGCTGGGGGAGTGGCTGTAATAGAATGTTTGTACGGTTCTCATACGGCTGTATTGATTTCATTTTGGCACGATTCATCATCCAAGTCAAACAACGTACAGTTATGTAAATACACTAGACATGACCTCAACTTCTGTAAATAACTTTCTGTCCACTAGGTGTCAGCAATGTATCACTCAAGACAGTAGAAGAATAAGACCGGTTGACTGACAGAAACGGAGTGTGTGTCTGTAGTTTGATTGAGAATGTATATCAAACCAGTGCATTGTGTATATTTCCATAAATGTACATGTACCGAAATTATGATGACAAAATGGCGGCGCGATCAGACACGAGGCTAGGGGGGCTCCCAACATCGGTGCTTTTTAGTGTTTTTAAGTACATTTGTATGTACATTTTTATTTTAGTACTTATAGGGAACGGTTGTGTAAATAGTACCTACAGCAGACTAGACTTACTAGTTGTATAGTATAGTATAGTGGATAGTGTACATAGCCTTTATTTATCTAAACCAGCTCTTTTCCCTTCTTGTTTTTAGTTTTTTTTTCCTAGCACCAGGGGAGCCCCCCCTCCCAAATTTCGTTGTTTGGTACCTGTACTATATCAATGACAATAAAGACCATTCATTCATTCATTCATTCATTCATTAACACAAGTCAGAAGGTGGAGAAAATATGTTTTTATTACACTTGATAAACCTTCATAAAATACCGTACATCTCAAAAGCAGTTTAGCTGATTAGTTTAATGAATAAATTATGTATAAAACAATCATTTTCATCTCTGAATAATCTCTGAAAATATAACTCTGAGAACTATGTTTTGTCGTATAATAAAGCAATCCAACATCGTATCTGACTTCTGAACACTACTGATTAAAATGGACGTCGCCATTTGAATGCTGCAGGTAATACTATATGAAAACAGACATAATCTGAACTATTAAATTAGATGACAACAAATTTAGAAATTGCTATAATATCTAGTTAAGACAATACGTGACTTATACAAATCATTTTGCATAATAATAATACTCTCAAACTGATAAGAAGTCATGGAGATTTATTGTCCAAGTCAAAACTATTACATAATATAGTTTACTCTAGTTAAATGACGAGACCTCCGGATCCTTTCTCTTATGAGAGAAGACTTGAGGTATGCGCTGGCAAAGTCTGTGTTTTTTACTTGGCCTTCAGCAACAGTTGGCACAAAGAGACTTACTCTTCTTATCTCGTTCTGTGTTTTGGATGTCTTCCCAACATTACAGACCACACTGTACTAAACGTGAGGCTTAACCTTGGCACAGATAGACGCCCACCTTTGGTTTTTACACTTCCACAGCACAGAATGGAGTGGTTGCCGTGCATAAAGACAGGACAGGAGTCTTTTCTTCAGGGCACCAACGGACTCGTGGTCAGTTTCCCCACTATGATGGAGTGGACCACCAGACAGTGTACATTAGGCATTAGGTATTGGGCCATCAACCATGTTCCTCTGCACTCCTGAAGCACGAACACCACCCTGCAGTCTCTACTCTTCCTCCTCCTCCTCCTCCTCATCCTCCCTGACCCGGACATTCACTCTGTGCCAGGCGTTGCTCAGCACGCCCCTCAGGTTCCAGATGGGCGCCACCGAGTCCGGCTGCATGTTGTAGCTGTTGTCCACCGCCTTGCACATGATCTGGAGCTCCTGGACGCCCGCCGGCAGAGGGGCCGTCAGCTCCCACAACTTCCAGGCCCAGGCGCGGCCCGTCGGGGGGGGCTCGGGGGGGGGCGCCTGCCCCTTCTCGCCGCTCTGCAGCCGGGCCACCTGCCACGTCTTCCCCCCGTCCAGCGACACGTCCACGCGCACCACCTCCCGGCCCCCGCCGCTCCAGGCGTAGCCCTTCACCGTCACCTCCTCGGCGCTGCGGTCCACCGCGGCGCCCTCGGCCGGCTGGGTGATGGCCGACTGGACGGGCAGCTCCTGGATGGCCGGCGCCGACTTGAAGTCCACCGTGTCCCAGTCCGTGGCGGGGCAGAAGCCCTTGTAGTCGTTCTGCTGCCAGTGGCTGCCGCTCTCCTCCTCGCTCACCGCCACGCGGCCCAGCCACTTCACGTTGCGCGCGCCCACCGTGCCGGGGACGACCACGCGCACGGGGTAGCCGTGGTCGGCGGGCAGGTCCTCCCCGTTCATCTCGTAGGCCAGCAGCACGTCGCCCTCCTCGCTCACCGCCTTGTTCAGGGGGATGGACGCGCCGTAGGTGGTGCCGGTCACGTCGCTGTCCAGCCCCTCGAACTGCACGTGTCTCGCCCCCCGACCTTTGACCTCCGGCCCGTAGCCGGCCGCCAGCAGCACGTCCCGCAGCCGGGCGCCGCCCCAGGTGGCGTTGCTGATGGCGGCGATTCCCCAGTTCAGCCCTTTCACCTGCTTGACCTTGTTCATCTCCGAGCGGCGGTTGCCGGCGCACTGCAGCGTGGCGGTGACGGTGTGCTTGGGGAAGCGGGTCTTCAGGTCCTCCAGGGACAGGACCAGGGGCTCCCTCCCGCCCCCCGGGACCGCCTCCACCTGCAGCCGGTAGGAGGCTGGGTCCACCTGCGGCACGGGGAGGTGGTTCCTCTTGAAGAAGATGGCCGAGGGGGTGATGTAGCTGTCGGAGAGGAGCTCGGGCGGGGGCTCGCCGTTGAAGGGCTTGGCGCTGTTGACGCGCATGGCCGGGTGGCGGGCGGGGTCGCCGGAGTAGGGGTCGGACGACACGATGCTCTTCTGCAGCTTCTGGTCCTCCTCACTCAGCTCGCCCACCTTTATTTTGTGAACAATTGATATTTGTATTCTTATTTTTTTCCTCTTTCCAATACTTGAGGGAACTCTATATTTATATTTGTATTCTTTTTTTTTTTTTTTCCTCTTTCCAATACTTGAGGGCACTGGAGGGCACTCTATATTTATATTCATATTTTTTTTTTTCTCTTTCCAATACTTATGGAGGCCTCTCTCCCCTCTATATCATTGATTTGAAAGTCAAAACATGTATGTCCCCATCCCAGATTGCCCCTTTAACACAAACAAACACACCACAAACAAACACATCTGGCCCACCTTGTACTCTGCCAGGATGTCCAACACGTGGTCCTGGCCGTGCACGGCGTAGAGGGCCCAGAAGGGCTCCAGGGCGCCGCCGGCCGCCAGCAGGATCTTATCCCCGCCAGGGTGCAAGGCCACGAACTCAGTGATGTCATAGACGCTGCCCTTGTAGGTGACCCACACGCCTTCCTTCACAGAGCGGTGCTTGGTGACCTCGTCCTGGGTGAAGATGGGCAGGGAGGAGGCGTGGCCTATGGGCTGCCCCGCGCTGGTGGCCGCACGCTCAGCCTGGACAGGAAACAGACAGACAGGAAACACACAGACAGACAGACAGACACGATGAGAAACACTACATGAAAACAAGTGGGTTAATAATAATAATAATAATAATAAAACATTAGACTTATATAGCGCTTTTCTAGACACTCAAAGACGCTTTACAAACTAAAAAGATAGAGTAGTAATAATAAAAAGAAACAAAAAATATAAATAAAAGAAAGTATAGGGGCCTAATTACGGTAGTGCTGGGGACACATGGGAAGGGGAGGGGGAGAGGGTTAACTGGTGAAGGCGAGCTTGAGGGTTTTGAGGGCCTGTTTAAATGTTGGGAGGGTATTGCAGAGGGACGGGGCTGCGGCACTGCATGTTGAATGAATGAATGTTAACGCTGCATGTTGATGGAAGAATCTCAATGGATTTCAGTGAAGGCCCATATTGTGACAGCAGGAACAAGTCAGCAACCGACCAAATGTTCAACCGACTTTTATTCTGAAAGATGTAAATTAAATGTCAACGTTGTTGAAAATCAATGACACACTCGCTCGCTAGTCAAGCCGAAATATTGCAATGCAATGGATTCTGTGAGTAATCCCCACTACTAACTAGTTAGTGTACAGTAGTGGGGATTACTTGCCGAATCCATTGCATTGCAATGTTTCATTTCGGCTTGACTAGCGAGCAACTGGCTTGTTCCCACTTTCACCAGCTGCTGTCACATATTGTCTACTCTTAATAGTATCACCCCCCACCCCCCCCTGTCGTGGAATCTAAGACACATCAAGTGTCAACAATATCTCCCCTATTCAATCTAGCCTACCTGTCTATTTAATGGCTGTCATGCACTATGTTGTTTGTAAGACTTGACAAAGGCTACGGCCAAAACCGTTGTCAATTAAAATCTACACTTTTGCATCTGGGAACTAGAGTGTGCGGCTTCTACTTCCTTTAACACTATCTCCCCTGTCACCTGGCTGTGATGGAGGCCGTAGGCCAACACGGCACCCGTCCCAGCCAGCAGCCCAGCCAGGGCGTGTCTCCAGTCGGGGCCGTGGTGGGGACGCTGGTGGTACTGGTCCCCTGACTCCTGCCCCCCATGGCTGCTGGCCCAGCGGGCACAGAGGCTGCCTGCAGACGCAGCCACAGGAGGAGCCGCGCCCTGCAATAACCGTACCCTGGAGGAGATTACACAGCAGGGGTCATTGAAAGGTCACATCTCATCTGACACCCAGGATCCAACCGCTGACACACTTAGGTTACTCATTACACACCCACAGTCTTACCTCATGGATTCTTGGGAAGTGGGAAATGAAAGTCATGACTTGTGACTTGTGGTAAGTTGTAGTTGTAGTAGCAGTGGTGCACATTTAATTGGTAGAGCCTGGTTAGTAAGAAAATGCCACCCAGGAACCGCTTGCTTACTCAGGATACTTACATTTACATTTACCTTTTGGGCATTTAGCAGACGCCTTTATACAAAGCGGACTTACAACAAATACATTTGTCTAAGCAAGTGAATCATCGATCAATCATCCATCTTTTCATCGGAAGAAAAAGTAATCATACTCGTTACACCCACAGTCTAACCACATGGATTCTTGGGAAATGGGGAAATAAAAGTCATGACTTTCATTAACCACTTCTCCATTAATTGTGGTGAGTTCTAGGTGCACATTTCATTGGTAGAGCCTTGTAGTGAAAAATTACCAGAAATATGACTGTGCAACTGTGAAAAACTAGACTGTTTGTAATACCATAGCAGGTCTAATTAAACTATTTGTATTTGTTTTATTTCTTTTGATACTTAAAGTTTCGTCCCATTGAACTTCATCATTGTTGAAATGATGTCTGCACCTGATGTGACCGGATTACCAAGACGTTGGTGCCAGGCGGGCCACACTGTGTCAGCATGGCAATAAAACTCAAAGCAAACAAAAGGGGGAAACTAATCTGTGTTTCAGAAGCTCCTTGATAAGGAACCAATTAATTATCTTCACTCCTGTCTTGGCAATGATTAACCTGACTGGGTTGGGTGACAATGATTCCAGTCTAGTAGTCTAGTAGTCTGTACAGGCTGGTCCTTGCACATCGCTGGCGGCCCAGGGTGGGGCATACAGGACACACTGTTTGTTTTTGGGAGACATGACAGATTTTTGTCGCTGCATTGGCTCTACTAAAACCTGACCTTTGATTGGGCAAGAAACAGATAGGCCACTAAAGCCATACTAGGGCAATAATGAGACAAGGAAGATGCCAGGTATATATAATATGTTACAGCGTTTCTTTAAGATTTATTTTTTTCTACTAAAGTTAAGTTCAAAAGGTAGTTAAGAGACAGTGGCTTGTTTCACCTAAGCTATTACATACATACCTTTGAGTCTTGAGGCCTACCCTGGTTAGGCCTTGACAGTGTCTGAGGAGAAGCATTGCATTGGAGGTCTGAGGGAAAAGAAATAGAATTCACACAACAAGCAGCTTACAAAAAGGTTACTTTCAGTGACCAATTGGATTGTCTAACTCCTCCAACTCCTCCTCACCTGGCCAATCAGGAGCTACCAGGGGCTACCAGCCTACCAACCCAGTTAAGGGGTGTGTGCAGAGAGGAGGGGTAGCTTGAGAGCAGGGTTGTTGCCAGAGGGGGCAGGTTACCGCCGAAAGGGCTACTTTTGATCACACTGGACTGGGCCAGAAAATAAGCATTTGGCCGGTTGGGCTGGGAGAAATAGTATTTAGGCGGTATCAAAATGTCAGTGCCTGCAAGTTACAAAATGCTAGTTAGCCTAAAACACACACCCTAGTAACTACATACATTATATTATTATTATTGTTATTATAATATTATTTTACTAACATCATTGGGAAAAGACATACAGTTTAGGGGCACCTGCCCAATAGTAATTAACGGTTTTCTGGCAATCTAGATTTTGGGCTGGTTTTTGGTGGATTTTTAGACTGTGGTTAGGCTGGAAATGGTCAATCCCATCTGGTAACCCTGCTTGAGCGTCTGGTAGAAGATCATGGTCAAAGTTTCTCCAAATTCCCATTTAAAACCAGGAAGGACTCTTATCATCATTTCTCAGAGCTCATATAAGTCACTGACGGCGTCTCACGTCACTCCAAGTCTGAACTGTGACCTGAGACAAACCGCCAGTTCTTAAGTGGTTTATTGCTCGTCATAAACATGACCTGACTCAGATAACAGTTGCTGGCTCAGACCTAATTCCTGTACGAGAATCGTTTTTAGATAAAGACTACACTGAATAAATAGCATCTATCTTTGGCCGGAGGTACAGGTGTATTCAAACCTCCTCCTCCTCCACCAACTCTTATGTAAAGGCAGTGCGTCTTTGACATCATGCCTTTAAACCACCAGCACTTTATTGTAGCACTTGTCTTTAGGGGCCCACTGTTTTTATTTATTTATTATTATTTAAATCAAGTGTGTGTGTTTCTGTATATTGATTAGGGTTTTAAATACCAAATACATGGCAGTGAACTTGAAAATCGTGACGACCATCAACTGGTCACCAAAATGCAAAGACAACTGTTACTGAAGCCACAACAACAACACTGACTGCCTGACTGTATGTTTTTCAAACATGATCACTGGAGAGGGGGGAGGGGGTATTCCATCAACGTCGCTAAAGGAAAATCCAGGCTTATTTTTGGCTAAATCTCGCGAGATTTATCAAAATAAGACTGGATTTTTCTTTAGTTTAGGGGCATTGATGGAATACCCCCCTGGGTCTGTAGTGGCGATTGTTTTAGCCTCTTTCTACCATCGGGCATGGGGCGAAATGGGAGTGCTGGGTCTTGCATGGTCCAGACAGGAGTAGCTACGGATAGTAGATGTTAATAATCTTAATAAAAATGTGCTGCACACAGATAGCCATTCCGAATAACTAGCTTAGCATCACATGGTGGTCAGTATGAGAAAGTTACGACTTTTTCCTGCAAATAAGTTGCAGCAGCCAACAGTGTTTCCATCACATTAACTGACAGGTTACATAATATGTAGCTGTCAAGTTTACAGATGACATGAGTTAGCTAAGCTATCGAGCCATGTCCCACGTTACCAGTCAGGGGGGTGTAGCTCCACATGCACCTACATTCAGACTAGCCCCTTCTGGTCAAGCTAAATTAGACATTCATATTAGCAAAAGAGCAAGCGGAATGACTTACCTAGACTTTCCCTGTGTCTTAAAGTTGATTATTCCAGACGCACTGGTGTGCTGTCTGTCAAACACGCCAAGCCCTCCTCCCCCAGCACACAAGCCGGGTGACGTAGGGGTGATGACGTAGTACGGAATCCTGAGGTAGGCACGATGTGACGTCAGGGGGAGCCCCGCTGGAGTTGGTTGGGTGGAGTTACACCCGATTGAAAAATTCTTCTGAACTCAAAGATAGATACAGTACAGGCCAAAAGTTTGGACACACCTTCTCATTCAATGAGTTTCCTTTATTTTCATGACTATTTGGTACATTGTAGATTCTCACTGAAGGCATCACAACTATGAATGAACACATAGGAATTATGTATTTAACAATAAAGTGTGAAATAACTCTAAATATGTCTTATATTTTAGATTCCTCAAAGTAGCTACCCTTTGCTTTGTTGTTGTTAATAAAATATATAATAATAATATTAAATATAATATGTGTTAATAATAATATGTTATTATATATATTTAATATTATTATTATATATTTTACAACAACATTTTTTTATTTTATTAACAACAAAAAAGCAAAGGGTGGCTACTTTGAGGAATCTAAAATATAAGACATATTTAGAGTTATTTCACACTTTTTTGTTAAATACATAATTCCACATGTGTTCATTCATAGTTTTGATACCTTCAGTGAGAATCTACAATGTAAATAGTCATGAAAATAAAGGAAACACATTGAATGAGAAGGTGTGTCCAAACTTTAGGCCTGTGCTGTAGGTAACTAGCTGACACACACACACACACACACACACACACACACACACACACACACACACACACACACACACACAGCCGCTAATGTATCTGGCTCTGTACCTAACGGAAAACCTTGGTACGTTTTATTACAAAGGTAAACTAGTGTTCTCAAGTCATTGGGTGAATGTCTCCTCCGCCCCATATCTACTTCAGACAAGTGCTGATTTGCAAAACGAGGAGACCCCCCCCTGCCCTGCCTAGTGCCTAAAGTTCAACCCCTCAAACAAAAAAACTTCAGCAGAAAATAACCCTAGGGTTAAGTTGGGACAACCTAGTGGTTCAGAAACAAGTCACATAACTAATAATAACGATATAAGCAGGCATACAAATGTAAGCCGATTCTGGCATTCATTAGAAGTTGAGACGTGTCAATTGGTTACTTAATCGTGATTCAGCATTGAATAAATTGTCCTGGGTGGGGATGACTTCAAAAAAGTCGATTTAGAATCACTTTATGGTTCTCCCCCCCCGTCAAAACATGATTGAAGTTTAACCAAGACAGTGTCGCAATCGGGAGACCCATTTTATCTTGACTGGAGCTATTATGGAAGTCATAAAACCATTTATGAACTGCAAGAACAGTTTTTCTACTAAGGTTTTTCAGTTAGCATATCCTTATCTATTAGGCAAGGTCTATATCTATCATCAGTATCCCTATTGCATACGTCTGACATCCTGTTTGAATCCTACATGGTCGGAAAACGGATATTAATTATCAACTTGGACTGCATGAACATGGCGAATTCCACGAGTGCAAGAGAAAGCAAAAAAGTGGAGTCCAGTAGAGTAGTTCGCGTTGAGCAGAACATGTGCGCTTGTCTGGTTAGTTCTTGTGCAACAGCGCTACCCTGTGGTTGACTAAAGCCCTACACCTAGATTGCGCACTACAAAAAAGGTTTGGTTGCTTATAATGTTGCGGTTTCCAAGGCTTCCTCGTTATTTCGGCAGTTTTTATACATTATACATACATCAATTAATGTTTTTCCCCAATAAACCATGAACATATTCCGTGTTTATTAGCACTTTACAATACTCTAGGAATGTCTCCCTGAATACACAACTAATCCTTAATACTAAATTCAAAACTACTATAGCCCCACACATTAACGTTTACTCAGCTTTAGTTTACCTTGAACAGTACTAAGAGTTACACAATTTTACTATAAGTGACTTCCTATTAATCCAGGTGTATCTTTACAGGTGCCAGCTCAGCAATAAATGATGAATGGAACAACATGAAACACAGTTTAGAATCAATGCATTGTCTTATAGGCACTGTGGAACCTCCTGATATGAATCCCAATTTAAACTTTAAAACAAGACTAAACTGGTGATACGGTCCTGTAATTAGAAAACTGTCATTGAGGATTTAGGGATTGCCCCCTAAAATGTCCAGCGGAGGAGAATTCAAAAAAGTTTGACCGAAATCAAAAGTTTCAAATTGTGCATGTGTGTCCTGATCTTGCTTCTTGGTGTACCAATAGCCCAAGGGGTTCCTCTCTCTTTCAGGTCCATATATGGTCCTTCATGTTGCCCTTGTCTGTCAAGTTCCTGGTAGCATACAGTGTGTCTAATCAAGAAGACCACAGTTTGTTGCCCTGAAAGACAGGTCTGTCTGGAGCCAGACGTTGGACTTGGACCTCCCCTCCTTCCTCCACTGTGGCAGCACGGCTCTCACTGCTGGTTCATCTTGGCTGCTTCTGCTTTGATGAGGGAGATCAGCTCTTGGTTGATCAGGAACACAAAGCGAAGGCCAGCAATCTGTGGAGACAAAAGGGTTGTTCGCGAAATGAGAAGACTGTTGTTTCTCAATAGTAATGTCTTACCATCTGAGTAAATATTTGGTAAAAGAGAAAGTTTCAAGTTTCAGTCGTTTTTCTACTACACGTTTTTTAGTTATCATCAGGGTTCGAGTTATGTGGGAGCCAATGGGAGCTGAGCTCCCATAGAGATGGTCTGAGACTCTCTGAGCTCCCATGAAGGCAGTAAAATCAAAAATCTGTGGGGGTCGCTAATAATACATTACCACAACTATTATTTGATCAAAATGTCAATGTAATGAATATAATTTAATTTATATTATAAATATTGTAAAATAAACACGTTTTCCAAAAGAGCTACGCGCACCATTAATCTCCTGTGAATGACAGTAGGCCTTTGACTGCCTGCACTTCACCACCAAGACACCATGGGGCGCAGTAGAATATTGTGCAACAGCAAAAGGTTGATTAATCAGCTGTGCGGTAAACCGTTGGAACACACAGTGCACAGCTGATTAATCAATTAAACCAATAGAGTGAGACAGGATATGTTCATATACCAGTTACCTTTCAGGAAGTAGTGAGATCGTGCACCTAGCCTATTATTGAGAAGCAAACATTCATTCATTAGCTATACAGGAGTATATACATACAGTAGCTACCATGCCGCCCAAAAAAAGGCAATTTTTTGACCCTCTCCCGTTCATCCAATCTTGGATAAAGAAAGAACATCGGACGTCAGCATCATGGGTTCCAGGACCGCGACCGCAGCCTACTGAAAACAGACCAAACAGGTCTATCTTGTCTCCGTAAAGGTAAGGTGGCTTTTACTTTTTACTAACCTAGTGTACATGTATTTTTCGCTCCTTCTGTATAGCAAAAATAACACAATTATTGGCCGAGATACATGTGTGACTATCGCTTTTATAGCTGTTGTTTCATGTGGGGCTGTTGATGTGGTGAAATGAGTAGCCTGCAGCTGTAGCGTCAGGATATGTTGGTATTTGAGGAGGAGGATGAGGATGAGGATGATGTTTCGGTACCGGTACCGTTTTTAAAGTATCGATTTGTCACCGGTATCGAATAAAACCCAAACTGTACCCAACCCTAACTATATGTTTACATGCCAACTAATTAGCTAATTCATTTCTGTCATTTAGAGCTGAGGGGAGCAACAGAGAGACGGACAACAGGACAGCAACAGAGAGACAGACAACAGGACAGCAACAGAGAGACAACGGGAGAGGAGAGCAATAGAGACAGAACTGAATGCACTGAACTTTTTTTTTTATTCTTTGCATTATTAACACTGTTGTGTTATTGTGTTATTAAAGTGTTTAAGTGTTTTATGGTAAAGCATTATGAGTGGTGTGTGTGTGCAGGGTGCTCGTGAGTTGTATATTTTGGGGAGGGGGGAGGCTTGTGTATGGGGGCGGGGGGTCCTCACACAAAGGAGTAGCCTAGGGCCACTGACCACCTTAATCCGCTACTGCCTATAGCTAATTAAAACTTGTAAGTCCCATCGCTGTGTGGGCATGATTCGCGCGTGCATGAGAACATTTCGCACTGTTATTTTGGAGACCCCCACAGAGATCAGCTTATAACTCGAACCCTGGTTATCATATCCTTATCTATTAGGCAAGGTCTATATCTATCGTATTCCTATTTCATACGTCTGACAATCGCCTTATGATTAAACGTTTGAGGCGGAAGTGCATTAAAGACAGAATTACAATGAGGTATCTTGACTGCTCACAATGTTTTAGTTTGGGGGTTTTTAAGATACATTTTTGCCTTTATATCTTTCTTTCCCAGTCAGCA
>NC_137691.1:6039748-6099748 GCF_963989245.1 Nansenia antarctica | reverse complement strand
ACCTGGAAGAACTTCTGCGTTTAGGTACACAACCGCCGCCCCCGACGAAAGCCTGTGTTGCCGTTCTCTTCACATCCTTCATCCCCGGAGACTCCTCATCTTCTGACCGACTCTGTGTCCCAGCTGCTCCCATTGGGGCCCCAACCACAGACGAAGCAGCTGCCCCTGCATGCATATCTGTCCATATAGGGAGACACGAAGACATCAAAACATTAAGTAAAACACTAGCTACAGTTTTCCAGGACACAGATTAAGTCTAATATGAGACTAGATTTGCTATAATGGAGATTTTCCAATTGAAAGTCAAGTGAGATTTAGTCCAGGGCTAGTCTTAACCTGTGTTCAGGAAACAAACCGCCCCTTACAATGTCATCCTATATCCCAAAACTGTTATGGGGGATGCTGATGTTCATCTAGTTGTGGGCAGCATCACATCCTGTTATGGATGGGATGTTATCGAATCATAAAAAGAAAGAGCACACTTTTGCACACCAGGGATGAAGCCAGGTACCCAACCATAGCCTCTACTCTCCTCATAGCTTTTCCCAAAATAGACAGATGAAGAGATGAAAGCTATTACAACTCAGGTACAAGAGCAGCATGTCTCCTGAGTAGCTCATTTGGAGATATAACATCTAAAGATACTGTGAAATGACATATTACTGCATTATTATGTCAAAGAGACGATAACCCAAGTAACAGGGATCACCACCCATGAGTCAGATGAACCAACTGAGTTGTAAACTAATACCTTTATCCATGTTCTTGGGCACTGCTCAGCGCTTTCTGATATTGAAACGTTGCCTAGCTACATTCAGCAAGTTGAAGTCTGTAGACTCGAGTCTCCCAGTCAGTTTAACCCTTCGTGAGTTTAGAATGATAAGGTTCTATCTCCGTTTAGAATTATAAGGTTCTATCTCCGTTTAGAATTATAAGGTTCTATCTCTGTTTAGAATGATAAGGTTCTATCTCCGTTTAGAATGATAAGGTTCTATCTCCGTTTAGGGCAGTTCAGAGATATTGAGCGTCAAAGTTTTTACATTCCATTATGTTTTGTGAGATGGAACCTTTGTATTTTATTAATTACTAACTCAAAAATGTCAACATTTTTAAAATAACACCACACAGGCATTAATAAACACCTAATGGATCAGATTATGTAAAAAAACCTCAATTTGGATAAAAATGGAGATAGAACCTTATAATTCTAACGTCACGACAGGCTGGCAAACAGAACTGTGTCGAAGATAGGAAGGTAGTTACGTTATAACGTCTAGACTCGCTAAGCACATTCAATCAATCAACATAGAAAGTTAAAACAATGCAAGCTAATCGGGTTAGTTTGTTGTGGTGTAACCTAGACAAGCCATTCTGAGGACTACAGGCTAGTTAGCTAGCTAGCTATCCGTGGCTAACATCAGCTAGCTGACGCGCTTAGCCCAATTCTTCACTCATTCCACTTCTTACCTTTTCCGAGACTGATTTATCAGCCAACTCGAGTAGCCAAGTACCTTATACTTCGAATGAATTAATCGTATTGTTATTTAGATACAGTTATTTAACCGAAAATGTCATAAGCAAGCAAGCTAGTTGGCTATATTTATCGTAGCACGATCGGCTAACGATAACAGAGACCCACACTTCCGGTGTAAACAAGATTCGAGAAGCCGTTTCGGAGGTACCGCCACCAACAGGACCGGAGTAGAACTACAGGAGCAATTACTTGAGTGATGACATTTTCTGCTGTATAATTCCAGAATTCATATCCAAAACCTGTGTTTATGCAATTATTTGGTTTGATTTATTTTATTTGTACCTATTGCACCATTTGACCTATTATTTATTCCACCAACACATGGTGTAATACATAACATTCTTTTATAGAGGGTCCTTTTCATATTATTTCTGAATTTGGCTGAACAATTAGACTATGGAGAAATAATAATCAGTCCATCTCTATTAACTGTGAATTCTTTCCAACAGTACAACCACAAATGCATCCTTGACAAATGTATTTGTTGTAGGTAGCTTTGATTAAAAGGCGTCTGCTAAATGCCAACATTTTTAAATGTAAATGTCCTAATGTCGCGTTCCTTTGGCAGCAAAATCCCTGAGTTGGGCTAGCACAGACACGCCACTCTCAGCTGCTAAAGTTCAGCACACCATTGACCTAGACAGCCTCAGAGCCAGCTAACCTGCAGCCTATTAATCATTTATCTTTTTGCGCTGACTTCACCATTGAATTATACAGTGCCCTGGGCACGGTGCCCTGCCTAAGTAATGGGACAGGGAACCATTTTTTCTTCTTTTGGCTCTACACTGAAAAGTTTGGATTTAAAGGAATTCAAACAATTAATGAGTTTAGAGTATTGATTGATTGATTGATTGATTATACTTTAATGTCCCCGAGGGGAAACTTACAGTAGTTAAAGTAAACAACAGGACAGCAGCAAACATTGAGTGACATTGGCAGCAGTTTCCACCTGGACATGGCATCATTTGGTATAAATATATATTGCACATAGCCCTTCAAGTGGTGTTTTCGAATATTGCACATGGCCCTTCAAGTGGAGTCTAAGATAAAGTGCAGGTGCTGGTGAGTAGAGATTCTCAACTTTTATTTCATGGTATTTTTGTACATACTCGTTTCACCATTTAGAAGAAACTTCTTAAGCATAGTCTCCCTATTTCAGGTACCCAAACGTAATGGGACAATTGGCTTGACAGGTGTTTCTGGTAAGTCAGGTGTGTTTTCCGTCACATCATTTGTACAGGCGTCAGAGGGCTGTCAGTGTTTCGTATTGATGCTCTGCTTGGCCAAATCAACAGTTTGGAGCATCATTAAAAAGAAAGAAAAATAGCACTGTTGACCTCAGCAATCGCAAACAGGCTGATAGGTCAAAGGCAAGACTTCTACAGTGGAGGAATGTGCTCCATAATTAAGAAAACCCCCAAAACGACTCTCCCACTTATCAGGAACACTCTCCAGATGGTAGGCTTGAGTGTGTCAGAGACGACCATCTGCTGAATACGTCACCACCCGAACTATAGAGGCTTCACTGCGAGGTGCAAACCACCAGGTATCCTCAAAAAGGATGGCCTCTTACAGTTTGCTACAAAGGTCAGAAAAGATTAATGAATGAATGAATCGTTTAATGACCACACGACCAAGGTCGTGGAATTTGTTGTCGGTATACAGATGGAAAAAAAGCTCAATACAGCAGTGTCAATTACATCAAACATACACACATTACACATGACTATCACAGTGGACAATGGACAATATTATCGTGTACCAGAGTGATTGCAAATGGGAAGTTGGGAGAAAAAGGAGGATCTTCCCAAGATTGACAGTATACCACCACCATCTGTGAAACATGGTGGAGGGGGTGACAAATGAAAAGACATGTTTAGCCGCCACTAGAACTGGCTAACTTGTCTTCCTTGAGGATGCAACTTCTGATGACAGAAACAGAATGTATTCTGAAGTGTATAGAAACATTGTGTCTGCTACAAGTACAAGAAAACGCCTCCAAATGAATTGGATTGCTTTTCATCATACAGTAACACTATGACCCAAAACATACGGCCATAGCATTTTGGGAGTTTTTTACGGGATCTAAAAGAGTAAAGGTATGCTTGACTGGCCAAGTCAATATTAAAAATGTAATCCAATTTAACATGCGTTTAATTTACTGATAATAAGATTTTAGGCAGAAATACATCAAAACAAACAACAACTAAAGATGGCCGCAGTACAGCCATGGCAGAGCATCACCAGAGAAGCCAACCAGCATCTGGTGGGGTCAGAGGTCACCAGAGAAGCCACCCAGCGTCTGGTGGGGTCACTGGGTCGCAGACAATAGGTCGTAGATTATCGACCAAATACTGAACATCAGTGCTTAATTTAGACATTTGAACAATCTGTCCCATCACTTTTGGGTACCCTGAAGTGGGGCCTATGCATATAAAGTTATATTTCTGAATGGTGAAACCAATATGCAAATACCATTAAATAAAAGCTACTTTAACCTCATAGTCATTGTTTGATTTTAAATCCAACTTTTGGAGTGTAGACCCAAAATAAGAAAAAATGCTTCACTGTCCTTACTTTTTTTACTTACGCAGTGCACTTTTTCACAAGTGAAATGGCTATGGATGTTTTCATTGTTTATGATAAGTCAACCACCACAACAACAAACACATTATGAATTTATTGTATTTGTATATTACACATATGGACAGTCAATTCTATTAAACTAATTCATCAATAATTATATCAACCACATCATTTTGGATAGTGACAAAGTATTACTTCAATTTCAAAGTGTTGCATATTCAATGCAATGACATGATTTAGGACTAAGGATAGATTCTAGACTATAAGGTCCTTCCTAGTCAATTCCAACTTTGGTTCTAGTGTGATCTGGGTTGTTCTGGACAAGGTTTAGAATGTGGGAATGACAGCTCAGTGATGCAAACTGTTGACCTACTACAATGTCTGACAAATACACCGTCGAACGACGTGCCCATGGACACGTCCCACAAGAACAGCGATACTTAGCAGTAGCTTTCTCAGAATCACCTTACATGTCTAAATATTAGTCTACAGACTAGCTCCAATCAGAAACGACATTACAATGATTTACAGGAAAAAAGCTCCCACAAGGTTGGAAGAATTAAACATTTCCAACATGACAGAGACAGGAAGGAGACAGACATGAAAGAGATTTTTTTATTTTATTGAGAATAAATACAATACAAAAACTGTTTAACCATAGAACCTGCCTCAGAAAAGCAGGAGTATTCATACATCATCAAATCAAAAAAACGTACAAAAATACCAGAAGGGCACCATTTTTTTTCAAGATTCTACAAAGCACCACACTGTATAAGCTTGAATAAGAGCACCATATCATATAAAAGTGTGTGTGTGCGTGTGTGTGTGGGGGGGGGGACATACACACATACTTTCATAGATAAAAATGCAGCTCAAAGTGCTCTACAATACAGCGCAAACAGATTAAAAACAAAAACAACAAAAACATCAACAAAGTGCTGAATTCAACTTCAATACCATAAAATCAGCATAGAAAGCAACACAGATAAAATGTCAATCAAAAGCTAAATTGAAGAGAGGCCTGGTCCCAGCTCATTTAATGCTCTAAACACGAGTAGAATGACTTAAGTCAACTGTAAATGATACAGGGAGCCAGTGCAGAGCAGTTACGACTGGAGTGATATGCTCTCTCCTCTTAGTTTTTGTCAGTAGCCTAGGAGCAGAATTTTGAATTAGTTGGAGCCTCTCTAGAGACTTCTTGGGGAGGCCAGTAAAGAGAGCATTGTAGTAGTCAAGTCTACTTCAAATAAAAGCATGAATCAGTTTTTCAGCATCCCGCTGAGTTAAGAACGTTTATTGACTGTGGCGATGTTTCTCAGAAGAAAAAAGGCCATCTTGGTCACCTCGCTAATGGGAGAATTAAAATTCAGATCAAAGTCGAAGATAACAAGGGAGATAGATTCCCACGCCTGTTTTTCAAGTTTAAGTCAGTAGTTGTACATACAAAATGTTTGCCCTGCATGTGGGGGCACATCAACACTGTCCATTAATATACACTTAAAATCTCTCCAAGCCCCCATCCCCCCTTTTTCTTTTTCTTTTTTTACTAAAAAGTGTAGGAATTAAGTGCAGTTCATTGAAAACGGACCTTCTACTGCCCATAGTGAGACATTTGTTTTAAAAAACACAAACTCTAGAAAGGAAAACTGCTCCCAAAGAAGCAGATCAGCTTTAGTAAGTCCTTATTGTCCCTATTCGGTCTCACCTAAAGCCCGTGTCCGCCCAGAAAGGCTGCGCTCCAGATCTGAGGGGCAGGGGGGCTGTTGTCTGTGGATAGCTCTGCCCTGGCATGGCCCAATGCAGTATAGCATGGTGTAGTGGTGGCCTAGTGGATATTGAGTTGAACTGGTGATCAGAAGGTCATGAGTTCAACTCCCAACTGGGAACACCACCACTAGTGTACCCTTAAGTAATGCACTTAGCCCTAAGTTACTCCGGAGAGACTGTCCCTGTGATCTCTAATGACTAAGTCGCTTTGGATAAAAGCGTCTGTTTAAATGGTTCAAAAAGAATCACAGCTCTGGTCATTCCCTCCATCCCAAAGTGTTTTCCTCGGCCTCCAGAGAGACTGGGATTTTATCGGTCATTCTGAGGTGATGTTCAACAGTTCGGCAGGTCATCAGGTCATCGCTCGACAAACTGCAGGTTGATCTCACTCTCTGGGACCAGAAGGGTCCGGGTCATGGGTTTCACCGCACCGCCTTCCGGGTCCGGCTTCACGTCGAAATGGATCAGAATCTGAAGAGAGACCAAAGGAAGGAGAGATGTTCAGGTAAGATGAGACATGTACTGTAAAACCACTGTGACTTGAATCCTTTCCCTCCTTCCTTGAAATCACTCTCATACACACAGATACACAGACACACAGACACAGACACAGACACAGACACAGACACAGACACAGACACAGACACAGACACAGACACAGACACAGACACACACACAGACACACACACAGACAGACACACACACACACAGACACACACACACACACACACACATAAAAGTGTTTTTATTGGATAGAGATAGTGGAGGACGACAGGACAGTAAGGGCATGTCAGCAGGGTATGTGAGGGCAAGCCTACTCACCCGTGCCAGCGCCAGGTAGACCTCTAGCTCGGCGATGCGTCGGCCGATACAGCTGCGTTTGCCCACGCCGAAGGGGACGGAGGCGTACGGGTGGTGGCCCTCGTCACGGTTCAGCCAGCGCTGGGGCTGGAAGTTGTCGGGGTTTGGGAATACAGTCGCATCCCGGGACGTGGCGAAGTGGCACAGAGTGATCAGGGTCTGGATAGGAAGAGTCATGAGATTCTACTGTCAGTTTCAAAATGTGTCAGTTAAAAAAATCGGTGCTTTTGGCACCAACGTAGTCAACAGTGTTTTCCTTTTCCTTTAGATTACATTAGAGCAGCAAACTACTGTATGTGTTCCAGGTAAATTGTGATGGATAATTACAATTATAATTACATTAACAGTCATTTATGTGATGAAAACAAGTTAAAAAAAGGAACACACAATGGAAAATGTCAATCGAGTAGAGGTCCTGTAACTTACAGCCTGTTTGCGCTGCATTTAGAGAGTTATCAAGGGAAATACTGAGGTCCAGCACTACATTTAGCCCCAATACAAAGTACCTTATAATGCCTTGGTTGTGGGAGAAAAAATACTTGAAGTCAACACTCACATTTTTGGGGATGAGGTAGCCCCCGACCTCTATGTCTTTTTCTGCGATCACCCTGGCGTTGGCCGGAATAACGGGATAAAGTCTGGAAAAGCCGAAACACGACAGTGTTAGTGTGATCGATCGATCAGTTGCTCTATTGACAGCGGTCGATTGAAACACAAGGCATACAGTTTACCCCAAATGTGTGGTCCACATTGCTAGTGGGTGAGGTTACTGTAATGTAATGTTACTGTAAACTGCTCCTATGAGCATTTGGAGAAAAAAATAGCTACGGAATTCCCAGTCCATTGAAATGCATCATCGCCATGGTTACCTGAGCACCTCCTTGACCACAGCCTTCATGAGGGGCATGCGCGCCACGTCCGCGGCCCCGGGGATGCTCCGCCCCCCCAGCACGCTCAGCACCTCCTGACGCAGAGACGCCTGCACCTCAGGGTGACGGGACAGCTCGTACAGGGACCAGGACATGGTGCTGGAGATCTGAACACACACAGGGACACAACGGGTCAGTGGGACTGAGAGGTCGTTCTCAAGAGAGGAAAGGGGAGGGGAGGAGAGGAGAAGAGAGGAAAGGGGAGAGGGGAGGAGAGGAGAAGAGAGAAGAGGAGAGGAGAGGAAAAGAGAAGAGAAGAGAGGAAAGGGGAGAGGGGAGGAGAGGAGAGGAGAAGAAGAGAGGAAAGGAGAGAGGGGAGGAGAGGAGAAGAGAGGAAAGGGGAGAGGTGGGGGTGGAGTGGAAAGGGGAGGTGAGGAGAGGAGAGTGGAGTTACACGAAAGAGGAGAGGGGAAGGGACTGAGAGGTCATTCTCCCTAGGTCAGTCACCTAACCAGTGAAAGGACAGTACAGTGAGGAGTAAACAAGACTAAAATAAATAAATTAAGATAAACCAGACTTAAGGATTAATATACATCTTACATAGCTGCAGTATAGCTATGTGATCAGCTAGCGGTAAAGAGCTAGGTCGCAAGGTCGAAGGTAAACAGATGAGGCCTGAGACGCCTGAGAAGAGAAGCGGGGCGCGGTGCTCACCGTGTCCACCCCAACCCTAACCCTAACCCTAACCCTGAGAAGAGAAGCGGGGCGCGGTGCTCACCGTGTCCACCCCAGCCCTAACCCCAACCCTAACCCTAACCCTAACCCTAACCCTGAGAAGAGAAGCGGGGCGCGGTGCTCACCGTGTCCACCCCAGCCAGGAGCAGCTCTGTGACGTTGCTGTAGACCTCCTTCATGGGCAGCCCGGCCTGAGACAGGTAATAGGTAAGGTACCGTCCCTCCACCTCCTCTCCCCGTGCTACCTTCTCCGCTTCCTCCTTCATACGCTGGTCAATGTGACCTTTGGCTGAAAGGAGAGAGGTCAGGGGTCAATATGAGAGTTATATATAAGAGCCTTAGCCAACTAGAGTTCGGAGAGATTGAAATGGTTTTCTCTGAAATCTTACAACAGCGGTTATTGGTGAGGAATGGCAACACAACGAGATTGAAAGACCCTTAGGGTCTTGTTCAACAGTGAAAAGGACCTTACTAAGTAACTGTCTAGACCTTACTGCTAAGTAACCCTCAGGTTATCATGAGGCATGAAATTCAGGTCAGGGGGACAACATTTAATGTTTTGGTAAAACATTTTTTACCCCACTACTATCCTATTGCTACCATTTTGCCCTTTGTACATCAAGTTTTTACAAGGACAAAGAGGAAAATTAATTACACCCATTTAGAACAAAATGAGTCTATCCAAGATGGCTGCTCACCGAATTGGAACATGTAGTCCCAGCACTGACAAAATGTGTCCCAGGGCTTGGGGACCAGCTGGTGTAACCAACTGGGCATCGCCATGGTGAGGAGTGTCATTTCGAACATGGTGTTGATGGATTGGATGAAACGCTCGGTCTCCGCGGGAACAATGGGATCCAGGCAACCGATCCTGGACTCAAACAGCACTGATGAAATCCCTGCAGACAGACAGAGGGAGGCAGGGTGGAAGGGTGAGAGGTCGGCCCTCTTCAATAAAGGTCACATTTATCTACCTGAGGCGTGTCAGATAACCATAAGGATACTTTGGGATGGGGTCAATATAGGATCATGTGAAATCTAAGGATTTCGAAAAATGCAGTAGATAACGGCAATTCAACGAGGGTCTCGTCTAATGTATTGTATACACTCAGGTGTTTACAGTACACAGTGTTTGGTTAACAGCAGAAAACGTGGAAAACAGTCCTCACCCTCGAGGCCGAAGCGGTAGAACTCGCTGGCGATGTCAGTGACCAGGCCCCGGGGGTCCTGGTTCTGGTGGATGCGGATCTTAGCGATGAGGTCAGTGACCACACTGTTCAGGGTTCCGTCGTAAGCCTCCACCGCGCGCGGCCGAAGCATGCGCTTCCCCAGGAGACTACGAACCTTCTGCCACTCCTCCCCCTCCCTGGGGACACACACGAACACAGCACGCATGATATAATAAGCGTCATGATATAATACGCGTCATGATATAATAAGCGTCATGATATAATAAGCGTCGTGATATAATAAGCGTACACACATCAACATACATCACACACTTTTTCTTTCTTTATAGTTCAAAGGTGAAAAAAAAGGTGAAAAAAAGCAAAGAAATCAATGTTTTTATTTAAAATAAAATACATGAGAAAATAGCATAGGGTTCTAGGTAGATAGCATATCTTCACAAGGTACAGTAGAACCCTTTAGGGTTCTAGGTAGAGTGTAATCTGTAATTTTCCTCTATCAAAACTCAAAACTTTGTTTGACCTCTGCTATTTAATTTCTTGTCAGCACACCGTTGTGATGTAGAGGCCAATTAGCATGACGAGTCATTGAGTCAGACACCCATCCCATTTCTCATGGAGATAATTGGGGTGTTATGATGTTGTTTAGATATCATGAAATATGGATTCCAGTGAAAAACAGACGCTATTGTGAGCAAAGCACAATAGATCACAGCTAAGGCGGTTTCTATGTTGATGAATCATCATAGTCGCAGTCATTTTACCATCTGTTCCTGGGCTTTGAGTGATTGAGAATGTCAATGCTCTCTATATGAGGTATGTCTGGCTGTCTGAATTGTGTTGTAAAGTTGGAGAGGGGAGGAGAGGAGAAGAGAGGAAAGGGGAGAGATGGGGAGGGGAAGGGAGGAGAGGAAAGGGGAGAGGAGAAGAGAGGAAAGGGGAGAGGGGGGGAGAGGAGAAGAGAGGAAAGTGGAGGGGAGGAGAGGAGAAGAGAGGAAAGGGGAGAGGAGGAGAGAAGAAGAGAGGAAAGGGGAGAGGGGAGGAGAAGAGAAGAGAGGGGAGGGGTGGGGTGGAGTGGAGTGGAGAGGGAAGGGGAGGAAAGGAGAGAAGAGGAGAGGAAAAGAGGAGAAGAGAGGAAAGGGGAGAGGGGAGGAGAGGAGATGAGAAGAAGAGAGGAAAGGGGAGAGGGGAGAAGAGAGGAAAGGGGAGAGGTGGGGTGGAGTGGAATGGGGAGAGGGAGGGGGGGAAAGGAGAGGAAAAGAGAGGAGAAGAGAGGAAAGGGGAGAGGGGAGGAGAGGAGAAGAGGGGAGAGGAGAAGAGAGGAAAGGGGAGAGGTGGGGGTGGAGTGGAAAGGGGAGGAGAGGAGAGGAGAGGAGAGGGGAAGGGAAGGGAGGGGAGGAAAGCGAAGGAGAGAAAAAGAGATTAAAAAAAGGAGAAACAAGACAAGAAGAGTAGAGTGGACCGTGGAGGAGAGAGGAGAAGCCTGGTACCCACGATGTCAGCAGTCCGTAGCCGTGTCCCCGGAGCTTCCGGTAGTCCTTCCAGGAGGAGAGGTCGGACCGGATGGGATGCTGGCCCTCCTGCCTGAGGACCTGCTCTACCAGCGCCGGGTCCGCTACATGCACCGTCAGGATGGGCCCGAAACTGGCCTTCCACATCGGCCCGTACCGCTGAACACCCTCCAGCTGAGGAAGGGACAACAGGTAAGCTTACCAGGCATGCGCCATTTATAAATGGACTTATATAGCGCCTTATTCCAAAGCGCTTTACAATGGCCTCTCATTCACCCATTCACACACACATTCACATTCACACACCCCAATGGCAGCAAGCTACCATGCAAGGCGCCTCACCAGGCCCGCTCTTTGGGAGCAATTTGGGGTTCAGCGTCTTGCCCAAGGACACCTCGACATGTGGCCAGCCGGGGTTCGAAACCGCCGTTCTTCCGACCTTGCGATCATTAGACGCCGGCTCTACCTCCTGCGCCACAGCCGCCCCCTTTTTTTGCATTTGCATTTATAAAAAAGTGAAATGTAAGAGTGGACCTTTGCAAGAAAGGTAGTTGTGCGCAGACTGTTCTACTGTTCTTTTAAAGCTTCTGTTATGTGACTATAACACCCTGGAACAGCCCCCCTTGTTACACTGTGATCCAAAGCTTTCTCCTTCACTGTTTATGTTCTCCATCATACCTGTTGAGGAAACAGGTACCCCAAATGCACTAGCCTGCTGTTAATACCTATGCATAGTTGTATGAGCTCTTGCACCATTTAAAAAAAAAAAAATCTTGACTATGATTTGATCTTCTTTTCTTTGTACAGTGTCCTTGAGTCTGAGATAGGAGCTTTTAAATTAAATATATTATTATTATTACTAATAACACATAATATAATAATAATAATAACAATGACAATAATAATTATAATTATAATAATAATAATAATAATGTAACAGACTTGATGTATGCATGACATAACCAACATGTGACCCTCCCATGCCTTTGCACAGTAATATCTCTGTGATTACACTATGCAGGTTCCGTTATACACTGTGCAAGCAGAGTCTTTAACATGGTTATGTGTCATGGTCCTGGGTTAACCACCATACCCAACAACAGCACTTATTGGCTTACAACGACACAATAGAACATTCAGATTTGAACCTTCATCACTGGGATTATTCTAAGCATAGAACGCTTGACAAATAATAATAATCATAAAAATGAACGGATCATCGTGACAGTGTGTTACCTGTAACTCGTGGAGGCGCGACAGACCTCGTTTGGCGAAGAGGTCCCAAGCGAAGTTGGCCACCGAGGGTCCCGGCATCTCTCTCAGGGTCTTCACCCGGAGCGCAGAGTCGCTCTTCTTCGGGCCAGCTGCGCTCTCAGCCCACTTCTCCATCCACTTGATCAGTGGAGACGCGCTCCGACCGGACACTTTCAGGGCTTGCTGCAGCATCTTGGATAGGCTGGTTGTTGAATGCAAGGCGGCTGTCGGGGTGTCGGTGCACATCTTTTACAAAGACACTGTATTTATATTGCCCGACTCTCAGGCACAGCTCAGAGACCGCCGCAGAATAATGTTAAGTTTCTTATTCTGAGCCAATCAAAGAAGAGCATCCCGAGACCCCGCCCAGTGGACTAGTGTAGGCGTGGACTATTTCGGAGGTGTGTCCAATCAGATGCGCTGAAGTTAGATCAACTACGCACACGTGGGGAGGGTAAATAATATTTTTTTCTGCAACAGGTGTGGCTGGAAACATCTCTGGTGCAATGCATTTTTCTGTAAAGTGACATTGCCAACTAGTACGGAGAAAGGGAAGACGGAGAATTATTATAACAATAATTGTAGGCTATACTTGAGCTAGCTATTCAGATGTGTTACATAAAGGCGTTTATTAGAGTTATGAAATTGAAAGTGTAGCCAAATAAATTGTCATGTAGTTTTCAAAACTTAAGTGTCACTAGAATGGCACTTTTGGTATAGCTTATTGGGAAGACCATTTTGTCCACTTTCACAAATTGACACTATGACTTGTCCAGCCTGACTACAATTATATTAATATTTACACCAGCTCTGTGTAATCTTGAGCAACGTACGTGCGCGATCGTGATAAGCATTTGTTTCAACTAGGCTACTAGCATTTAAGTCTAGCATTGAGAATGTGCCTATAGTTCCTAGGCTATTCTTTGCTGACTCTGCGTTTCCTGCTGGGGGCTCGCCTCTTGCGCTTTGCACGGGAGAGAAAATCCTGACTCGATTTCCTTCTAACTGGAAGCTCTCCAAAATGCCATGTGGAAATGAAGGCTGTACTCAGAATCTGCCCTGGCGTTTGCTCTCCTGTTTCGTGTATTCACAGCCTTTTTCTCGGATTTCATTTGCATTTCATTTTCAGAGAAATGTTGAACCTTGAAATGTTTCGACTGCAGAAACTATGCAAATTATGTGATTCAAAGTAAAAAAATATATTCAAATTGAGCAATTAAAATTCAAAGTCAGTAATTCAAATTCAAAGTCAGTAATTCAGATTCAGATTCTAGTGGCACAGATCTCTGCCCATACAGGCCTTTAGAAAGTATGAATTTGAATTTGAGGTTAATATTTTGGATGATAGCCTATAGACACGAAAAATAATCATATTTAAATAATAATAATTTTAAAATGTCATAGGATGTGATTGCTCTAGTTTTGCCTTTTCAAAGACGTGCACGACACTTGACCGTAAAGTATGTTGATGTCAAGAGGAAGAGGAGAATCGAAAGGTTGAGAATCGTATAGATTCGCGCTTAAAAATGTGCCTGAGACCAAAGGTTATCAGGAGGGCTTGATGTGTCAGCCTTTTCACTTGACATCATTTTTTACAGCCTTCATGTGCCCACATTCTCCTTGATATAATGGATATTGCTGTACATCACAATTGCATAAAAACATCATAGTCATAATCAACAGTCATACAGAAGTGCTCTGATTTGTGTGATGACAATCATGAATTTACATTTCATTTTTACATGTTGGGTATTTAGCAGGCACCTTTATATGTGTAAGTAAGTGCATCATCTATCCATCAGTCATTGCATGAATCATGATGACATACAGTAGACATACATAAAGTGTCATAATAATTATTCAAACACAGTCCTCTAGCCCTCTAGCATCAGCTAGGTTAGACCAGACATGTTCCTTAATGGCATAGATAGACCTATACGGAATGTGTCCCAACACAGCATTGATACTGTGATGTCGTTTCTAATGAATATAGTTAAGCAGCTGCAGCAGACATTATTTAATAGTAAAATAATAATAATAATAATAATAATAATAATAATCTGTGCCCCTCCTGCTCTTCTCTGACACAGTCTTCTAGAACCCCATCAATTATCTATGACTGAATTGAAAGCATTTACTTGTAGGACATGATGTGGTACGCATGGCACTGATTTACGCGAGGGATGGCACGTAATCCATGATGGTTTGGATCTGTGCCAGAGAGGGGACAGACACGATGGAGATGGATGACAAAAGCATGATCAAGATAGCAGTAGTGGTCAAAGTAGTGAGTGACGTAATATGAAGGTTGCACAGCGATAACGGTCCGAGAGTCGATGAACCTCCCAAGTCGAATTCAGAAGTTATTGGATGCTGAGCTAGAGGAAGGCCAAATAACTCTATTGTGGCAACCCTGCAGTATTTTTTTCTAAGGCTATCCTAGCAGTTACCCCTCAGATAAAAACATCATTTTTAATTTACATTTTAGATCAAGTAAAATCGTTCTTCGGATGTCCCAGTAATATGATACGATTTTGAAGAACCCTTTTGGTGCCATGTAAAACATGTGTAAAACATGTGTAAAACATGGCACTAAAAAGGGTTCTTCGAGGCACCAACAAGAGTTCACTTACAGGGACTGCTAATCAACCCTTTTTGGTTCTAGGTGGAATCCTTTTTTCTAAGGGTGTCTTCTAAGGGTTTTCTTAATGCGACATTTGCGCGCGTAACTCCAATGGGACATTTGCGTGCGTAACTCCAATGGGACATTTGCGCGCGTAACTCCAATGGGACATTTGCGCGGTGATTCGACCTAAAGCGCATGGAACTCGAGTACTAGTGTAGGACCCCCGTTCCCTGCATCCAAGGCCACCCATTGAATTTGAACCCGTCATTTATTAGATTTGACCACCTGCCAATAAAGTCTTTCGGGGAACCATGACGAATTATAGGCTGAGAGATAACTGTATAAAGGTTGTGCCCAGGGCAAAGACCTGCCTGAAAAGAGGTGACACGAGACAGGTACAGGACGACCTCCTAAAACATCAGGCATGCAACGTCATGGTCAAATGGTCACTAGAAATCATCCCCTGTAATTACACAGGACAAAGTGCTCAAATTGTGCGGTTATACTGTATATTGTGGAGTCATATTGATGAGGTCCAACAAGCGGGAGGATGACATGATATATTCATGATATATTCTCCTCAATCCCCTCTCCCCCATTTGTTTGACTCTCATTAAATAAAAAAAATACTTTAAAACCATGACAAAAGTATACGCTCTTCTTGGTCATCTCCTCTTGTTCAACAATACTGACTAATTGTAAGCGCATTCTTTTTTTGTTCTTTTTGTTGTTGTTAGACCACACAAGAAGTTGACATCACTTGAACTCTCTCTATAACCAGCCATTTAAATTAATTTGGCGCCGTATGAGAAAAGGATTAATATTGTTTTTGAAAAAAAAAAAAGAAGGAAGAAAAGGGCTCTTTGTGCTGCGGTGTGGTGCGCGCTAGTGGAGGGTTGTGGGGATAACCTGGGATATCTTTCCCTGTACTATGTTGGCCCTGTGCCCAAGTGGGGGCCATACCTCCTAGCCTTGTGTGTGAAAGTTCACTGCTGCAGTCTGCCTGTCTGGGCAGTATCAGTGTGTGTGTGTGTGTGTGTGTGTGTGTGTGTGTGTGTACATACACGTACTGTACGCCTGGGAGGGAGGTGGGTTTGCCGGCTAGGATGGAGGTGCTTATGGGGACTCCCCCAGTCTTTTCTGAGACCCCCTGTCTGTGGCATGTGAAGGGACATGTTCATAATATGCCTCTTTGTTAGATAAGCACTCCTCTGAAATCAATCATTCACTCCGGTGCCATGCACACTAAGAATTAGAGGGGTTAAACTGAGGGAAAAAACCTGACAGACAGACAGACAGACAGATTGACAAACTGTTAGCTTAGACGCCCCGTTATCTGAGGAGAAAGATGTTCAGATCACGCTCTGCCAGACTCTGCCTCCCCTCCCTGGATTAACTTTGCTCCAATCACCCACATCTCTAACCCCTTTCCAAACAGTATTATTGACATTCAGGCTGAAATCAGGTAAAAGAAAATCTCAATGGATTTACAATCCAGTGCCATCCCCCATAGTCATTTCACTATGATTACTGTAACAGAATGTGACACACAAGACCGTAATGTTAAATGGAGAATGGAGTTATTGGGACAACCCTGAGGAGAACATCGCTTTTGTGAAGGAAGTTGCTACAGTACCTTGAAACATCTAACATAATCAACATATTCATGATCCACAGAGCAGGGGAGGGGGATGGTGGACCAAGTCTACATTTCTGCCTTGTGTGTTGTCAGTTTACAGAGAGGGAAGAGTGTTGTGGCGTGTTGTGATGACACACCGACTACACAATAGTGAACAGCAGCTTTCTGTAAACAAGCAGGGAGGGGAAGCTAACCTTTGACCCCATGCACATAATTCTGTCCCAGACACAACAAACACCTCAGTTACAAGCAACTTCTCAACAGACTCAAACAAATAAGACAAAACCAGTACAGATGTAGGCTACATTTAGTTTTTCGGTGAGTAACAGAGAGTAATGGTTTGGCGTAGCCGTAATATTGCAAATTCCTGCCTTTACCAGGTCAGTGACTCTGCTCAATGGTCCATCTGGTAGAGTTGGGTGGGTGCCCTATGCCCTAATGCCATGCCATGCCCATGACGTTTCCTTGCAAACGCTCACGAAAATGACTAATGTAATCTAACACATTCCGCTCCGCACTAAACGCCTCACCATGTCATTTGTTTACTCTCATTTAGTTGGAAGGTGTCACAGTAGGTGTCTGGTAAATACCAGAACAATACTTAGAAGACCCCAATCAATTTGTTTCCTGAGCCTCCAGTTGAAATACTTTCATATAAAATTATAAAGAATGCAACTTTTAAAAAGGTATGCTTAGGGACATATGATATCTTTTTAAATATAATTACATTTTAGATAATTGTATATATACAATTAGATAAGTCGATATAATAGATAAGTCGATCGTTGCTAATATACTTGGCAGCGCTTTTTTCACAGTACCAAAGTTATTATAAACTTGGATATGACATTGAATGAATGAATGAATGGTCTTTATTGTCATTAATATAGTACAGGTACCAAACAACGACATTTGGGAGGGGTGGCTCCCCTGGTGCTAGGAAAGAAAAAAAAACTAAAAAAACAAGAAGGGAAAGGAGCTGGTTTACATAAATAAAGGCTATGTACACTATCCACTATACTATACTGTACAGATAAAACGACTAGGGTTGTCATATTGCACATAGTGTTATTGCACATTCATTTAAACTTTTTAAAGTGTCGCAGTTTGCAGGCTTGAAATGTACACATTTGTGCCTCAGCACTACACCTGATTTTTCAATCCAGCAGCTGCCATCAATCCGTCCAGACTGTCCAGGGCCCAGAACCTAGGTCTTTGCTGTGTTCAGGGCCTGGATGGCCCTGGGGTAGAAGCTGAGCTTCAGTCTGTTTGTCCACAACTTGCAATGTAAAAATGTATGCATTATTTGACTACTGTTTCTTTGGGAGTCATTTTAACAAGCACTACTGGTCACCATTTGGTAACCAACATTGTCTCACTGATAGAGTAACAGTGGAGGAAACAGTAGAGTAAAATGAATGGCAACCAAATACATTTTCTTTGGGTAACTCGAAGAGAAGCACTCTCAAGCAACAGTGGGTTTGCATTATGGAGTTTTATTAAAACCACAAGAAAACAAGGTGATCACTCTGCGAGGATACAGAATCAATACCAATCTCTAATATTGACATAGACGGACCAAAGGGTATCAGTCATTGGTGACTACAGTAAAGAACTTTGCTGAGCTTTTGTAAAAAAATAATAAAAAGAAAAAAAAGAAAAAGAAAAGAAGAAAAAACGTGGTGCAGCTGAGCATATCTCAATGTCAGAGAAAATACTGTTGGCTGTGTGTGTGTGTGTGTGTGTGTGTGTGTGTGTGTGTCCAGGTGTCTGACCTGCGTACAGAGACAGCAGAGGGTCTGGCTAAGCTGATGTTCTCCTCTGTGTTTTGTGTGTGTGTATATATAATGTGTGTGTGTGTGTGTGTGTGTGTGTGCGTGTGTGCGAATGCATGCGTGTGTGTGTGTGCGCGCGTGTGAGTGTGTGCCACTAGTTGTGGTCAAGAGTTCCCAGCATGTGAGGTTAACCCACATGTGCACGGTGAATAATTGCATGTACCTAGAACTGACAGGGAAGGGAAAATAAAGCATAATTGTCTTCTGGCTGACTGCACATTCAGAGAAACCCAGATTGGGTTTTTGGAATGGCTGTGTGATTTCAGGAGTGATTGACTCTGAATAGCTGCTGGGAGCCACACTCATGCCTGGCACTGATCTAGTATTTCTGCATCACAGTGCAAACCGGGCCAAAGTTCTACTGAGTCCAGTCTGCAGGGGCTGTTCTTTGAACGTGGTTCTCTCTTCCCTCCTTGTGTACTTTGAACATATAGAACATACTGTATTTAAAACAGCCTGATTTCTCTCCTCTCCTCCTTCGAAATCAAGGCAGAAGCTCTGTTGCTTACTCAGATTCGGGACGGAGAGAGCGAGTGAGTGAGTGAATGTATTTGTGTGTCTCAGAATGAGGCTCCTACCTGGTACTAAAAACCTACCTGGTACTAAAGAAAAAAAGAAAAGAAATATGATGTCAAGTGGATAAGTGGTTGATGAAAGTGGATAAGCGGTTGATTGTGATTGATTGTTGATTGTGGCGCCGGCCCTGCCTGCTAAGACCGGTGTTTGGAGGTTGGTATGTAAAATCCATGCATCCCTGAAGGCAGAGAAGAAGAAGGCATTCTTCAGAGGCACAACCGAGAGCATCCTGATGGGACGCATCACTGCCTGGTATGGGAACTGCACTGGCCAAAAATCGCAAAATGCTGCAGAACAATGCGGGTAATCGGACAGCTGAGAGGATCAGCGGATGTGAGCTTCCCTCCATCCAGGACAGCTACAAAGACCGGTGTGTCAGAAAGGCCCTCAGGATTATCAAGGACCCCAGCCACCCCAATCAGAAACTGTTCGAGCTACTGCTGTCGGAGAAACGGTGCAGAAGCCTCATGGCTAAAGCCCAGAGGATGTTTAAACAGCTATTTCCCCCTAGCAATCAGGCTCCCGGAGAAATACACTGGAAGAAATCAACAGACTGTCTCCCTCAAACCAACCACATGCACACTACAAAAATAGTAATATGTTATATGACTACTTGCACATGATTAGTTGTACACCACCTGAGTACTTGATCACTTGTACTGTATTATATTGCATTTCATCTCATTGTACTTTGCACAGCATTATGTACTATCGTAGCACCATCACTTTATTAGGAATGCAAATATTGTACATCTGTTGTACACAATACAGAGCCCTGTATAACTAATGGGACAGTGAAGCATTGTCTCTTCTTGGCTGTACACTCCAAAAGTCTGGATGTGAAATCAAAAATTGACGATGAGGTTAAAGTCGAGATGCTCAGCTGTTGTTTGATGGTATTTGGGTAAATATTGGTTTCCCCTTTCAGAAATTACACCACAACATGGTGCAAGGTTTGGGCATGTATAGCTTCCACTGCTTCCAAATGCATTGGATGGCGCTTCATCAGACAGAAAGATAATGACCCAAAACATACAGCCAAGCAAACTAGGGAGTTTTTCAGTGCCACTTTACTGGCCAAGTCGGTCTTCAGATGTAAATCCTGTTGAACATGCATTTAATTTCTTAATGAGAAGATTTTAGGCAAAAGGACCTCAAAACAAACAACAACTGAAGATGGCTGAAGTAGGCCTGGCAGAGAATCACCAGAGAAGATACCCAGCATCTGGTGGGGTCAATGAGTCACAGACTTCAGGCAGTTATTGAATATGAATGCGAAGGATTATCTACCAAATACTAAACGTGAGCGCTTCATTTAGACATTTCATGAATCTGTAATTTGGACAATTCATAAATGCTCTGAAATAAGGGGACTATTATATATAATATACTATGGTGAATACGTACAGTTGTACACCAATCCCATTTAAAAAAACACAACAACACTACGTTAACCTTATAGTAATGGTTTGATTTGAAACCCAAACTTTTGGAGTATAGAGTCAAGCGCAATGTATATGCGAGCATTGCATATTGTTGGGCCCTTCTGAACAGAGCCCCAGTGAGGTAACATTCAGTCTTTTTTTTAAGGATACACGTTCACTCAACACGTGCGAGTGACAAGCACAATGAATCGATTGTCTCAGTTCGAGAAGGTTCCTTCTGCGTTTTTAAGGGATACAACCCTATAATTGTCTGTGTGTGAGTGAGAGATGCTGAGGTAAAGTGTCTCCATCCCCCTGGTTTTCTGACTGAGGGGTTCCATTATTGAGGCATGTACTGACCTGTACCTAACCACCACCCCCTGCAGTGCTGGAGAAGGTCGACTTTAAGACCTGCACCATCTTGTTTTAAGCTTATTGGAGAGACGCACATTAAACCGTATAGCGTACGTTATGCTGACACATTTGATCATGACTCAAGATAGGAATAACACATAATAATAGATAATACATGGACTAGACTGGCAAAACATCTCAATTCAAATTATTATTTTTTTTACCAACATTCCTCAGCAATCTTCTCCCTTCGATGTACACAGCCAGGAGTTTGTCACAGTCCCTGTTGTTGGTCTCAGTTGCATGAACACATTTACAGAACACAATACCACTGTTACCCATCACTGTGATAGAAAAAAAAAAACTAAAAACATTGGACTTCCATTGGCTGTGCAATTGATTGTAACGTGCATCATGTTGGCAAGGCTGGCACGATGTTAAGGCAAGGTGTTAAGGCTGCACCAACATCTCACACACACACACATACACATATATATATACACACACACATATATATATATACACACACACAGCGTTACGGCTGCACCAACATAACACACACACACACACACACAGTTACGGCTGCACCAACATAACATGACAGACGTCCATTTACTGTAGATGGAGGAACAGGACAAAAAACAACAAATACGTTAACCTCTCTTTATTTCCTCTTTTATTTTCGTACGGCCGCCGCCGTTCCATCTCTCTCCCTTGTTCATCTGCTCTCCGGTCTATTTTTAAGGGTGAGGTCTGTAACATCAGCGGCTCTGAGCCAAAAGCAACACTTCCCCCGCTGCGGAGCGTCAAGTTGGAACAGAGAAAGCCTTGAAGGCTCCACGCTAGACCAAAAATAGCAGTTAAGGTTTGGCAGAGGGTAGGAGCAAGTGATTTCATACCACAATAAAAAAAAGGGGGGAAAAAAAGTGGCATGAGGGGGAATAGAATATTTATTTATGTCATGTGGACATCAGGTTTACTATGAATCAATACAACACCTCAATGCAAATTAATCTCGGCATGCCTTTTGTGAACAGTCACATGACAGATTTTTTCTTGCTTCTTAAAAACGGAAAAAACAGAGTGAAACGCACAAACCCCATCTCAGGCACACATATGTACATAACAGATTATGGTGGTTATCATTTGCATCCTTGACACACGTGAACATTTTCCCGTCTACCAATCAGAAGGAAGCGATGTTTGGCTTCGGCCATGGAGGTAGTCATTTTGGTCATCCGTTTTGGGGAGCGCTGATACCCCTGCCCCGCATAGCGAATGGTAAAGTTTATGTCACACCCAACCGCTTCATCTAGAACACTGGGTGTTAGTTTGGATCTTCCACCCGCCGGAAAACAGCCAAGTAGTTCTTCCCTCCGTTCCTCTGAACCTTCTTCCCCTCTTCTGTGCAGGTTCCCAGGCGACTGATGATGACATCATCGACCTGCCAAGGAAAAGTTAAACATGTGACGTACACTACGTACACTAGGCACCACATCCAAGTGAAATGGAATTGATATGAATCTACACGAATCATGTTAAATCCCAGGGCAGCATACCAATTCTTCCTCTGGGACCCGTGAGAACAGCGGATGCTCGGTGAAGTGCTTCACCATCCAGAGGTGAACCTCCTCCACGTCTGTGTTGGTGTACACCAAGCCCTGGGGAGAGAGCGCCACGAAACACAAGTCGTTTTACGTAATGAACGTAGTAATATGTCCTCAAACTTCTTGACATTGAGGCCTTGGGAACCTGACAAGACTGTAAATTACAACTAATTGGGTCACTGTACTCATGACCGGATCACATGTCACCTACGTCAAACACTAGCCACACTAGTTCCTGTGCACGTGAAGCACACACACCCTACACACACACACACACACACACACACACACACACACACACACACACACACACACACACACACACACACCCTACACACTGGGCTTACTTCACTTCAGTATTGATCTAGTTCCAGTCAGACAAGAGGCCAAATCCTAACACCTAACGTTTTTTCCGTTAATGTAAAAAAAAAAAAAAAAAAAACACTCGAACCAGCCTTGGGCAAATTGGCGTGAAATACTTCTAGGAGCAAAGGTCTGTTCACCTCAGAGAGACAGAAATAACCCAAAGAGAAAACACTGAGGCTTGTCACCTGTGTCATTGTAGTTTACATTGGAGCCTGAACAGATAGTATTATTAGAACACGGGCTTCCTGGAAAACGCAGTAATGGCACAGATTTGCACAATGGCGCATGTTAGCTCAGTGATGTAGGAGTTGTCAGTGAGGCCAGGAGGTGGGGAATTCCTGGAGGCGGGTGTGTGTGTGTGTGTGTGTGTGTGTGTGTGTGTGTGTCTGTGTGTGTGTGTGTGTGTTTTAGACAGGGGTGTGTGTGTGTGTTCTGGGTGGGTCCACGTTGGAGTTTTCACTGCCACAGAGCAAAATTCACTAGACAGCTCTCCACCCCCCCACCAGCAGAGATCAGTATCTGGCACCAGCCCCGTGTCAGTGCTGAGTGTGCAGGTTGTGTCCACACACAGACACACACACACACACACACAGCAAAAAAATTGTACGTGCGCAGACTGCACACGTGACACACGCACACGCACACTCACACACACAGAGATGCTCACACACACATGCATACACGTGCATACACATGCACACACGCATACACCCACCCACACACCCACACCCACACCCACACCCACACACACACACACACACACACACACACACACACACACACACACACACACACACACACACACACCCACACCTACACCCCTCCCATTGTTGTCTGCACCATCGGCCTCTCCTCCCGATGCCTGGAAGCCCACTTAAATCATGAGAAGTTAAATGTGACAGTCTGACAGGTAGGAGAGGGGGAGGGGGAGGGGTGATTGAAGGGGCTGATGAAGAGGCAAAGACAGACATAAGGACAAGACAGGGGGGTGGGGGGTGTAAAGTAAGTTAGGTCCAGGCCTGACAGACTATGGAGCTGCACTGGGATCATACACACATTTGGTGTTATGTCTTCGCCTATGTCTTGTTCTTGGATGGGGACAAACAATTCAGACCTTCCCCACAGCCTCAAGCAGAAGTACACTTACCCCTTACCCCTACTCTCAGCGTGTAGACATACTCTGCTCTTACCCCTACTCTCAGCGTGTAGGCATACTCTGCCAGCAGGGTGGGACTGATGATCCTCCACTTGTGCTTGGTCTTCTTGAAGTGAGGGTCGGGAAAGAGGAAGAACATCTTACTGAGCTGGGAGAGAGAGGGGGGGGGGAGAGAGAGAGAAAGAGAGGGAGAGAGAGAGAGAGGGAGAAAAACAAAAACAAATGGGTCACACTGGAGATAAGACTGACATTTCGAGCGTCTCAACTTCATCTGACCTCGGTGAAGAAACACAGATCTATGAACATCCTGCTGCCCCCCCCCATGTCCGCTATCTAAGAAGGGCTACTTTCTACTCTCCTGTATCAAACCTGCACACCGACGCAGTTATTTGAAGAGTCAGCGTCCGTGTGTAGTCCATTCTGTCAGGTGTTAGTTAGGCAGTCAGGATTGCAAAACTGGAATTTCCCCCCAACTGAAGTCCCCCTCCGTCTCTACCTTTTGACAAGTTGTACACAACTACAACTGCAGGTTCCACTAATATTAGTCTGGCTGCTAAAAAAAAACTCACTCCTGTCACTTTTTATTAGTTTTAAATGAATTAACTCATGTAAAAACAGAAAGACAGGGGGGGTTTAATCACCGGGGACTGCCACCGCCCCAGGGGGGTTGGGAATGGGCCCCACTCCTTCATGAGCTGGAAAAAACGTACACATTTGTAATTTGTACTCTCAGAAAAAAGTCAGAAAAGAAAACAACAGAATATATTTTATGTCTTTCTGTGGGCTCTCTGGAACTTTATTAACACTTGCAAGCGAGTTGGCAAGTTGACAAAACCAACCAGTGGTAAAAAAAGAAAAAGACGCAGGACGACTCCCTGACAGGCTAAGGCTATTTCCCTCAGATCAAAATCCTTCACATGATTTTTCCTTTTTGGTTGTAAGCCTCCGGTCCCAACACTCAGCCTGACACCTACTTGGAGAGTAACACAGTAGAGCGCTAATGTGTGTAAGACTGTATATGCAGGTTTTTGTTCAAACAAAGTCTGGGAGGCTTTAAACCACAGGAGTCATTTAAGGTAAACGGGAAGTGTTGTTGTGATTATTCTACCCTGGTACTGTTCAATACACGTCTGCGTGGGAGGCTTTACCACAGAAGTCGTTTAAGGTAAAGGGGAAGTTTTACCTTACTCGACCCTGGTACTAGTGGGACCCGCTGCGTAAGCTGGTGCTAGTTTTATCAAGTCACTGAACAATACGGCTTAATCTAATGGATCAAGTCTGCAACAGTATGACGTTAAATAGTGATTAGCATGGTTCTATACTCAGCTGACGTGACGCTGGGTAAGTGGGTCACTTGCACCATCGTCGAAATACTGGACTTATTCACAATTTGATGGATGATGAGTCCGAAATTAAAGCTCGAGGATAAAGTCTCTAGGTCGCGGCCTGATGTTTGGAGGTAATTAACTACCCAGTGATTAGGTTTTACACTCGCAATATCTGGCCGTTCAGAATTAATTCATTCCGAATGAACATTTAGAAACGAATTGGAGACTCAAATAATTGAAGTGGCCTTTCGGAGGTAATTAGTTTACACGTCCAAACGTAAAATGGGAAGAAAGTCGTTTCTGACTTGCGCAGCGGCCTTATTTCCGTGTCCCGCAGCACAAACACGGCATACGTGTTTTTCAAATCTTCGCAACAACAACAACAACAAGTCATCATCCCACTCTCGAGTCACATCCCTGCACAGACCACTCAGTCTGCCCCTGCCTCCTCGGGAGATGTTAAATGGGAACCTTGGGACGACCCTATTCTAAACCCTAACCACCACACCTAACCCGTTTTAAATGTCAACTTCAATGGGGTGACATCAGAGATGGGTCGTTCTAAGCATCCCACTTAGCATTTACCGTTACCCTACCTCCTTGGATCACGAGACAACAGTGCTGAATGGAAGCGGAACTTTCAAATGACACGCTCGTCCACCACGGAACTGTGCACTCTTATGGAAGGTGTCATGGGTCCTGAGGATGTGACTGTGCAAGCGGCTGTACGCCTGATGATGTGTGTGTGTGTGTTTAGTTTATTTCTTCGCACCAAGGAAGTGATAAAAAAACTAAAGTATATACAAGAAAGAAACATTGCAGGGATTGTGCAGAATCACTCCCCATCTTCCGCCGGAGACTGAAGACCAATCTCTTCAGGATACACCTTAACTGTTCCTCTTCCATCTACTAACCCCCCCTGTACTGTTTCTCCTGTGTAATAATAATCATTTTAAAAAGGGTTATATATCATTTTTAAAATATAATATAATTTTTTATATAGAATTGTTTTTATAGAATTTTTAAAATCCTTCTTCTAGCACGACGACTGCCAATGGACCCTGGCCTGAGCATAGGTTACTTTTTCCTGCTATGAATGGTGGATATGATGACTCACTTACTTAGTGAAATGTATTTGTTGTAAGTCGCTTGGGAATAAGGCGTCTGTTCGGTGCCAAAATGTCAATGTTGTGCAGGAGAGGTAAGAACCCCCAAAGGGCTTATAGTAAGAACCTCCCCTCTAGGATTTACAATTGATCCTAATACTGTGGAGAATTGTTTTCTTAGCATGAAGAGATAAAAGAAGATGTGTGTGTCAATTGTTTTGTAAGCCCTGGGAAGCTGTGTAACAGTACACGCACATTAGAAACTTGCTTATATTTTCCTATCGAACCGTTTATCAATGGTACAAACCAGCACTTACTTTTGGAAATACATGTCATTCAAAACTATCACTCTATTCTATTTATATGACAGTGTTTTATTCAAAAATTGTATTTATTCTATATTAACAGAATATGCATGTCAAAACGTAGTCAGTCATAGTGAGTGGGACACACTACATTTCTTATTTACCAATCAGAACATTGGTCCATGGTCAGGCTAGGGGAAATTCCAAATTGATATTATGTCCTCCAGCAAAGATGTCAATACTGTGCCTATCAAGCCCTGTGGTTAATTAATAAAGCAATAAAGCACCACGCCATGCTACAGGTCAATCAATCATCTAACACTCATCCTAATTGCCCGCAGCGTGTCAACGTGAAGAACAGATCTCTCCTGCTATAATCTGTTTGTGTGTGGTGGAACGAGCGTCCCACTGCTGTAGGACTGCAGAGTCACTCCCCATCTCCCGCCGTAGACTGAAGATCCATCTTATTCTGGCTACATCTTAACTGTCCCTCCTGAGACATCGACATCCCCTCTACCCAGTGGTGTAGTCTACGTGATACGCAGGACTACGCCGTATACCCACTAGGAAAGGCCAAGGATTTGCGTATACCCACTAGAAAATGCGCGAGGATACGTAACGGCGTTTTGTGACAGAACTTTCACTTTCATTCATAAAATTCACCCCGTAGACCTGTGTTACGAAGCACTTACTTCGAACTTTCTGACATGTTTGTTATCACATAACCAGTCGTTCAGAATGCTAGTCTCAGTATTTCCCCTACAGAGCCTTGGGGTGGGCGGGCCGCGAATTTGCGAAACCTAGGATGGTAGGGGGAGGCAGGGCAATACCGCTACCTGATTGGTTGGCGAAGCACTCCCTCATTTCGCCAGCCAGCTGGACTGAAAAAATCAGGTGTAGTGCTGAGGCACAAATATGTACATTTCAAGCCTGCAAACTGCGACACTTTAAATAAATGTGCAATAACACTATTGTGCAATATGACAACCCTAGTCGTCTATCTGTACAGTATAGTATAGTGGATAGTGTACATAGCCTTTATTTATGTAAACCAGCTCCTTCCCTTCTTGTGATTTTTTTAAAAGTGTTTTTTCCCCTTTCCTAACACCAGGGGAGCCACCCCTCCTAAATTTCGTTGTTTGGTACCTGTACTGTAGCAATGACAATAAAGACGATTCATTCATTCATTCATTCATTCATTCATTCATTCAAGTGTCTGATTATAGTTTCATGGTGTGAATAATAGTGTCAAAGAACTAGCAAGCTAGCTAGCTAGCTCAGAGGTGATTAGATGAGCTAGTCTGCTGCACACATGCCAGCTAAAGAGCTAACTGGAGGCACTTTATTATTTTACTTAAAGTAGATATACAATCTTTCTTATTCTGCTAGAATTGGGCTTTATGGTAATACCATAATGGCATATTTACAGTACATGGACAGTGGATTGAAGCATTGGAACAAACCCTCACTCATTGGAAATGTCTGTTTTTTGTAGTTGGACATACGATTTTCTTACAGGTGAGAGAGTAATTAAAGACAGTATCTGACTCTATTGCCCACAGCAACCCAATATTCAATTAGAATGATGTTATGATTTTATATGAATTCAATGTATACCTCTTATTAAATTATAAATACTCTGGTTGTTATATTTGCCTTTTGGGTGACAGCAAAAGAGGGAGAGAGGAGGATAGAGAGGGAGAGAAGGAGAGAGAGCAGGATGGTGTCGGCACACCAGAGAGAGAGAGAGCAAGAACCAGGTGAGAAAGTGGACATGTAGTCAAGACCACGTAAGTAGCCTTGAGAACCGATGGTTCTCGAGCCTAACGGCCCTTAGGGGGCAGGAGCCTATCTCCTGTTTCTGTAGCGTGAGGCAGCTTGATGTACAAGTACAGTCCATGCCACCCCCCCCCCCAAGGCAGCAAACACTGGTGTAGATGCATACTGTATGCATAAGTGAGTGTGGTGGTGCGTATGGGGTGTCGCTACGGGACAGGTGTCGCTCTGACTGGGAGGGCAAAATCACAGTATACCCACTAGAAAAAACTAGACTACACCACTGCCTCTACCGCCCTGTACAGTTTCTCTACTGTTAATATAATATATATATATATATATATATTATATATATATACAGTATATATATTATTAAATGTTTTCCTTCTTTTAGCATTACAACGGCCAATGGCCCCTGGCCTGAGCATAGATTACTTTTTCTTGCTATGACGGGTGGATAGATGATTCACTTACTTAGTCAAATGTATTTGTTGTAAGTAGCTTTGGATAAAGCCTTCTGTTAAATGGTAAATGGTAAATGGACTGACTCATATAGCGCCTTATTCCCCAATTGTAGCGACTTACAATTAAAGTTACGATTCGTCCCTGGAGTTCGAATCCCTGGAGTAAAGTAACAGTTTGTAAATAAATAGTAGCATTTTTTTTTCTTACGCACAAAACATGTACCGAAACTGAACCGAAACCGTGACCCAAAGACCGAGGTTCATACCGAACCGTGGGCCAACTGAACCGTTACAGCCCTACTATGCCACCACTACCCCACACTAGGCTACCACTACCCCCACACTAGGCCACCACTACCCCACACTAGGCCACCACTACCCCACACTAGACCACCACTACCCCCACACTAGGCCACCACTACCCCACACTAGGCCACCACTACCCCCACACTAGGCCACCACTACCCCACACTAGGCCACCACTACCCCACACTAGGCCACCACTACCCCACACTAGGCCACCACTACCACACACTAGGCCACACCACTACCCCACACTAGGCCACACCACTACCCCACACTAGACCACCACTACCCCCACACTAGGCCACCACTACCTCACACTAGGCCACCACTACCACACACTAGGCCACACCACTACCCCACACTAGGCCACCACTGCCCCACACCAGACCATCACTACCCCACACTAGGCCACCACTACCCCACTTGTCTTGTTGTGTCAGACCGCCTCTGTAGCTCACGGCACGTTGACACACATGAGTATATTAGGACGTGGTGGAGGTTTCACGTGTGGCTTGCCTGTGCATTCTTTTAATGGCATCATTTCTATGACTGCCATGCTAGAAGGTTGTTGACAACTAGACAGTGAAACCTCTAATGACTGCTCTGATTGGGGGCAGTGCCTGCAGTGTTGTCTTGGCATGTAGGTCACCAGCACCATACAGAATGTGATGGGATAAATTATTTCAGAAACAACAGATTAACAGGAGTTAATCAAGGCTAAGTCTTTAAGATGTGACATAAAGGTCGGAGGTCAATAGCTTACTGTTCGTCACAGTTTTATGGAGAATCTTAAATCTCTTCTGCTTACCCACCAAGAGTGAATGTCTGTGTTCAATGTTGGACCTAATTTTCCACTTATTTGGAGCGTTGTAGGCTCATCCACAGACTTTTAGCGGTCATATTTCCATTCTTGGAACATTCTTTTGCTGGCTCAGCCGGCTAGCATTTAGCCAGTGTATATGAATGGGATAGTCTGTACTCTATATGTACGACTACTTACTCCATAAGAAATTCTACAGCCTCATATCTTTGTGGGCTTAACACACGTCAATATGCAAACAATTGGGTATTTCCACTATTACAAGTGTAAATGTATATTATCTTTTAGAACACTTCCTGTTTTGCCGTCAGTTTGGAACTCACTTTTTTATTACAGCCGTAACACAGTGGGGCCTTATTTATAAAACTGCGGAGTAGTGACGTGAAAAGGTTGCGTACGGACGAAAATCATATACTAAAATCATGTTTTTTTTGTGTGTGAACTCCAGGGAACTCTTCATATATAATACGAGAGAGACCATATTTTTGATTTATTTTTACACAATGATATTCATTTGATATTCAAAGTGTTTCTCGAGGTTCATCCTTCTGCCATCGGAGTCGCAGTTGCTAATTTCTCTGGTTTATGTGCGTACGCATGGGTCAAAGTGTCTGTGGAGGACTGCACATTCTTCCAGTCAAGTTAGTTTTTTTATAAGTCCCAAAGTTTGCTTAGAAAGTGGCATAAGCCTTCTTTTATGCGTATGCAACGTTTTTAAACGAGGCCCCTAAACTATGGCTCCCTGGTCCCTAGCAATCCTTATTGCTCCCACTAGAGGGCAGTACAATACTTGATGTTGTCAGCGTGTCAGAGAGAATTTATTCATTGGCAATTTGCTCATCAGTATTTCCCAACATTCACCTTGGGCCGAATCCTAACTTGAGATCTGTGTGCATTTAAAAGGAGAGTAACAGGATGGCAACGCTGTCTCTACACACCTGTCCCTTTGCGAAGAAATTAGGCAGGTACTTCATGGCGTTGCTACGTAGGCAGGCGATGTTCTGGTAGCCGCCCTGTTCAGCCGCACGCAGGGAGCGGATACGGTCTTGCACGTAATCTGACACCTTCACACGGATCTCCAGGCCCAGGATCAACTGGTCAGGGAAGAGTGGAGATAACTCCACTAGGGGGGAGAGATTGAGAGAGAGATTGAAAGAGAGAGAGAGATTGAGAGAGAGAGAGAGAGAGAGAGAGAGAGAGAGAGAGAGAGAGAGAGAGAGAGAGACAGAGAGAGAGATTGAGAGAGAGTCAATTTGACCTGGGGTGTATGCCATCAACGTCGCTAAAGGAAAATCCAGGCTTTTTTTGACAACAACATCTGTACTTATGTACATAAAATAAATGTATGTATACAAAGATACATTTCTAGCACTGTTAATCATAATGAGAACGAGGAAGGAGTAGATTTGCTGTAGCCTATTTCATGTGTTGTCTCTTGACTGTGGTGTGTCTGATGGTTTATATTGGAGCTGCCCCTTTGGAAGGTGTCCTCAGACCTCATTAGGACTGGCAAATGTAGGGTTCAATTAATTGCAAAACTACATACAGAGGGCATAGGGATCCACATGTGAAACCCAAAGCCATACCTAGAAGACCCCCGTATCCACATCCGATGTCTGCAAACTCCACCCGAGAAGAGCCTGTATCCGGGTACAGATGAGACCAGTCCATATCCTCTGGACAAACAGGACTGAAGGAGTGTCACAGGGAAAGAAGACATCAAGTCAAGTGTGTATCAGACCTCCCAACATCATCCAGCTATCTTACTTTTGTAATTAAAAGAGCTATCAGTGATTTCTGCATGCAGGTTTTACCTACAAAATGCAAATAATGGAGAAAATGCATTTTCACATGCAAATAGTACTGCATTTCTATGAGCTATCTGTTGGATCAAGGAATTACATTGCATACGAGCAGCATTACTTTTTCAAGACGTGATTTCAAGCTAAACACATTTGCTTTATCTTTTTTCATCTTTCATCTCATTTAATTTTTCACCTCTCTCATCAAAATCACTAACAATAAGCCTTCAGTAAGTCCTTATTGCTTTGTGGTGATAAGGTACACCACTTATTCTCTCAAAGGTATTTAGAAGTCATATTAATCATAATATAATAAAGCAATATATTAGATTGTTTTAAAATGTACTTAAAACATCACTGATAGTTGCATCTAGCGACTGACTCAGTGAGGAAACTCACTATTCAAACGTGTGGTCAGCCATGGGGTTGGAGTGGGCTCGCTGCCTGTAAAAGCGCTTCTGAGGCATCGACACACTCATCTTGCATCAGTTCAGTTGAGCAGCAACAACAACTGTTATTGTCAAATTGGTTCAATCGATAAGACAGTTAAGTTGATCATGCAATACTGTTATCAACAACTTCCATGCAGTCACTCGCTACCCCACGCTTCTTCACTAGTCGCACTCTTTTGACGTCGTGCTACGTAAGGCTTAATGGTGAGTTTTGATTGGTTGTGCTACTATCAGGGCGTGTCGTGACGTCTGGATAGATTGTTGCCGGTGACCGAACCCGGAAAAGTGGGAAACCCTGGTAGGGTGGGAAAATCCAGTACCTACACCGGGCTCGTGAGAGAGGGTATATCTGTTGCGGCGCGCAGAGCAAATGCAATGTACAAGACCTGGAACTTTACCGTACGATTTAACACCATTAATTTAATCATTAGTAATATTATTATAAAGAGGCTGGATATAAACCTAAACCTTCTGTATCAAAAACGGTGATTGTCCCCATAATCTCCCCAATAACCTATATCAGAAGTTTTTTTTTTTTTTTTTTTACTACTGTGTTTGTAATTTAGCGAGATTAATGTTTAGATACAATTATTTACAAAATTGTGTCCCCCAAGGCCCACTTCCATAAATGCAAGAGTTTCCCAGTTAAGTGGGAGACTATTATCTTGATGAATCTGTTTTTATTTGATCCATAAATTGATATGTTACAATAATATGTCCATTCATATCCTTGATATTTCCCCCAGGAACTGCCTTGTTGATAATCGCTGACCAGGTCCTGTCGCCATCTGTCGGTTATTATTATGAGTTAACACCAAATTATCTACCCATGCCATTATTTTGCGTTCCATACAGTATAGGCCAAGAGAATGATATCTCCCTGTAGTTCAGAGCCTGCTTAGTAGAGTGTTCATGAAGTTGCTGTCACCAACACAGAGGGAGAGGCCATAACAATGGCTAGTGCAATTGTTTTGTTACTCACCCGTAGGCCTATTGGAACAGCTCGGATCGATCCCATGTCACACCCAATCACTCCAGGAAGTTATTAGAAATTAATCTAATCCTCCTAACTCTCACCAATACCATACCGTGTCTTATTGAAGCAGGGCAGCAATTCCCAGGACCCAGTCCTAGAGACACTAGGCACTGTGCATGAAAACATCATATAGCCTATATTGTTCATAATACTTATTTCAAAATAACAATGTCAAAGAGGGGTATAACGGAGTTCCAAAATAAAGCCATAACATCACATAGGGTTTACCATGATGTACAGGTTTCTTTATTGCAGAAGATGAATTGTACTTTTGGAATTTCACTTACCAGTGATATAGTCGTATATCTCTTTGTTTTAAATTGTTTTATTGCACTTTTTTGCTTTTATTCTTAACAGGTTTTTTCCAAACTGCTTAGTGCAGGGACATTCAAGGTGTGGTGACAGAAGATGACTTCTGCCTGTCTCTCTGTCAAAGACACACACCTCATGAGAGAAAAGGGATGGGGGGGGGACACAGAGGTGGAATGAATTGGGGGAGGGGAAGCAGAGAAGGTGCATTATTTTTGGTGGCATGGGGGTCAGGGTGGATGTAAGAAAATGTTCGATTTTCATCATTTTTCTCCTTATCACGTTCTCTATTATAAAATCAAAATCAGTAACAATACTTGCATTTTTTTTTCTTCTTTTTTTTTTGTTGAAAAAACAACAGGATTAATGACAATGCTCGTGTGTAATTCAGCTGGCGAAAGAAAAGCCCTCCAGCTTTTTAAAACCCAAGCTGTTTTCTTTTTTGTTCAATTTTTCTTATTAATTGGTTTCGTCCTACAGTCTTGTGTCTGTAACTTCGGCGTTTTTAATCGTGTCGCTCTCCCTCCCTCCCTCCCTCCCTCCCCTCGTGTCTCATGTGAGGGGGAGGGGGGGGTTTCAGAAGCAGGATGTCTGCGTCCATGCCCTTGTGTTTGTTCCCTCTCTCACCCTGTCACGTGTTTGGGCTCAGGGAAACAGTCAGAGCGGGTGGGGGGGGGGGTGAGGCCAGGGGCAAATGGTGAGAGTCATTAGTTTTTTTGGGGGGGGAGATTGTATGTGTGTGTGTGCGGGGGAGGGTTGTTGGCTGTTGGCCACATCTTCCTCCCCCCCCCCCCCGCTTACCCTTCATCATAACCAAAGCTCTCTGCCCCTAGCCCCCTGACCCCCTCCTCCTCCGCGCAGCACGGTCTCATACGGTGGTCACCCTCATGACCACCTCGCGGGCGGTGGTGGCGCTGATGCGCGGGTCTCCGGGCCGCAGCTGACTGAGGATGTGCAGGATGGTGTAGCCACAGTGGTGGTTGAGAATAGTCCTAACGCGCTGGCCCGTCCGCCCCCCCCTGTCCGCTCCGGATGAGCCGTGGGGGGGGTTCCTTCCTCCGCGCCCCCCCCCTTTGCTGGAGCTGATGGGGTCCCCGAGGTCCTTGGCTTTCTCGTAGTTCAGTACTTTCCACTGCTGGTTCACCGCCTGCCAGCGCTTGAAGATCCGGTAAACAGACGATCCTTCATGGATTATGAGGCCTGGACAAGAGCCAGACAGAGGACGAGAGAGAAAGGGAGAAAGAGGGAGAGAGAAGCAGGATACATTAGTGGAGGTAGAGAGGGAGAGTGAAGAGGCGTAGGAGAGAGATGGAGGAGGGGTGTAGACAGATAGGTATGATATTGGAAAGTGTGGCTCAGTCGACGGAGAAAAGAGGAACACATAAAAGACAACGAGAGAGAGAGAGTACAGTAAGAATACACTCTGGGAAAAACAATTTGAAGAAGAAATTATTGTTGACCACCTCTGCTGCACAAGCGGGCTGTAAATATTTAAAGAGGTTCAGAAAGAGTCTCAGGCTCAAGGCTCTCAGCGCTGTACATTTGCAGGGCAAACATATCGCACAGGCCGTGGCCTCACCAAGGGTACAAAAACAAACAGAAACCAACCAAAACAAACTACTCATGCTGCACAGATGCTCACTCTCTGTGTCTCTCTCTCTCTCTCTCTCTCTCTCTCTCTCTCTCTCTCTCTCTCTCTCGCACTCTCTCTCTCTGTCTCTCCCACTCTCTCTCTCTGTCTCTCTCTCTCTCTCTCTGTCTCTCTCTCTTTCTCTCTCTCTTACTCTCTTAATCTCTCTCTCTAGAGAGAGAAAGAGAGAGAGAGAGGTAGACAAGGTATTCCATTATGTTATGCAGTGTTATACAACAGTTAGTTCCGACCAAGTAATTTGATTGGACGAGAGGCATTCCATGAGTGCTGATATGCAGTATAACAGCACTGGGACTGGGGATGTATCACTCCGCCGCACAGATGTTCTACTAAATGACCGTTAATTAGACTACATGTTTGTGTTCACGTTACTAGGCAACCGTCCATTTGAAGTTCAGTTTTTATGATTAAATAAGTAAACAAACAAATCATAATCTGTTGTCGCTTATTACTGTTAACTAATAAATCTGCGCTGTAGAACTGTTGTATAAAAGCAATATCACACTCGAGGTCGTGCTGTTATACTGAATATCAGCACGGCTGTGATCGTCTTCGGTACTCGGCCTGCGGCCTCGTACCTATGACCGAATCACAGCCGTGCTGATATTCAGTATAACAGCACGACCTTGAGTGTGATATTGCTTAATTACGTTCAGGTCAGCCACTGTAGTCTCACTGTCAGGAGGTCCTGGAAAGATGCAAATAAGTCTGACCAACTACTGATGATGAATATGCGCCTATGACAGCCAGCATGTTTTCCTCAAAACTTAGTCCGTCTTTCACACATTTACCATTCAACATTCAAATGGTGTCCATGTGTGTCTTTCTTGTCTTGTCTAGACTTACAGTATGATGTGGCCACCCCGAAAAACTGCATATCCTTAAGATTTTCAATCCAACTCTAATTTAATCTAATGTATTCAAACCTCTCGTCACACTGATTAAGAATACAGAGTAGGGGGCGCTTGGTGGCATAGCACACTAAGGCGTCAGCCATGTAACCGCAGGGTCCCCGTTTCGATTCCGTCGACATATCCTGCACGTCATCCCTCCTCTTTCTCACCCATCCCTCCTCCTGTCAATCTCTACTGTCTCTATCTCAATAAAGCAGAAATGCCCTAAAAACATATGAAGAAAAAAAAGAACTCTGATATCTCACCTATGCACACTATGTCCATGAAGCCGTACATGCCGTAGCAGATCTGGAAGAGCAGGTCCTGGCGCTGCCACTTGGCAGAGGGGCTGAGGGAGGACCAGACCAGCCAAGAGATGCTGGCGATGAGGAACAGAGAGCCAAGGATGATGGCAGCGATCTGCACCTTCTCTATCACCGTCAGAGAGATGGCCTGCCACTTGGGGGGGAGGGAGGGGGGAGGGGGGAGGGGGGAGGAGATAAACACGTGGAGATGGATGTCAGTGTCACAAACGCTACAAAGAAGAGTGTACAATTACTTTAAAAGGAAAAAAAGGCAGACAGACAGACACATGCACGCACACACACACACACACACAATATATACCTGCAGAGGGTTCTTGGTACTGATGGCCAGGACCTGGTACTTAAAGTAGCACAGTTCACAGCTCCAGGAGCCTCTCTCACTGATCCAGCGGATGAGGCAGGGCTGGTGGGTACAGCGCACCGAGCCGCAACAGCGACAGGGGCTCAGCAGCTCTCCCTGCAGGACACAGAGAGCAACGACATTCAGAGAAGGCTTCAGACCAACCAGACCAGCAGGCTTCTTCTCCTAGTTCTGAATCATGCATCTACTACAAGGATGGGCAACTCCGTTTTTTCGGTCAGTAGTTATCAAATCAGTCTGAGGGGGGAAAGGAAATGTTTGGTGAGTCAGAATATGCAGGAAGGAACTCTGATGCAATGCAATTAGGAAGACAATGCAATTAGGAACACGCCCCTGGGAAATACAACGTTGCAATGCAATTCTCTGTCAATATCATTGAGGTAAACTTCATTGAGTGATTATATAACTGCTACTGGGGACAACATCAAACAATATTCCTTTTACTGCTATCTGAAAGCTGCTCGAGCCGATTGGCTGAATCCTACGGGACAACGACGGCAAACGAGATCCGTCATAAACAAGATCAATGTCATGTCATCGCCACTGGCTGAGGGTCAAGGGTTACGGTCAAGGCACTGATCCCATCATCTGGTCTTTTATCCCCCCTCCATTATGTCCTGTCGTCGTTATTTATTTCGGTAAAGAAAGGACGGGCCCAGGGAAAACACATCTCCATGGTAATAAGATGATATGAATGTGCCAGGATGGATAGCGCACTTTAACATAATACAAAATGGAGTCCGGTGATTGTACACACTCCAGAGGTGACTGATATGGTGTGATGGAAGCGGGTGTGTTTAGAAAGAGGGCCATAAATGTCAGTCGGTAAGTACGGAGGGGGCATTATCGTAAGTACATAATAATGGTTGGAGGACACTACACAGTACACATTCACTGACAAAGAATAGCCTACTCCTCGAATACTAAGCACGCATGCCACATGTTATGGTCATGGATTGTTCATGGCAACAACTGGTTAGTGGTACATGATTTGTGGAGGAACGATTGTTAATGGTTTTGGGTAGAAATACCCCCACACGGAAATGGTCGACACCATCCCCCCGGTAAAAATATCAGTATATATCAGTATTTGTTGCAATGATAATTCTGAGATAGTCTAGAGAGAGCATCACCGTACTTAATCACTGGTATGGTACTTAGCTATGGTTTGTTTGTGTTTGAAGGCAGGAACCTGGTGCCTGGAAAGGGATAAGGAGGGGAGATAGAGAGCGGCGAGGGCTGGGGAGGATTACCGACTAAATGCAACGGAGATAATGAATGAAAAGAGAGTACCAGAGAGGAGTGTGTGGGAATAAGCCTGTATGTTTTAGTAAATGCCCTCATTACCACAGTGATAATGATTCCGCGTGTGTCTCCCCGTTGCTGTTGTTCTTGCTCTTTTCTAAATGCCTAAAGTGCAAACAGCTTTATCTTTTCATCCCCCCCCCACCCCCCCTCACTCACTTCCTCACTGTTTCCCCTTCCCATTGTTTCTCTTACACCCCCCCCGCTCTCATCTCCATCTCTCCTCTCTTAGCAAGCTGATGCTGTGGTGAGTACAGTTAAAGCTCGCTCCGTTTTTTTGGGCTGTGTGTGTGTGTGTGTGTGGGTGTGCGTGTGTGTGTGCTTGTGCGTGTGCATGAGTGCGTGTGTGTGTGTGTGTGTGTGTGTGTGTGTGTGTGTGTGTGCGTGTGTGTTCAGATTCCAGATAGCCACAGGGCTGCTGTGGAGAGGGAGAGGAGACGAGTGGGGAGAGAGAAGAAGGGGGGGACGGGTGAGGGGAGGGAGGGGAGGGAGGGAGGGAGGGGAGGGGAGGGAGGGGTGGTTCGGTGAGTCAGCGCACACGTCTCCCTGCCTGTTTGCTGTTGTGGCATGGCTATCCAGGAAGCCGGCGGCTTGTGTCGCTTACGATGTAAACCCTACTATTACACTCACTCTAAAAACACACACTCCAGCATTTAACTGGTGCATTTTCAATGGGCATACTTAATATAGAGGAATCACTGTGCTGGTACTTAGGGAATTACTTCCACTTTCATACGCCAACTTGAGACTCATTTCTCTCATTCCCCTCTCTCTCTCTCTCTCTCTCTCTCTCTCTCTCTCTCTCTCTCTCTCTCTCTCTCTCTCTCTCTCTCTCTCTCTCTCTCTCTCTCTCTCTCTCTCTCTCTCTCTCTCTCTCTCTCTCTCTCTCTCTCTCTCTCTCTCTCTCTCTCTCTCTCTCTCTCTCTCTCTCTCTCTCTCCTCGCCTCTTTATTGAATGGTGGTATTGAACAATAACAAGTTACCGTACCTGAAAATATGATCTGAATTCCACAACCACATAGCAAGCTGTAGCACATTCCAGGTAAATGATAGCTCGTTCTCTGGTGTTCCAAAAACAGCCAAATAAGCCTGAATATAATGATGTCATTCATCAACAATCAGAACAGCAGGAGAGGCTGGTGGAGGTAGAAATCGGAGGACAGGCTCATTGTAAATGCACGGAATGGAATGAGGAACGATATCAAACACACATTCCATTCCATGCATTACAATGAGCCCGTCCTCCGATTTCTACCTCCACCAGCCTCCCCCTGCAGTACAGTATATACAGTATACATATCTTATTATCAGGGATATGGGGGAATATGGGTGTTACAAGGAATGCGTGAGAATGTGAGTGACTGAGTAACCGAATATGCCGTTGTGTAATCATAGGTGGGACAGATATTTGATTCCCCAAACACGCGGATTGCCCATCACAACAACGTTACATAAATAGGCTTTGTTTTGGGGCGTATAAATATCCATGCAAAAGTGGATGCTTCAGCTAGCACGGACTGAAGGGACTAGGGCTAGACAGTAGCAGCGGCCACATCAGATGGACTAATTCAAGGGTAAGCCAATCTCCTCCTCGGGCGTATTACCGTTATAAATCAGATAAAGTGGACAGCTAAGGAACCGATGATGCCTTTATGAAAGGGATATCATTGAGACGCACAGGTGAACCTGGGATATGGCACGATAATTCGAAGCTACAGAGCAATCAGGGAAACAATTACCGTTGTCATTATGAATGCAATCCTGCCGTGTATCACCTGGGGAGCCGATGATGAGCCCCGTGCATATCCGAGAGGGGGTAGTGTCAATGTTATGACTATCAAATGCTGCAGCGGTCAGATAAACCGATGGTGTTATTATAAATTAGGTAGCTATGGTGCATATAGCATGTATTACATTAGATTAGATTAGATTAGATTCAACTTTATTGTCATCGCAGAGAACAAGTACCCCAGACAACGAAATGCAGTTTAGCATCAAACCAGAAGTATCAAACCAAATAGTTATATCATATAAAACATGATAGTGATAAGTGATAGGTACAGTATGGCAAGTACGGTAGTTAGAGGTATATAACAAGATAGTTGTGTGTATGTTAGTGTATGGTATGCTAGGGCAAGGAAGAGCAATGGTTACGGTAAAGAGGGAGAGAGAGAGAGAGAGAGAGGTGAGGTGAGGGAGAGGGGTGAGGGAAAGAGAGAGAGAGAGAGAGTGGGAGGGGGGGCGGTTTCATGACACATTGGATGACAAATCCAAACTGTCCATCTCCCAGTCTGGGGTTAACGGTGTCAACGGGACATCAACCCTGAACCGGCGCTCCGGAGGGCCGGGCGAGCATGAATATTTCATGGTTCCTGACAAGGTGGCTAATTGTGTTGGTGGAGGTAAATGTCAAACACCGGGGAGGACGGGCCGTCACCTGTTGAGACACTTAACCTGTGAAATCTAGAAGGAGAATCTAGGGAGAATATTTCAGAAAATATGACAGGGGGGGGAGAAATATGATAATTTTTAAAAACTTTTACTTATTGTGCTGTTTATTAATCCGCACAGCGTGGATTTTTACCCACCTTTCTTTTTTCGTTTCCTTTTCTCTTTTTTTTTTATTCCTCTCTCTCTCTCTCTCTCTCCCCTTTGTCTCTTTCCCCTCCCCCACTCTCTTTCCCCATCTCCTATCATCTCTCACACAGACACAGACACACACACACACACACACACACACACACACACACAGACGCACAGACACACACACAGACACACACACACACACACACACACACACACACACACACACACACACACACACAGACATACACGTGTTTGTGGATATGTTCACAATTACACAGAGTTACTGCTCCCTGAAACACCAGACGGTGGGGTGACAGAAAGGTTGTTATTGTCTGGTCTCAGACACGATTTACAACATTTCCATCTGACAAGACAGACAGCATGAAAAAACACAATAAATGTATTCATGCACAAGGTGATCAGACTCATCCAAATGGTAAAATACCAATTTCTCAATCGCCTCTGTTTAGAAGAAGTGCACACAGGTTTTGAAAGGCTTGGCAGCAATATCAGTATATGATTGTGTAGCCTTTGTGTTAGCTTTCATACCTGTGGGTTTCGTGGCACAATCACAATTATTCCTAGATCAAAAACAGCAAGATAACCAGTGCAATCAATAGGTCAATATCTCAACATCTCCTTTCCTTGCATGTAGGACAGTTGTTGTCCATGTTAAAGACAATCCACTGTGGGCACTGTAGGTTCCCCCGTCTCTCCAGAGATGTTAGAAGAATGTCAGAATATGCCTACAGTCCAATGCCTTACACATCAGCACCCTCGCACAGAGCACAGAGCCTCGGTATACACACTAGCACACCACCTCACAGCAGACCATAGAGTTAGTTCGCCTTTTAAAGGATATTCTCGGGAACCATACTTGTTCAAACTTTCATGTACGATAACACTCGACCTCTTCTACTTTTGACCACTATTTTTTCTTTTTCTTTTACCTCCCTCCTATAAGCTCTTCATAGATGTGTCAGCCTAAATGAAAGGATTTGGCCCATTTCATATATACATGTAAAGGTCTTTATTTAATAAGGATTATCACTCCCTGTGCAGAGGTGGGATAATACTTGACTGAGATCTGTGATAGGGTGGTTCGTGCATTATAAACAGCGCTCCCTCTCACAGGCCCGGAATCTTCTTCATTCCTCTCATTCATCTGCACAGTAAATCTCCATTATGACACTCGTATCAATCAACTCCAAGCAATGTTGTCATCTCGGCTCTTCCAATGGACCCACGTGCCTGCTTTCAAAGGACACCACCAAGCCTAATTAAAAGTGTTCAAGGGTTATGTCTAATTTGATTCTCTCCATGTATAGCTGTATTATGGGACATGGTGCAGCAGAGACTGCTCGATAATACCATTGGCATGCCCATAGAACTAGACTAAACATGGACCTTTGTATTGGCTCTTTGACAGTTTTTGTATTATTCAGTTTGCACATCAGCCTTACAGGAAGTGGGAGTTGGTAGATGTAGGCTACCGGTTTCTAAACCAGAAAATATAGACCTAAGAATTGAGGAATGATCTTTATTGGTCTTTTCTTCACCATATTTCACAGAATCTTCCTCAGCTAACTGAAATCGGGCTACACAATGACAACGGTCATTACATAGCTTTACCGGAATGTGTAGCCTGCATATACTTTCCTATCTATTTCAATATCTACAGTATGTCCTGTTGTCACTGCTGGATGCAACAGTGTTGCAAATCATTTGACATTACATTTCTGTTTCCTATGTTATGCCAGTGATGAAATCCTAACAAGATGTTTTTCGACGGCTAAAATCCTCGAGAGAGCCCAGCTGTTACACAGGGTCTGATATTGACAGAGAGTGATGGAGAATAGATCCAGTCATAACAATCAGACAGGGATCTAAATGCTTTTTCTGGGTTAATGTGGTTGGCAACAAGTACAGGCAGAAGCACTTACACAGGCCATACAATATAGGGAGAGAACCGGGGGGCATTACTCATCCATTTCATATGTGGGATAGGTCACAAATCAATGTTGGTACACATGGACATCCTTATTTAGGATTCTGAACAAAGATCCTACTAAAGCTCTCCTTAGGTGTGGCACTGGAGGATCATTCTGTAAGATAACCAAAATATAACTAGCATATATATATATATATATATATATATATATCATATGTGTCCATGATCGGTGAAAGCAATGCAGTGGAATTCCTGCTGTGACCAATCCAATCATGTTAGATCAGTAATAAGACAAAGGAAGGGAGGAGGGAAGGATGTGTTATGAACGTGTTGGAACCGGGCCAAAGCTTCATAGAATCCAACTTATGGTATCATGTGTATCCAGGTCATGACATTTTGTGGAAATGAATGGTTGGACAAGAAATAGCATCCCTTTGTTTTGATGGGTAACATAGCACACCAGTGGACAAAGGAAATCTCAACATGTGTCCGGCATCTTCAGTAACTAATATGGTCCTAACTTTAAGTGGTAAGAAACAATAGGGTGGGTGTAGGATGAATGTTTTCGAACCCTATTCCTCCATGCTACAAGAATTCCCCCGCTCAGGAGCATGTCTAACTTACAAGCCTTGAAGGGCGCTATAAGTAGCAGGGAAGTACAGGGCCAGGGTAAGGATGAAATTGGATTTGAACTCTACATAGATTCAGGAAGTGACTGAAATCAATTCATTTATTGAGAAGAAAGATAGATAATTGAAAAGGAAATTGTTGCATTCATCAATTATTGAACTGGACTTCAATTAGGTAATGTTAATAGGACAAAATTGACCCCCTCAGCCCTGGTGCATGCAGGAGCTATATATGACTGATGCTTACCTGTTCGAGGCCCTGGAAGCAGATACGGCACTGCGGAGAGCTCATCCCACTGGCCAGGCTGCTGAACGACACGGCGTCCAGGCTCGTTTGAAGTTTGGCGTCTTTCTCCTCGAAGGCCAGGCTCCGCGGCCGGGGGTCTGTCCCGTAGTACTCCTCCTCGTCGTCCCGGGTGGAGCAGTCGAACGGAGGCCACCCGCAGCCCCCTACTCCGAGCCCTCGCATGCTGCTTGTTCGTCTGTCTGGGTCTGTATCTGTCTCGGTCCCCCGTCTTGAGCCAGACCGCATCAAAACCAGAACTTTCAGTTCGTTGAAAAACATACGGATCCGATACTTAAACATCATGAGCTACATAGGTGATATTCGGCTTTTGGGGTGAAAGACCGTATCATCAGTAAATGGAGTTGGATCAGTCAGGCATGTCTTCTGCACGATTTGGGAGAGCCAAGACTCAGTCTTTTTGTATTATTATTATTATTATTATTATTATTATTATTATTATTATTATTATTAGGCTATTATTATTAATAGGCCTATTAGGCTATAGTTATTATTGTTATTGTTGTTGTTATTATTATTGTTATTAACCTATTATTATTATTATTATTATTATTATTATTATTATTATTATTATGATTAGCCTACCCAGTCCTATTTGGTTCAAGTGGCCTGCCTGCCTAGCTGGGTTATGGTTATCAAAACAAAATATCAGAGGTGAGGGATATGAAAAGCATGGCTGCCAGCCGAGCACAAATCCCGGTCAATATAAATTCAAATATGACAATGTAAATAGAGTAAGGCTATCACTCTTTGTTACATAGATAGGCTATTGTATCATATGGTTACAGCATGTGTGTAGGCTATTAAGCCAATGCGGAAGTTTTTTCATGGATGGGCAAAAAGGCTGTTTCTTTCGCGATTCAGCGGATGCCTATAGATACAAAACAACAATATGTTTCAGCGTGAGCGATGGTCATAACTCAATGGCAATAAGATCCAACTTAATCGCTTCACGCACATTTTTCGATTCAGTCGCGTTTGGCACGAATCCAAACCTGGAATATATTATAAGAGAAGCTTGGAGCTGTCCGAGGTTCGCAAGGAAAATGTGTTTTTCTATCTCGCTTGCAGAGACGGGGGGACGTCGGAGGGGGCTCAGGAATAATATAAAAACGTTATTAAAAAAACAGATGTCGCTATGGTATCAGTAAATCCACTGACTGAGTCATATTTGGGGTGTTGCTTTCATCTGTTCAGGCCGTATAAAAAAGGCGAGTTTAAAATTAGACGAGATGGCAATCATCTCTTTTGTTTGTCCCTCAGAGGCATGCTATAGCCATCAGATGATCACCCGTGTTTACCCCCTTTTTTTTCCTTACTGTATTTTTTCCGGCTGATAAATACAGAATACGTCCCACACCGTTCCCCCTCCACACAGGTCCGAGAGCCACTTTACAATCCAACGTGTTCGCATTTTAAACAGGATCGGGGGACGAGACACCAAAAATCTGTAGAAAAACACACATCCATTGCATTTCCATGCTGTTTTTTCTGTCTTCCTGCAACGATTCCTGCACAACATAGCCCCTATACCAGGAAGAACGAAGGTGCAGGGATTCAGAACCCCCCGAAAAGACGGAACGAGGCTAAACGATCACATCGTCATCCCAGATCAACTTAACTTAGAAATAACGGGGTCGTTTACAAACAATACGATCACGTCAGTGAAATTCAATCAATAATAATAAACGCTATTTTACATGATGGTGGTAGCGATGAAATTCTTGCTATACTGATAGCCTTATAGCAGATGTTCCCTCCATCTAAATCGATTTTGTCGAGGACGGACAAACGGCGGACCCTATCCGGGGAAAACATTCTATTTGAAACACACACATGTTTATCTTTTATCGTTGTCGTCCCCTCATTTTCTTATGAATTTTGCTTTCCTCCTTGCTGTCTCTCTCGGTTGAGGAGAAAAAAAAATGATCCGCCGTTTTGCTGCGCATTGGCAGAAGCCGCTGTCCGAGGTGCTGATTTCCATGTGACGTGGCGGCCACGTGGTTGTTAGACTATCCCGGGAAATCTGAACGCTGCCTGCGAAGCCTAGGCCTATGCATTCTGCTACGGGACAAGGGAGTGAAGCCATGCAGCCTGCTACGGGACAAGGGACCCAGGGAGTGAGCTGTTGAATGCATTGAATAGAGGTAGGCATACAGGCTTATAATCTTATTAAAACATTATTCGAACAAGGTATAGGTGGCTATTAGCCTATAGGCTGCGCGTTCATTCATTCAATGAGCAGACACCTGACCTCACCTGCAGCATATAGGCTATAGCCTACTACACTATAATGTGATGATGCCCTCTGACACTGAAACGTTGACCTCCACCCATACCTACATCATGTTATTTCTCGCAGTTGAAGTAGCCTATCGGTTGCCAAACAAATCGAACAATTGAAAATAATTCGGTAGGCATGATAAGGAAAGAAAAGAACAGTGCAACAGGGAAAGTCCTAACATAGTTCAAGAACAGTCAGATAAAAAGTCACATGAATATGGAAGTGGAGGATGTGAGAGATTAAAAATCCCAGTATCGCTGCATCTGACCCCCGCTGAGTGGCACCCTGTGTGGAGATCTCCAGGGGGCGGATGCACTGTCGGCTGGATGCTTCTTTCAGCTAAATCGGCTCCACATGAAGCAGCCGAGCGCAAAGAGCCTACACCGATTCGAGCAACCAAGGCCAGGGATACAAATAAAGAATGAATTAAAACTGTTTACAGAAAAAGACTGCTATTTTTGTAAATATAGGCTAGTGGAAAAGAAACATACGCAGGAAATAGGCCTCTAATTATCTAGAGTCTAGACCTAGAAGGTTATGATGGATTTAAAATGTGAAAATATTGAGTTTTTTTTTGTTACCTTTTATATACCCTCGAGTAATCTGTAATGAACCAAAGTAACAATCAGGCCCCACCAGCAGACATTTATGATGTATGAGGCCTTTTTACTCCATTGATATAGCCTACGGTTTACTTACCGTTCTGTCTAGCCGATGCTTTTACAATCGTCAAGGCCAGCTGGGCCCATCCAGTTTACGGGCGCTCTCCATGGTGCTGAAACGAACATCATTACGTCGGAACACGATAACCTCGGTCATAAAAGTCTGATCCACTCCTCAGGTTGTTCTTGTAAAAGACAATGTGTTTTCAATCAAACTTTTGGCATTTAGCAGAGGTCTTTACCCTAAAGTGACTTACAACAGTATTTAAGTAAGTGAATCATCTATCCACCAATCATAGCAGGCAAAAGTAATCTACAGTGTATGCTCGAGCCAGGGGCCAATCGCAGCGTTGTGCTAGAAGAAGAAATTATTATTATTATTATTATTATTATTATTATTATTATTTATTTATTTGTTAAAAATACAAACATCAACAAGACAGCAAACATGTGTACATTAGAATCAAAGAAAAAAACAAAAAACATTTACACAATATCTCCAGCATTGATGGGATGTTCTCCTGTGATTCTGAAAAGACCACTGTAAAAGAGAATGGTGGTTGTGTCACAGGGGCATTGGCAATATTGGCTATTGGTCAAGAGTAAAGCAACGCCATATGTCACACTGGCTATAAATATCTGCTGAAGGATGTGCAGGTTTGTGTCCATCGGTCTATACACTCAAACCACACAAGAACACACAATAGACATAATACATATGTGCACTATCACACTTATGATGCATATAAAGGCTCAGACATACACAGACCACAGACACACACACACATACACACACACACACACACACACACACACACACACACACACACACACACACAGACACGCTGCGCCGCCCCGGCTGAGCAGTCTGTCTCTGTGCACTCAGCCACGTCACCCACACCAAATGCACACAGATTGTGCTGGCAGACAGTGTCTTCAAAAGCACAAAGAGAACTATCCCAGTTCTGCTCCAACTGTCTAGCAGCGGCGTGTTTACAAAAAAAAACATTTATTTTCAGGATTTATTTTCTTGTGTTGGAGAGTTTTCTCGCCTTGAAGATAATCACTCTCACTTTCTTTTGTTACGGAAGGGTCCTTCCGAGTGCACCGGTCGAACCATTGTTTGTCTGTGATTGTGTTTTTCTGTTATCGTAAGGGAAACTGAGTCATAGTGTGATGGTAAAAAATATCACATACCATCCAAACAAAAGTGAAATAGTGTAATCCGAGAGGGCAGATCTTTGCTTTCTCTAAACTGTACTTAAATGGAACAAGAGATAGCTACAATGTCCAGGGCTCTTATGTTCTCCTCACAACTCCTACAGATGAGCTTCTATACAATAAAGATATCATAAGGTTATCGTCCTCCGCCTCTCTCAGACTTAAGATCTTAAGATCATCCTGTGCCTCTGTGCTCTTCAGGCTGACAGGCAGGCTGCAGGCTGCCCGGGCCCTCCTATGTCTCTGCTGGTGGACAGATGGTCACCCCAACTCAGTGCAGCTATCGCTACCGTTGGTACACTCAGCCACTCTGAGTGAAATATACCCCGGCATATGGGCCTGCGTGGCGGGGAGTGTCCTGGCAGAGGGCCCTCTGGAGGGGTAGCAGGCAGGATGGGGCCCTGCCTGCGTTTTGCCTGAGATTCACTGTGGTGATGGAAACTTACTGAGACAAGAGCTTGCCACCTTCTAGAATGCTATTATAGGACAACTTTCCAAGATGGAGGATCATGATGAACAATGTATGTATTTCAGATTGAGATTCAGATTCAATTTAATTGTCCTTGGCACGAGTACAACTACAAAGACAACGAAAGATATGCGGCATCTAGCAGTGCAGTAATGCATAGTGCAAAAGCCATAAAGGTGTGGACAGATACATGTACAGAGTGATATATACAGACAATTGTATGTATTTAGAGGCCAGGTTCAGTCACCGAAGGGTAGTGATGTTCGAGAATGTTCGAGAATCATACCTGGTAAGAAATTCTTGTGTTGTTCCATTTTTGGACCTTTGTTAAGACAGTGTAACAGATGTAAGTGTAACAGTAAGCAAAACTTTGAATGCGAGGCTGTGGCTGACTTTCTCCCCATGCCATTAGGGGGCGCTATTGTAACCCACCACTTTTCCCCAGCAGCTCCTCAACCTCAAAAAGGAAATCCTTCTCATGTTTTTAAGCAGGAGGTGAAGAAGAGTATGCTTTCTAATAAAAAACCACGGGCGTAATCCTGTTCCAGGTGTGACATTCCTGTCATTCACGTTGTACTTGTCCCACTGCCATCAAGGCTCTGTGTTCCATGGATGATTTGCGGAGAGGCCTACTTTCCTGATGTGTCTGATGCTGGTGACAAATCAATTTCCACACCTGGGATTTATTAATGCTCTCATGATGAGCATGCTATACTTCTAACACTATGAGGTGTTGCTTTAACACTCTTAGACAGAATGTGAGTCCCCTCGTAAACACGATGCAATTAATTCTGAGGAGAGGTATGAGGGATGTGGGTGGGGGATGCATTCGCCCCAGTCTCGTTTACAAATAGCCACCAAATAAGGTTTCAAAGGTTTGAAAGTCATGCCATTTTTTACATTGGAGATAAATTGAAAAAGTAATATCTGTGTCTGTGTCTGTGACACCCCCTCCTTCCCTGGACATTTATAATTTAGTCGAGTTGGTAAAAAAATCCAATGTGAGGTTAATTAGTTGGCTTATAATGAACTGAATGCTCTGAGTAAGTAAAAATGTAAAAACACACAGGAATGAATCATTTCAGTAGAGTCACCCATTCTGAATACTTCCTTTGGAATGCAGGGGGGTTTCTCCCAGCGAATCAGAGTGGTGGATGAGCCTAGCAACAGCAGCTCTCCGCCAATCACAGTGCGTTTGGGCGAGCTGGGCGTGGTTTCGAAACGGCCGGTCATCATTTACCACGGGGGCAGAGACATCAGAGCGACACCCATGTTAGATGGAAGTCTTCAATTCTATATGATCATAATAAAATAACGTGTCTCTGGAAGAAAGAAAGTAATCCTAAATTAGTATTATTATTTTGAGAGATAAAAAAAAAGAATTTGATCAAGCACATATTATAATAAGACAGATTCAGATTCCCCCCCCCCACCCCAAAATACTGACTCAGCTTCATCTCATTATAAAAACAAGAGCACGAAAGTAAATGTATGATAGAAACAGCATGCATTACTGGAGAGACACATTCTATTAAGTTCACTCGGAGCGCACGTTAGAAGTTAATTAATGGTGGGGGTATTAAAAGTGGCTTTTAGCGCACTTAGCTCCGCCTTGAAGCGACAGGAAGCGCCTGGCTTCACCAAGAGAGTTGTCAGTGTTTAGAAAAAGTCAAGTCAGGCCTGAAGTTAAATCGAATGATTTGATCGGAGACATCCGCAACAGTTTCTTCCACCCAACCTTCGCATAAACACCCGCGCGAAGTTACTTTGATACTCAGAGGAAGTGGAAAAAGATGATTTCGTTTATGCATTAATCGCAATTTGGGCTAACCTGCTGCAAAACAACAAACGTGGTAAGTATTCTATATCAATAAAAATATTGTAAAATACTTCCATCAAATCTAACCCAGATACGCATTTAATGCAATGTATTCGTGTTAGTTATGACGGCGCATTGTTTTGTTATTTTAATCCAAAATCATAGCAGCAAGTTCAACACTCTCTGCAATCTTATCTGCATTTAATGTATTATAAGCTCTTGATTTTTTGGGGGGGGATTGCCAATGAGCAATATAGGCTACAGTTTTTTACACTTACAAGTTATTGCCACGTCAGGAGACAGAGTGTTTAAAAAGCGTTGGAGAAGTTCTGTGGCCTATCCAGTATCCACTCTGTCCGGTCCGATGAATTAACAAAGAAAGTCAGCTATGGACGAACACCACGTGTTGAGCTCAGGAGCTTTCGTTTTGTTCTGCGTCTTGCCACGAGCCCTATAATAAATGTCTTGATTTTTTTTTAAATTGAAATAGTTTTAAGGTGCTGTTATAGTATATTGGTCATTCCTTTCTGATTGCAAAGTAATGGAGTTGAGCGATTTGTGTTATTACAATAGTGTACAGTTAATAATGATTAATAATGTAATAACACCTATTTAAATCCCTAGAACATGTTAATACGATGTTGTTGCGACAGTCAGTGTTACTGCACACGTTTAGGAGCAACTCAAAGTAGAGGGTTGCCTACATCGATGGCTTTGGCCTAACGAAAATATTTACTTTTCTTCCTGTGTGTTTCTTTCCGGCAATAACATTCTTTCATCTTCTTCTAGATCCTAAAAAAGCTTATGGGCTTTTAAAGTTATCCTATTATAATGTAATACTCTAGCACCAGTTTTAGATGTCTGTGGGGCATTTAGGCCTATAGTTTTGTGTATTAAAGGAGCATTTTGCCTATTTGCCAGATGTGATATGGTTTCTTGGCCTATGGTTGATATACTATGCAGGTGACCACAGCAGGACTGTTTGCGTTAGAGTTTATGATGGCTTTATAGTTTATAATCATAATTTATACAGTAGTTACACTTGACAGATTGCTGACATTGTCCACATAAGCGTTTCTATAGATAATAGATAGACTAACTACGTTTGACTCTCCTTCTGTATCTACGTCCAATAGCGATGGCCCTATGGTTACCTAAAATAATCTAAAATGTAACTTTCTTTCTTTTTCTGTCTCCCTTATCCTCAACTCTTTCCCATCCATGTCTGCAGGGAGCCAGTGCTAAGTGGTTGACCACAGGAATGTCTTGTTGACTGAACTCTTGTCTCGTTGGATATCAGGTCAGATTCCAAACCCATTCTCACACTCACACACACACACACACACACACACACACACACACACACACACACACATACACACACACACACACACTTTCCGACAGCTTCTTCAGCTGTGGAATGCAGAAGTGTGACCCTAGCTAATGAGGCGCAATGCCAGAGAAGGTGATGGGTGGGAGGGAGGGACGGACGGACGGACGGGTCAATGAGCTGGATCTAAGACAGGTGGACCTCCATTTTGGAGAACATGGGGGAGCAGAAAGTGGGTTGGTAGGGACAGACTTAGATCTCTGTAAAAGCACTCGGTACTAATTGCTCTCTCTCTCTCGCCCTCTCTCTCTCTCTTTCTCTCTCTCTGTGTCAATGTGTCTGTCTTTTGTTTATATCATTCCCTGTTCTCCCTGCTGTGTTGCTCTCTGCTCGTCTGTCCGTCCGTCTGTCCGTCTGTCTTGTCTGTGAGACAGGCCATGGCCCACAACAATGGGGTTAAGTATGAGCCAGTGGCAGAGATCGGAGGAGGCGCGTACGGGACAGTGTACAAGGCTCGGGACCCAGAGAGCGGCCAGTTCGTGGCGCTGAAGAGCGTACGTGTGCAGACGGACCAAGATGGCCTCCCCATCTCCACGGTCAGAGAGGTGGCTCTGTTGAAGAGACTGGAGCAGTTCGACCATCCCAATATTGTCAAGTAAGACAATTTTAGTCGGTTAACTTTTATCTAAAAGTTGGGTTGGTTGGGTTGTGTATCCGACACTAATGATTACACGCACACGCAACACACCCTGTGTGCCCCCGTTCTCTCACTAATAACACATTAGATGTGATCATTAACTGTTGTCAACCTTCTCGTTCGCACTTTTCTTCCTCTCCAGGGTCGGTTTTTGTTGTGACTTGTGAAATCTGGCTTTGACATGCCATCTTGTGCAACATTACACCCACACATACGTAACCTAAGACGTCTGTGGAATGCACAAAGGCTCGTTGGTTTTGTCTTTTGAAAAGCAGGTTCTGTAAAAATGTATTGTACTGACTCACCACGGCATATCTCTCGCCTTCAGAACAGGGGTGAATGACTGGGTGGTGTCTGTCTGTTTCTGTACTGTGTGCCGTAGGCTTATGGATGTGTGTGCCACTCTGAGAAATGACCAGGAGACTAAAGTCACGCTGGTGTTTGAGCATGTGGACCAGGATCTCAAGACCTACCTAGAGAAGGCCCCGGCCCCAGGCCTCCCCGCCAGCCGGATCAGGGTAAGAACCGGGGGGCGAAGAGGCCAGGGGGTCAGGGACTGAAATTGAGCCGGGCCGTGTAGGCATACAGGGCTCCCTCAGGTGTCACGTCAACATGGGCTGACCTTCTCAGTCTGGATTGGATGTTGTTGGAAGGATATTCACTTTGACTTGACTGACTGGGCTGGACCGAGGACCCTGGTTGCGCAGGTTAAATGTGTCCTCCTGTGGGTGTTAGGACCTGATGCACCAGCTGCTGTGTGGCCTGGCGTTCCTCCACTCGAACCGCGTGTTGCACCGGGACCTGAAGCCAGAGAACATCCTGGTGACCAGCCGTGGCCAGGTGAAGCTGGCCGACTTTGGACTGGCGAGGATCTACAGCTGCCACATGGCCCTTACACCTGTGGTAAGAACACACACACACACACACACACACGCGCGGTAGCCTAGAGGTTAGAGAGGCCGGCTAGCAATCGGGAGGTCTCTAGTTTGATCCCCGCCTCCAGGAGGGAGCTGCATGTGCCCTTAGGGCACCGACTATGGCTGACCCTGTGTATAAATACCAAATTCCAACAATTGACTGACGAGTTGATTGCATAAACAAATGTGTATATATATATATATACTGAAATTGAGCCAGGCCCTGTAGGCATACAGGGCCCCCAGGTATATTATACAGTATATATGTTACGGTACATGTGGGAAAACTAGGGTTAGGTGCTAGGGTGCTACGGTTAGGGTTAGGGGTAGGGTTAGGGTTAGACATGCCAGCATGTACCAAGTCGACGTAGCACCTAACCCTAACCCTAGTTTTCCCACATGTACCGTAACACACACACACACACACACACACACACACACACACACACACACACACTCGTAACACTTTTGAAGATCGAAAGATCCTCAATCTGCCCTCAATTCTCTACCTCTCTGTGTCTCTCAGGTGGTAACTCTGTGTCTCTCTCAGGTGGTAACTCTGTGTCTCTGTGTCTCTCTCAGGTGGTAACTCTGTGGTACCGGCCTCCAGAGGTCCTGCTCCAGTCCACCTACGCCACGCCCGTGGACATCTGGAGCACTGGCTGCATCTTTGCCGAGATGTTCCGACGCAAGTGAGTGAGCGAGCTGGGCCGGTGTGATTTTTTGTTATTTACATTTGGTATTGATATTAGTATTACCATAGGGAGTCATATTTAACATAATAATCAGTAAGAATTAATCATCAATAAGAATACAATAATAATAACATTATTAAAAAATGTTATGTAAGGAAGCTCTTTGGTCATTTGCGCAACTTGAGAATTGCCAACATGCAGACTTTTTCTCTAGACAGTGTCACAAATGACCACAACATGCAACATGACTTTTCGTGGCGCAAGCCAATCCCTGGCAAGAATGTGCCTCCTCTCATTTCTAGCATTCTGCTGTCCCCTAGTGGCCGAATTGGGGTATTGTACGGTACCGCTGTGGGACTCTGATTAACTGGGGACTGGGGATTCATATCAGTGCAGTCACACCAGGGCAGAGTCATACCCAGGCCCAGACCCTTTAATCTTTTATAGACAAGGTCATAAAAATAGAACAGGATGGGACTGATTGGGCATGGAGCCTGTGAGTCACAGCAATGGACTTTCATTTCCCAGAACCACCACCACACTAACCACTTTTCTTTTTTTTCATTTAGACCTTTGTTCTGTGGAGACTCTGAGGTGGACCAACTGGGGAAAATATTTAAGTGAGTAAATAAACTAAATGAATCTCTCCATCTGCTCCAACATCCTGTCTGTTGGGAGAACCGTGGTACTGACTGCAACGCACTCGGGTCTCTCTCTTTACCCCAGTGTGATTGGCTTGCCGCCAGAACAGGAGTGGCCTGCTGATGTCACACTCTCACGACAGAACTTCAGCCCTCACAGCCCCCGTCCAATCACAGACTACGTTCCTGAGATCAATGAACAGGGGGCGGAACTGTTGCTGGTAAGACATCTGGGTTATCTAAACCTGAGGGGTATTCCATCAATGGAAATTATAAAGGAAAATCCAAGCTTATTTTCTTTTAGCGACATTGATGGGATACCCCCCAGCCCCCCAAAACTTTGTTTTTGAAATGCAAAATGGGAGAAGTGGATGAGCCAATGCCATTTGGGATAGTGTGCATCCTGGCTAAAGAATTGATTTACTAAACTGGTAAAATGAGGCATGTTAAGATTTGTTGAAGCTATGCTTACGCCTCCCTCTAGCCCCCTGCATGCATTCTGTTGTCTATTTATTTTATTTTTTGTCTGTTATTGTCTATTGTGCACTTGTTTGTTTTGGTCATTTGTGTGCTGCAGAGATCAATATCCGAGAACGAATTCCACCGGCTTTGGTCGTGTGGCTAATAAACTATCTTATCTATCTATCTCTCTAAATGAAGTAAAGATGACAGGGATAAACAACACAGATAGGTTCTTATTCTTTCCCCACTCATGTTGTAGTGTCCATAAGATTTGAATCCAATCTTTCTTTTTCTTCCCCACAGGAAATGCTGACCTTTGACCCCCTGAGAAGGATCTCTGCCCTGAACGCTCTAGAACACCCCTACTTCCAGGAGGTGGAGGAAGAGACTCAAACCAATGGTTGAAACGGCGGTGAATGTCACGGAGGAACGGGACAGCGAGGAAGTGTATAAGCCCTGAATCCAGTTGGTGTACTTTTCAGACCACACAGGTCCTTTGTTGTGTCCTCTTTATTTTTGTATGTTACTACACAACTCCTGCAGACAGACGCGTACCCAGTAGATCCTCTGGAGGAGGTCTAGGGGAGGAGAAGTGGGTTCTTAGGACCAATGAAACTGAAGAGGGATGGATTTTATTATTTTTTCCCATTCCCTAAGTGCACCCAGAAACACACATTCAGCATGGAATAACTGCCGAGTCATTATTTTAATAATATATTATATAGCCTAAACGTGTTTTTTTTTTTTAAAGTACGCAGGCACAACCTTTGTGGCATTTGTTGGACAGGTTTGCGGGCCAAAGAATGTGTTTCTGCACCAAGCATTCCTACCTTCATTCCAAGAACACCTTGCAATCTCTGAGTACTGCCAATACTAATAAAAGCTGCTCCAATCATCAACTAAACCAGCCTTCTCTAATTGTGCCTTTTTAATTCATTGTGTACTACAAATGTCTGTTGTCTTCTATGCTCTTCTATCAGGAAAAGGCATTTTTCCACACACGTGTCTTATTTGTAAGTTATTGATCTCTAACTCCATTTCAGAGAAGAATGACAGGACTGCACAGGCATACCTCTACAATTGTGACATTTAATGGGAAAATTGGATCCACAAAATAAAACGTCAGTTGGTAATCAGGTACACAGTGGGTTGAAAGGCAGTTACAACTGCAGAAGAACATAACAGAAGAGAGATGATGAGGATAATGGCAACAGGAAGTTAAGACAAGTTAGAACAGGAAGTCACCACCAGCCCACATCTGACAGAATGAGTCAACTTGTCAAGAGATATTCTATATATTCTTTGTTGTCAATCATGTCCAGATTTTAGGGGAAGAAACTTCTTTCAAAGACGGTACAAAAGTGTTTTGGAAGCCATAGAGCTTGTTCCTTGTTTGAACATTCCTCCAGCATGGTTTCAATAACATTATTTGGAACTGACAAATAAATAAGGCAATAAAAACAACAAACAAAGGTAGGCAAAGAACCCTTGGTAAAGTTAATTACAAAACAATTATACATGATAATATGGGAAATTATGACAAGTAGTTGATCAAGAGAAAAGTGATACAACCAATTCTCTGCATGTGTGTTCGCACAGATGGAGTAGAACAATCTAAAGTAAACATTTCCCCCAAAGGCCTTGGAATGTCTCAGTGCCTCTCTATGAGTGGCCAGTAGTCACCACCCAACCACAATGTCAACTGCCACATAATGTCAGATCAGATACACCACATCATTTTCCTTTTCCCCCTTTCCATTGTTACAGATTACTGTAAATTAATTCCGATATATCTTGCAGTTCATCTCAACAAAAGTAACACGGCCGTTCTTCCTCAGCTCTGTCCAAGAACAGCACTTCCAGTTATCATTTTTTTCTTAATAATCGTAGGAAGGGATCAATTTAAACACTCCAGATTGCAGTTGGAGAATCATTTTTTTAGCTTAAGGGTCATCTGTTGGTCATCTAGAGCACACAACAACAAGCTTGTTGTCCATGGCGTCCTTCCGGGCCGCCTGCCAACCACTCGCTCTCAATCACGCCCTTTTAGGCCTCGATATCAGACTGGCACTGTTCGAGGAGTACCAAATCCTGTTACTTAAATTAACAAGTGTGTGTGAGAACCGTCAACACTGGTGAACATAACAAAATGAACATGTGCAGCAACAACAACAAACTGTAAAAATGTTTTTTCTGGGTTTTTTTCCCGTGAAAGCAACACCTGTAAAGGTGCATACCAGCTGGACAGAGCAAGGTGAAAAACATTCTGCCTCACCATAGCATTTTAAAAAGCATCCCTAGTCCTATAGACTCTGGCGAAGACAAACCTCTGATATTTCATAGTGAGATGTCTTACTCAGTGTGTAAGCTTCTGTACTGTCTATAGTACCGTAACACAGACAACGGATCTAATGTATGTGTGTTGAATAAAGTGCAATGGGAAAATAAAGATCACTTGAAACCTCCTTTTTCTCTCTCTTTTTTCGTATTTGTGAGACAGCAGCTGATGAAACCGAGAACAAGTGGGCAGCCGATCAAACGTTCAGACTTTCATTCTGAGAAATGTAAATAAATGTCAACGTCGTTGAAAATCAATGACACGCTCGCTAGTCAACTAACACAGCTTGTTTTGTGAGCCTGCTAACAATGTAATGTAGTGTTACAGTTAACTAGGTAATAGTGGGGATTACTCACCAAATCCATTGCATATTTTGGCTTGACTAGCGAGAGTGTCATTGATTTTCAACAACATTGAAATGTATTTACATTTTTCAGTATAAAGTTCCGAACAGTTTGATTGGTTGCCGACTTATTCCCGGTTTCACCAGTTGCCGTGACACATACGCTCATCAGTGGCACGATACATCTGCTGTACCTTTCTCTGTAAGGAAACATTGGCCACACACTGCACACGACGATACAATTAAAATCCTAAAAGCAACAAAGAAAAAAAAAAAGATGATGAAGTCAATATATTGGCACAATTTCAACGTTAACAAAACCGTTAACAAAACCCTTAAAAGATAGATTGTTCTTGCATTAAAAAAAATGAAAGAATCTACTCCTGCCATCACACGTTGGTATGCTGGTGGTTGGTACACAGGGTGCTGCTGTGTGTCTGTGTGTCGTCTACCCACATCAATGACAGAAAGCTAGAGGAGTGGGTGGGGGGGAGGGGGACCATCCTACCTACAGCATCATACTGTAGAGATGATGAGGTGTAGGGGGTCTCGGTGCAGAGTAACACGAACGTTCTTCCTCAGTGCTTGCCAGTGTGGGTGAGTACGTCCACGTGAGCTTCTGTGTGTTTGGATTCACATGCGAATTGTTCATTGCCAATACAAAACTATTAGCTGACATATACAGTATATGATGCACATATCTACTCCATATACATCGTGTGTAGTTCACTTCGCCTTGCACCAGTGGATCCTAAGTGGGATGTTAATTGCCATCAGTCTATGTGTCTGTGTGTTATCCTTTTTATATTGGTGTGTGTGTATGTGTGTGTGTGTGTGTGTGTACTGTACATGTATGTATGTATCCAGTGCCATGGTTTGTGTTGTGAGATGTTTCACTCATTAGCCTCACTGGTCACCGTTTCTATAGAAACGCACTGGGATTGGCTCTCGGGTCCTTCTGGTTCCTGTAGCGCGCGGCCAGCCACACACCCAGGATCTGAAACAGAACAACACTCATGAGAAGTGTGTGTGTGTGTGTGTGTGTGTGTGTGCATGCGTGTGCATGCGTGCGTCCAACGTGGTGGTGTTGGTCATGAGTATTTAGTGATGGGTTAATATTATGTGAGGGCTGTTTGAGGGCTTATATGTGACAGCAGCTGGTGAAACCGGGAACAAGCTGCCAACCAATCAAAATGTTCAGACTTTTATTCTGAAAATGTAAAATAAATGTCAACGTTGTTGAAAATCAATGACACACTCGCTAGTCAAGCCAAAACACTGCAGTGCAATGGATTCAGTGAGTAATCCCCACTACTGCCTAGTTAACTACGACACTACTTAACATTGTTAGCAGGCTCACAAAACAAGCTGTGTTAGTCGACTAGCGACAACGCTGAAATGTATGAAACATTTTCAGAATAAAAGTCCTGACATTTGATCGGCTGCCGACTTGTTCCCGGTTTCACCAGCTGCTGTCACACATTGCTGGAGGTCGTTCCCCTCTCACAGCAGCAACAACAACAAACATTAATCGTGTGCTGGGTTAAAGGTTAAAAGTAAGACACTTTTTAGAGAAGGGACAACTGTGACAAATATTAACTCACAACAGAGTGACATACAGTACATCATTCACGATTGACCTCTGACCTCTGTGAAGCTGAAGAACAGTCCCAGTCCTCCCAGGACCTTCAGGGCCTCTTTGGCGTGTTTCAGCATCATCTCTCCACAGGTGACACAGTCTTTAGTCAACGTGCAAGCCTACAACCGCAGAGGGGCAGAGAGAGTCCAGCAATTAGACAGTTACATACCGTGTGATGCTGTAACTGACCTTTCGTTTTCTATTCTCGTGTCTTGTACGCTAATGTCTGTTGAAAGAGCACGTCTTGTATGCTAATGTATCTTGAAAGTGCTGGTATTGTTTCTTAAGCCCTATACACACGGGACTAGTATTATCTGGTGACCTCTGTAATTTAGAAGTGTCCCCCCCCCCCCCCGCCGAAGTCTGTGTTTCTTGTGGCGCATTTGCGCAGCATAAGCGAAATCTGTGTTTTCCTGGAATTTACGGACATTCCCCCCGGATATAATGTCATGGCTCAGTGTAACATCCGCTTCATGAACAACAAGCACAACAGGCATTGGTTAGTTCTCTAAAAAAAAAGGGGGCGGAGAAAACTAACTCACCCCAAATTACCGACATGCCGAATCGCGCTGAACTACAATTATCCCAGGACCGGCATCAGCTAAACAGGGTAGGTAATGGGTAGGCAATTTGCGGTGGAATTTTTACTGACATTTTTACGGACATGGCCGATTCGCACAGGATAAAAAAACACAGGCGACCTCTGGATTAAGAATATATATACAGTATATATATTACAAATTACGGACGTCTCCACATAATACTAGTCCTGTGTGACTAGGGCTTTAGTCTAACCCTACTAGTTAGGCTTAAGGGTTTTCTAGAGAGCTGTTGAGGTCAGCAGGGTGGAGAGTTACAACCACATCCAGGAAGCAACGTCAAACCT